>NC_143145.1:343000-653500 GCF_059928025.1 Delphinapterus leucas
AGGGACAGGGGGGGCCTGTGGACACTGGGCTGGCCGGGTCAATGTCCAGCGGAGAGGGTGACCCAAGCCCATGCCACCCAGCACTGGTGGCCATGCCAAGCAACCTGCCCTGGACAGATGAGCTGGCAGTGCCCCAGCCCTCCCCAGTGAGGCCCCGAAGGGGCCCTGTCACCCTGACACATCGTGCCCGGTCAGCTCAGAGCCTCAGCAGGCCCTGCTTGCCGGCCTGAGCAGAAGCTGGCAGCCAGGCCGCCAGGCCCCGAGATCGGGGCCGCACGCCAGGAATGGGGAACCCGCCCCCCACCGGGGAGGCTTCTGACGCCAGCCTTGTAGCGCTCTGACCCTCTGGCTGTTGCCCAAGAGTCTTACGGAAAATACCCTCTCCTTTTCCAAGCCAGGATCCCTGCTCCTCCAGCATGGACACCCCCAGCCCTGGCCAACAAGGAGTGTCCTTCTGAAGCCCCCTGTTCCCCTCAAGAAAGCAAAGAATTGCAGAGGCGTCTCCAGGAGGCTGGGGAGGCAGGGTGCAGGAAGCACTCGTCCTCTTGCCAGGGGCCGTGGGCCTCACGCCCACACAGGGGCTGGGCACCACAAGCAAGCCCCAGCACGTGCCCACAGCCCTTAGGTGCTCCCAGGGCCAGGCGCACCCAGGCCCAGCAACACGGCAGCTCCCCACCATGGCGGTGGCGGCCCAGCTGAGACACACGACAGGGCAGGGGGCAGAGCAGCCCTTTACTGAGTGCCACAGAATGAAAGTAGGTCTCTGCAGCCAGGTGTTTCCCAGGTACAGCCTCTGCCACAGGTCCGTCCCCAAGGAAGGAGGCTGGCAGCCTAGCCCGGAACACACGTTGCGGCACGCAGAGCAGCGGCCCTGGGCCTGGCAGTGGGACCTTGGCCACCCAAGCACCAGCCCCTCACATGAGCAGGCAGCACGGCCTCTTCTCCACGCGGGCTTCTTCTGAGGGGGCTGTGAGTCTGAGCAGGGGTGGGTCTCCACCAGCCCCGGAGCCACACTCCAGCTGGGGGGTCTCAGTGTCCACAGGCAGTTCAGACTCAGCGGCCTCGAGCCCCTCAGGCGGGGGTCGCTGCAGCTTAGCGGCAGCCCGCTGACGCTTCAGCTCTGCCAGGGTGTGGGGGGCCTTGGCCTGGACCAGGGCGTCAGGGGTGGTGCTCTCCAGGGAGCTCAGCTGGTAGGAGACACTTCGGTCCAGCCGCTTGGAGTACAGGTGCCGCCCCGGGGGCGCCCCCACTCGGCCGTTGTGCTGCCTGGCCGCCTCTGGGTCCTCCTCCTGTGTGGGGAGCACAGGCCCCGGAGGCCATCAGGAGGGTCCCCTCTGGCCTGGGGTCCCCGGCCGCGTGGCGGTCCAAGGGCAGAAACGCGGGTGGGGGCGGCAGCTGACGCCCACGGGGCGCGAGTCTTGCATATGGGGGCAGGGCCACCGGTCCCACCAGCTCCTAAGGCTGGTACGGAGGGAGGCGGGGCACGGCTGGGCGGGGCTCACTTCGGGGGGCGGCCGCCGGAGCTCCGCGTCTGTCTGGCGGTCCTCATCCTCCTCGGACGGCTCCGGGCTAGTAGGCGGGGGCTGTTGCCATACGATGGCCTCCTGGGCGTGCTCCTTGCGGTACAGGCTGGTGCGCTGGGTCAGGCTCACCCGCCTCACCACCTTCCTGGGAGGGGGCGGGCAGGAGGATTGGGGCGGGGGTGACACCGCCTTCCCTGCGGACTCTGCCCCGAGCTCCGGCGGGCACGGAGGCCTGCCAGCTGACATCAGCAGGGACCAAGCCCAGGGCAGAGCCCAAGGGGCGAGCGGGGGGCTGAGGGCCCGGGGGCGGGGCACTGGGCGGGCCCGCGGGGGCCTGGCGGGAGGGGCGGGCACTTACCCCCGGCTGCCGGCGCTAGAGGCGCGTCGACGCAGCAGAGAACGCTGGCGGCCCTGGGCGCGCAGGAGCGCGTCGTGCTTGTGTTTCAGCTCCAGCAGCTTGGCCCGCACCTCCTCGTCCCCGCACACGTCTGAGGAGGAGTGGCCAGAGGATCACAGGCGCCCGCCCGCCCGCCCGCGCCCTACACCGGGAGGATGCGGCCCCAGGCTCACCGAGAGGCGTCTCTTCCATCAGGGATTTGCCGTTCAGGTCAGCCCCGTGTGCCACGAGCAGCTCCACCAGGTGCACCTGTGGGCCGGCGAGCCCGGGCTGCTGAAGCCTGCGGAGCCGCCGAGCCCGCCCGGCCCCACCGCCCCGCAGGCGCTCACCTGGCCCCAGTAGGCCGCTGCGTGCAGTGGCTCCCAGCCGTCGCGGTCCTTGGTGCTCAGGCTGGCCCCGTGTTCCAGCAGCAGGGCAGCTGCCTCGCCGAACCCGTTGGCCGCGGCGATGTGTAGCTGCAGGCAAACCGCCGGCCCCTGAGTCCGGGCCCTGGTTCGGCCTGCAGCAGCCTCCCCTGCCTGCGTCCCGCGCGGCCCCGTCCTCACCAGCGTGGCGCCGTGGTCCCGGGGGGCATTGAGGTCTGCCCCCTCCTGCAGCAGGCTCCGGATGTCCTCCAGCATATGCAGCTCGGGCAAGGCCCGGGCCCGCTCGATGCTGTCCTGGGTGATGCCTGCGGGGCAGCGGGCTCAGGGCTCCACCCCCGGCATACCACCCGCCGCGCCCCGCGCCCTGCTGCCCAGGCAGGCAGGGCTGCACTCACCACGGCTGGCCATGGCCGTCTCCAGGCAGTCCAGTGTCTGATCGTCCTCACACAGGTCATAGGGCATGTTCCCGTCCGTGTTGACTGCCAGGAGGTCGGCACCACTGCGGAAAGGGTGGATGGGGTGCTGGTCACAGGGCCCTTCTCCCCCAGCAGAGGCCCCCAGGACCCTCTCAGAGGCCTTCCACCTAGGGCTGCCTCAGAGGGGCCCAGGCCTCACCTGCCGCAGTGAGAGGCGGCCCCTTGGCCCTGGGTGCTGTCCTGGGGCCAGGTGGGCTGTCCTGCAGTCTCCACCATGTCTGATTTTTCAGGTTCCTGGCACCCCTCTGCCCCCATGAACGTGTACAGTGGGCCCACTTGCCATGAGGGGGTGCCAAGACTCTGGGGGCCCGAGGCAGCAGAAGGTGGTGGGGAGAGAGCCTGGGTGTCAGGAGAGCACTGCGGGGAGCTGAAGGGGCCCGAAACACAAGGCTGGATGCCCACTGTGGAGGGGCACGGAGTGGGGCTAGGGGCCGCCTGTGCGCACCCCCTTGCTGCCCCGTGACACTGCACACCCAGCCCGTCCCACTCCAAGGCATCTGTGTGCAAACGGGAGCCACCGCCATCCACCCCCACACCCACCAGTGTTGCCCAGACTGCTCCACGGCCAGCCAGCGGGGGACTCCTGGGTCCTGGTGAAGCTGACCACCCTCTCCATTCACTAAGGCGGGTGTTCAGGAGCACAGCCCTGCTCTGCCCTCCTGTTAACGGCCCCACCTGTGTCCAGGTATCCCCTCTTGCCAATTTCTCCCTCGTGGCTCTGACCAGAACGGCATTTCTCTATGCAGACCCTGGGAAGGCCAGGAGACCAGAGCAGGTCAAGGCCTGTCCTCAAGGAGTTCCACGCTCTTCGTGGTGTGAGCAGCCTGGCAGGCGGAGGACCACACTGCCCTGCATACGTGCTAGTTCCCTTGGGGTGGCAGCATCCGTGGTCTCGGCCCAGGTCCCGCTCTGCACGCCAGGGTGCGGCAGGGTAAGCAAAGGTCAGTGGGAACACAAGAGGCCAGGGTCCAGGCACACTTTCCCACAGAGATGATATGCCTGGGCGGTGTCTCCAGATGAACTACCCACTGCGAGGAAGGTCCTGCCTGGCCCTGGCCCAGCTGCAGCCCCTCCCTGATAGAGACGCCCACTCCAGCCACACCTGCTCCCAGCGGGCCCTACCCAGCAATGAGCAGCTCCACCAGGTGCAGGTGGCCACAGGTGGCCGCGGCGTGCAAGGGTGTCCAGCACTCACTGTCACGGGCATTGACCTTGGCCCCAGCCTCCAGGAGCTGCTGCACCATCTCCCGGAAGTCATCGATGCAGCTCTGCAAAGCACGTGGCCTGAGTGCCCGAGCCGCAGGCCGGGGCCCCGTCCTCTCCTCGCACCCTCAGCGAGGCTGACCTGATGCAGGGCGGTCAGGCCGTCCTCATTGGCCAGGTCAGGGCTGACCCCACTCTCGAGGAACTGGCGGACTGCAGAGAGGAGGGGGGCGCGTTCAGGGCACGGGAGTCCCACCACAAGCCAGCGCCATCCTGCTCAGGTCCCTGCACCTGGGGTACCTGGGCTGACGGCTGTGCGTAGCTGGGAGAGCAGAGGACGGGGAGAGAGGCAGTGGTACAGGTGGCAGGAGGGACACCAGAGCCCAGGCCGAGGGCTCAGGAGCTGGGCCCCTAAGTGGGGTACAGACAGCAGCACTCTGCTTCTACCCTCCAGCAGGGCACCCTCCTGAGTCATGGCACTAGGGCCCTCCTGTGTGACAGCCACCTCCACTGTCGTCCCCCGGGCCTGGGTGCTGGCACTTTCTGTCACCCACACACACACACACACACACACACACACACAGCCCCCCACCCCTGCACCGCTGCAGCCAAGAGTGTGGGCCCAAGGTGCCCAGGCCTGGCCCTCCCTGGCTGCACCCTCCCCGCAGCTCCCATGCACCGGCCTGGGGCACACCCTGCCCCTCCTTGCCCTCTGCACCCCAGCTTCTACGGCAGAGGCCTCTGCCCTGGAGGGAGGCAGAAAGCGCCCTCGGCAGCCTCCCAGGAGAGCAGAGGGACTGTGAGCATGTGGGCACGGGAAAGGAACAGGAAGCCTGCCCAAAGTTCAGGCCTGTCGTCTGGGAAGGTTCTGATGGGAAGAAGGGAGAACTCAGAGGCAGAGCCAGGGGCAGGCATCGAGGGGGCCAGGCCGTACGGGGAGCCCCGCTCCCCGTGCTCTAACCTGCCCAGGTGGGCTCCACCATACTCCTGTATGGAGGCTCAGGACCCAGGCAAGCAGGTGTCCACAGCAAAGCCCAGTGCCCCGGCAAGAGGCGGCGAAGACTGGGCAGCTCCCAGCCCACCCAGGGCCCCCGCCCACCCCCTCAGGCCTCACCTTCACTGCAGGAGCCTCCGCAGGCTGGCCTGTGAGGGCTACCCTGGGGCTCCCACCACTTGGGGTCTGTGGCTAAGGACGCTGGGCCTCGCCCTTGGCGGACCTCTCGAGGCCTGCGCCGGGGGACAGGGACAGGGACAGGGCTGCCTGCCGTGCATGGCTGGCCCACACTCGCCTTCCTCCAGGTCATTCCGGGCAGCCGCCTCCAGAAGGGCAACGCTGGGGGGGAAGAGGACCCGCTTCTGGGGCCGGCCGCCGGCCGCCTCCTTCTGTGACTGCGTCCGCTGGCCCCTCCTGCCATGGGCCTCCTTCTCGGCCTGGGCCCACATCTTCACCTGCTGGGCACGTCGCTTCTGGGCGTGCTTCAGCCGCTCCTGTGTGCTCATCCTGCCCACCGTGGGCATCTCTGCCAGCAGCTCCAGGTGCTCGGCCATGGCGGGGGCTGCCTGCCAGGGGGGCTGCTGGGGGCACCGGACGGGGAAGCGCGGGGGCCAGGCTGGGCCTGCGAGGCGGGGCAGCTGGCTGGACTGGCGCCCTGCGGGGCATCCCCTCTCTAAGGCTCAGTGTCCTCTGCCCCTGGCAAGGCTGGGTCAGGAGGCCCCCCGCTGTGACCAGACCCGGGCAGCCATGAGGGGCCCAGGCCCCAGGCAGAAAGGGCAGCAAGGGAGGGCGCCTGCAGCCGGCCTCCCAGGGCCCTGGCACCTCGGCTGCTCGATGGACAAGGCCTCCCTCCCTCGTGGGGTCAGGGTGCCCACCCTGTGGGAAGCAGTCCTGGACCTGGCCAGCCTCAGTTCAGGGTCTGAAGCTAATGACCCAGATAACGAAGTTGCAGCTCCCTGACGCCTTGCCGAGGGGAAGAGGAGGCCAGGGCAAGGGGCAGAGGCCCCTGGGAGCCCTAAAAGTCCCTCTCACCTAACAGGCCTTAGGGGACGAGGTGGGGTCTAGGAGCAGCCATGGCGGGGGCCTTCCCTCCCCACGCCCCCAGCCTTCTGGAGTCGGTGCTAACGAGGAGGTGTGGCCACAGGGGGCCTAGGCGGGCGTGTGTCCAGAGTCCCAGGGTCCGGCCCCCAGCGCCTGGGGCCGAGGCTCTCTAAGCGGCCAGGGCACCGAGGGTACAGCGGGCCTGGCAACTGTGTCTTCAGGAAGGCGTCCCCTTCGGAGGAGCCGGCGGCCCAGCTGTGCACGGCAGGCGCTCCCGCTGGCCTGAGAGGAGGAAGCAGGAAGCGCGTCAAGGCCAGACGGCGGCAACGGCTCCACCCGGAGCCCCGCCCTGTGTGAGGGCGAGCCCTGAGGGGAGGGGGCTGGCAGTGCCCGCAGTCTGGCCCACACGCTCGCGGTTTCCAGCAAGGGCCCTGCAGGCTGTGCGGCTGAGAGAGGGGCGCAGGGCCGGCACTGCCAGCTCGCTGCGGCCTTCCTGAGAGGCGGCCCCTCGAGGCCTCCGGCTCAGCCCTTGCCCCGCAGCGCCCCTGACCTGTGCGCCCTGGGCCGGGCCGGGCTGGCCAAGGTCACCTTCTCCTTGGGCTCTCCCGGACTCCCTGAGCGCTGTGCGGCCTAGGCCTTCCCGGGGGCGGGCCCTGCCGCCTGGACACCGGGCCGCCCTGCTGCTCCGCCACAGCTGTGAAGGGCGGAGGGCCTGGCCTGGCCTGCCCAGCACCCCAGCTCCTCAACACCCGAGTCTGGGCCTCTTCCTCGCCGGGCTTTCTGTTTGTAGCTCAGGCCACTCGGTGCTTTGCTTCCCTCTGCCATCCTGGGCGGCGGTCCAAGCCCTGGTCGTGTGAACACAGGCGCAGGTGGCCTGCCTGACAGACAGGTGGGCCGGCAGCTGGGCTGGGGCACAGCCCCACAGTCCCCACCATGGCCCGTCCTGCCCAGCACGCCCGGTGTGCTCACTAGGTATGGTCCCAGGACATTCCTCGGGAGGCCATGGCCATGCCCCACCTAGAAGGTACCCACCTGCAGCTCAGCCTGCCCACCGGGAGTCCCCATTCCCACTCGGCCAGACCTTGTGGCCATCTAGAGACTGACCCAGGCTTCTTCTGGCCAGACTTGTACTCAGGGGTCTCAGTGAGTGCCCCCTTCTTTCTGGAGGGGAACTGTCCTGGGCCAGATCAAGTGAGGTCAGGTCCCTCCTGCCCCGGGACCCCCAGTGTGTTGGGAACTTCGCATTACATCTCTGCCTCGCCCTGGACTTTGCTGGCACTCCAGCTATTCGCTCTGCGAGCCAGGCCTCAGAGGCTACCTGGGGACAGGAAAGAGCCCTCCAGGCGGACAGCCCCCAGCTGGCCACCTCTGCAGATGAGCTGCCTAGACCCCCTGCCTGGATCCCCCAAGTCCCACCTCTGCCCTGAGACACCACTTCTCCACCGAGACAGGCAGGAGGCCTGCAGGCACCGTGGCAACTCCCCACCCATTAGGCTGGGGGTGGATCCCAGACCAAACCCAAGGCGTGGCAGGGCTTTCACTGGCTCTGTAAGACTCTCCCTCCCTGCTGGCCACTCACAGGCAGCCTCAGGTTCCCCTGGAGGGAGCTGGGACCCCCTCCAGCCCACACATGGGATCTTCACCTGTCTGGGGTAGGTCTCTGAAGAGCATGCCCCAAGAGACGCGGGAAGGAGGAGCAACGCACTCTGCCCAGGGCCACCCCCGACCCCGTCACAGAGGATGCTGCCCCCACCTATCCACGAGGGAGGAGGTCCCCTGCAGGCCAAGGCTCCACGGCAGAGCAGGCTCACAGGGCCTCAGCGACCATCTTCTCCAAGTGGGCGCCAACATCAGAGCCACAGCCCGATTTTGTTAAGTTTGACAAGATTTAGGAGATGTCATCTACCCCATCATTTTATGGAAGAAAAGAGATTCTGACGCCCACGTCCTACAGAAATTCCCCTAGAGGGGACTTCCCTGATGGCCCAGTGGTTAGGACTGCATGGTTCCACTGCACGGGTTCGATTCCCTCGTCGGGGAGCTAAGACCCCTGCATGCGGGGGAGCAGGGTAGGGGACAGAAAACAACCTAAAATAGAGTAACCACCAGCTTTTCAAATTGAACAGATGTTGTGTTTTCTAGCTGTTGTTTTCTTATTTTGAAGGCCACCCATGAAAATACATGTGGGGCAGGATCTGAAGCCTCACCCAGGCCCACCCCTGTGCCCCAGGCAGCACGGGGCTCAGGATAGAGACCTGCTCCCTGTGGGCCCCCAACGGCCCCGGGCACTGCACACTGGAGACTCTGGTCTCCTGCTGGGCTACAGCAGCTCAACCGGGTCCTCAGCCCCCTACTCTGGGGGCCCCACCTGCCTGAAGCCCCAGGTCCCCTCTGGGCCCCTTTAGCAGCACTCCTTGCTGGAAGCTGCCTGAGGACAGTCTGCATGTGACCTTGGGTGGGTCCTTGGGCCGCTGGACTGCCTCCTCTGAGAGAAAGGTGACCCCAGGGAGTGTCAGGATCCCGCTGCAGTGGGCGCCCATCCTGGAACAGTCTCCATGGGGGGCAGCACAGTGCCCAGCCCCCGGCCCCCCCAGGCTGAGTCTGAGCTCTCCGTCTGTCCCCCCTCCTCAAGCCCCACTCTTCTGCCTCCTCCCAGCCACGCAGTCCAGGAACGGTCCCCCCAAGCTGCAAGACTCACCCCTCAGCTGAGCCACAAAGGCCAGGACAGCTCAGTGGAGTCCCAACAACTGACCACCGCACCACACCCAGGCCAAGGGGGCCAAGCAGGGCGGCTGCCGCCTCAGTCCACAAATCCTGCCCCAAGCCTCCCTGGAATGTCAAACAGAGATAATCTGGACAATTTTTCCACTTCTCAGCTCCATGCCTGGGGCGCTGCATGGGAGTGTGGGGCTGAGGTGGGAGGAGCCTTCTGGAAGGACAGTGGCCACTGCCCCTCATCCTCTGAGCCCACGGCACTGGACTATGTCCAGAGTCTGTGGAGAGTACCCCTGACACCCGGCTTATGGGCCCCAGCCCAGGCCCTCGGTGTGGACAGACACACGCTGGCCTGAGTGTCTCAGCGGCCCCTCCCCAACCACAGTCACAGCCCTGCACCGGCAGGTCCCTGTCATTATCTCCATCTCCCACCTGGGGAACTGAGGGAGCTGAGGCCTAAACCCGTGGGGCCCTGCTGACGACGCCACCGTCCTGCCTCTCATGCCCACTTCCCAGCATCTGTGAGAATCAGGGACAGTGTAGCAAGAGCCCAGAGCCTTTGAGGGTCGGGAAGTGTCCCTTCACTCGCCCAGGGACAGGGAGGCTGTGCTTTGCTCAGAGAGAGGAAAGGAGAGATGAAGGGGCGGGGGAGGGGGAGTGGGGTGCCCACCTCCCCTCAGGTACTGGGGGCTTCGCATCCCTGTCCTGCTTAAGGGTTGCTGGAGCTGGTTTTCCTTGTGGCTTTATCTACGACAGCAGAAGATGGGGAGTGACCAGCTGCTCCTCACTCTGGGAAGAGCAAAGTGTGTGTCGCCATCCTGCAGAGTCACACACACAGACGTGCCCGTCAGCAGGTGAGGGCATGTAAATGTCATGGGCGAGGGGCTGGGGCTTGGTTGCCAAAACCCCGAGGCAGAGCTGACAGCGCCGCATTGCAGGCGGGGCGTCTGTTTGCTCGGGGACCACAAGTAGCTGGGCTTCATCCCTGGCTGACCCCCTGCCCCATCCCCTCACCCTTCCGCCCCAGCCCGGCTCACCTGGGAAGGCTCCCATCCCCGCTGCATATCTGGCCGCCGCGGGCACAAGTCCACCAAGGGCACCGTTCGTCCCGCAAAGGACCAGCCAGCTGGGGGCCCACCCGGTCCATGCCCAGGGCCACGTGCTGGGACCTCGGGTGGGGACCTGCTCAGGGAGGGAACCCGACGCCCCAAGGGCAGGGTCTGGCTCACAACAGGCACTCTGCCAGTGGTCTGGCCATGCCGTCCCCAGCCCTGCCCCACGGGCCTGGCCTGGGGGTGGCCTAGGGTCGGGGCACAAGGAAAACTGGCCTGCCCTCAGAGCAGGCGCAGGACGTGCGCTGGTGGGGAGGAGGGCCCACCTGACGGGCCCAGGGAGGGGTTGGGGGCACCGCCAGCGGCAGCGGGGCGGGCTGGGCTGGGGGCACTGGGAGGCGTGCGCAGCAAGGACAGAGAGGCCAGGAGCCAAGCAGCTGGGTGGGTGGGTGGCGGGCTCCTCCTCGCACTGGTGCGGGACCCATGGAGGAGCCGACCTGGGGGTGCGGCCAGGGCAGCTGTCCCCAGGGGCACTCACCTGCCTCCAGCAGGCCTGTTCTAGAACGTTCTAGAAGCTAATCCCACAGCACTACCATCAGGCCCCTCACTGCAGCAGCCTTTACGTCCTACACGTCTATCAAAGGGTCATTAAGTAAGGCCCTAAGGGGCTTACGAGGAAGCCTCCTATGCACCCTCATGAGAAGGTCACTAAGAAACTGTTCAGTGAAGGAAAAAAGGTGCAAAATCTGTACATGATAAGCAACTTCTGTGTGAGCACACACGTAAACTGGTATCAGAAACACAGGACAGGAGAGAAGCAACGGGAAGGGCCTCAGGCGGGGCGGGGTGGGGGTGCAGGCGGGCGGCACCAGAGCTTTGGGTCACTCCTGTTGTTTCGATTTTGAGCCACGTGAAGGTAAACCTCTTCGGAACAACATTTAGTGCTCTGTTCAGGGAGGGCAGGTGTGAGCACACCTGTCAGGTATCGGGTGCGGCCTCGGGGGGCGGGGACTAACAGGACCAGCCCGTGCCAGGGTCAGCAGAGGAGCTGGCCTCAGCCTGGGCCCGGGGAGCCCAGAGGCTTCCAGACAAATGAGTGATGTGATCAGATCTGGGGGGAGGGGGGACCTGGCAGGAGAGACGATGGGACTCACACACACCCCCGGCAGCGGCGGACAGGAGAGGAGCCACAGCCAGAGGGCAGGACAGGCTGCCTGATGCGAGGAAAGCTCCAGCGAGGGGCAGACGGAGGACGGAGGGCCCTGAGAAGTGGGCCCGAGCAGTGTCCACGTGAGCAGGGGCCAGGACGCCCAGGAGAGAGTACGTGGAAGTGAGTGGTCAGCAGAGGCACAGACGGGAGAACTGAGCGGGGGCCTCAGGGAAGGCCTGCTCCAGTGGGCGGCAGGGCGGGACGCCACCTCTCTCCTCACACCAGAACCAATCCAGATGTGTCACTGACACAGCCGTAGGAAAAATAAAGCCACAGGAGTGCCAGCAGTAAGAAGGCAAGACCGTCTGTGTGACCCCAGCAAAGGGGAAAGAAAGCCTTTCTAAGCTTGACACAAAACGCAGAAACCAAAAAGAAAACTGATACATCCAACTGCACTAGATTTGTTAAATGTCTGCACTGTAAAAACAAAACAATTCAAAACGAAACCTATAAAATCAAAAGACAAACGGTCAACTGAGTAAAAACATTTGCAATAAACAAGACAAAGTGGTCCTCACGTCAATCATGACGGCCGCACGCAGGGACAGAGCACGGATCCCCCTGGAAACATCCAGATAGATACTCAACTCCCTGATAATCAACACATGCAAACTGGAAGTAGGACATGAGCGTGGACGGCACCCGCGGCTGGACCAAAGGCTGAGAGCGCCAGCACTAAAGGACGCGCCTGAGTAACTAATGAACTGTAGAAAGCCTCGGACCTGCTCGGCCAAGGGGCTGCCCTGCAGGCACACAGGTGGTCTCCTCGCGGCGGCCCAGCAGCAGTCCCCGAGGCGGAGGAGCAGTGGGCTCGGATGTGGTGGGGGCCCCACCTCCTGAGAGTCTCAGACGACGTGTGCGGGAGGCGAGAGAGGCTTCGTGAGAGACGTGGCACAGAGGAGGGGTCTCCTGACCCTGCTCTCCGCCCCCCAGTCCTGACACCCTCCCCCGGGGCCAGGCTCCAGCATCCCCCCACGCCCTCAGCCCCATCACTCAGCCTTTGCTCTCCCCCAGACCGCGGCCCCTCCTCCCTGCTCCCTTCCCGCCAGCCTTCTCCGGGGCTGCTTTTTCTCTCCCCGCCTCACCCCAGGCCTGGAAGTGCCACGACCCCTCTTCCTGCTGCAGCCTGCAGCCCCTTCCCCCTGCTCCCCCCAAGAGTCCTGGTTGACACGTCCATCGCCCTTCGGCCACACCCACCCCCCACCCCAGCCCTTGCCGAGGCGTCGCCGCACCGCTGCATCAGGCCTGAACTCCCGTGGGCCACCCTTCAGCTCCCTGCCCCTCGGTGTTGACCTCTTCTTCCTGCCAGTGACTTCATCCTCTGCCTCAACGACGCCCTGGACCCTGTCACCTCCAGTAACCCCCCAACCCCGCCCCGGCATCTCGGTTCAACACCTGGTTCCCTGCCCATCACCCCTCCCAGCTCACTGCTGCCTCCAGCGCCCCAGAGCCCCAGGATGACGTGTCCTCAAGCAGCAGCTTCAAGCCCCATCAGCACACGCTCCCTGGCCCTGCCACTTCACTGAGCTTGTCAGAAAGTCCCAGGCGCGGCCCAACACAATGGCCCCAACTCTGAATGTACCAGCAAAGCTGCTGACTGAGACCCCGCTCAGACACGACAGTGCTAAAGCTTCGGGAAACCCTACAGCTTCCCTCTCCCCTTCTCTTCTGCATCCTCACACTCAGCTACCGACACGTTTCCTGACAAGACAGAAGCCGTCAGAAGAGGACACCCACCCCTGTGGAAAAGTCACCAGCCACTGCGCCCACCCACAGGGCCTTCCAGCCCCACCCCAGGATCCTCCAGGACAATCTCCCAGCACCAGCTCTCTCCTCTGGACCCTTGCCCTCGGCAGAGTGATGCTCCCAACCTAATTTACAAAAAACAGCAAACCCTACTGGAGGAGACAAGGATGTCTCCTATCCCTAGCTCTATTCATATTGTATTAACGCTTTTAGCCAGTGCAACTGGGCAAGAAAAAGAAATAAAATGAATAAGAATAGGAAGGGTAGGGGAACTCCCTGCCTGTCCAGTGGTTAAGACTCCACGATTTCACTGCTGAGGGGCCAGGTTTGATCCCTGGTCAGGGAACTAAGATCCTACAAGTCGCGTGGTGCAGCCAAAATACATACATACATATATATATATATATATATATATATATATATATACACACACATACACACACACACACACACACACACACATACATGTATAAAAGAACAAGAAGGGTAGGAAAAAACTCAGTATTTGTGAATGACATATTGTGTATGATAAATACCTGAAAGGTCCTAGAAAACTATTAGAATATGAGAACACAGCAATAGTAATAGATACAAGTTGTTTTTTTAAAAAAATATTTATTTATTTATTTTGGCTGCACCGGGTTTTAGTTGTGGCATGCGGGATCTTTGTTGTGGCATGCAGACTCTTAGTTGTGGCTTGCATGCGGGATCTAGTTCCCCAACCAGGGATCGAACCCAGGCCCCCTGCATTGGGAGCACGGAGTCTTACCCACTGGACTGCCAGGGAAGTCCCGTTGATAGATACAAGGTTAATGTACAAAAATCTATTATATCTATAAATGCCAGCAACAGTTAGAAGATAAAAAATTGTAATGATGGTATTTATAATACTAAGTGTCCAAAAGCATCAATGTCTAGGAATAAATCTAATAAAAGATGTACAAGGTCTCCACACAGAAAATCACTGAACCTTACTGAAACACGAGAGAAGGACCAAAAGGGACACACCGCGCTTGGGGTCAAAAGACTGAACTCTAAAGATGCCATTTTCCCCCAAATTCATCTAAGATTCAATGCAATCCCAATCAAAATCCCACTGGTTCTATCTGAAATTCACAAACTGATTCTCCATTTAATAGGAAATGCCAAAGGGCAAGAATTGTCAGTACAGTCCTAAAAAGAGACAAATCTGAAGTGCTTAGGGATAGAGAAATAGACTGACAGAACAGAACGGAGTCCAGAAACAGTTACATATGCACAGACATTCAATTTATGACACTGCAGAGCAGCAGAAAAAGAGTCTTTTCAATAAATGGCGCTGGGACAGTTGAACAGCCACATGTAAAAGCTCACCTTGACCCCCCCCCAAGGTGAGTTGTGCGCCTACACATGAAAGGTGAGGCAGCACAGCATCTATGAAGACTGGACACCAAAAGCACAGTCCATAAATGACAAATTAGGTAGACCTCATCAAAATTCAGATGTTTTGTCCTGCTAAAGACCCTGTGAAGTGGGCCAGAAGACATGCTATTGCCTGGAGAACATATTTGCAAACCACAAACAGAACAAAGGACTTTTATCCAGTGGACACAGAGAAGTTTCAAAACTCAGCAGTGAGAAAACAGACACTCCAATTAGAAAAGGGGCAAAATGTGAACAGGCATTTCACTAAAGAGGATGCGGATGGCAGCAAAGCCCACGAGAAGATGCGGAACAGCACTGGCCACTGGGAAAATGCAAACGGAAATCACAGTGGCCGTCAGACGGCAAGGACGGGACAAGGACGGGTCTCGCCCAGCGCTGCTAGGGATGGGAGGCGCACGGCCACTCGGAAAACAGTCTGCTGTTTCTTAAAACTAAACATGCATTTATCCTATGACCCTGCAGCTGCACTCTTGGGCATTTATCTCAGAGAATGAACACTTATGGTTCACACAAAGACCTGTACGTGAATTTCAGAGCAATTTCATGCATAAACTGGAAACGACCCAGATGTCCTTCACTGGGTGAATGGTTAACCACACTCCGGTCCACCCACCCCACAGGACACCCCTCAACGATGAAAAGAGCCCACGATGGACGCACACGGCCGGGATGGATATGGACGGTGCTCTGCTCTTCCCCCAGTCACATCCTGCGTGGCCCGGTCCACCCAGCATTCTCGATGGGGTGGGGGTGGGGTGAGGAAGGAGGTGGCCAGGGCCACATAGGGCAGCCGAGGGTCCTCGACTGTGGTGGTCACACCGTTCGACACAAGTGATCAGATCGCGCACACCCTTGGGTGTACGCACACCCTTGGGTGTACGTAAAACTGGTAAAATCTGAAAGGGTCAATGGAGTGCGTCCACGCCTGTGTCCCAGACCAGACTCTGCACCACAGCCATGTGCCCTTGGGGACAGGGGAAGGGTTCGGGGCTTCCCGAACCCCTTCTCCTCAAACTGAAATTTTAAAAGTGTGAAGGGACTTCCCTGGCGGTCCAGTGGTTAAGACTCCGTGCTTCCACTGCAGGGGACACGGGTTCAGGGAACTAAGATCCCCGCAGAGCAGCCAAAAGATAAAAAATAAAAAAAATAAAAAGAATGAAAAAGCAAGCCACAGAGTAGGAAATGCGTAACAACAACTGATATAAAAAGAACGACTAAATGGGACTTCCCTGGTGGTCCAGTGGGTAAGACTCCGCGCTCCCAAGGCAGGGGGCCCGGGTTCGATCCCTGGTCGGGGAACTAGATCCCACGTGCCACAACGGAGATCCCGTGTGCGACGACTAAGACCCAGCACAGCCAAAATAAATAAATAAATAAACACTTAAAAAAAAAAACTCACTAAGAAACCTCCACCAAATTGGAAAATGGGCCGAAGACTTCAGGAGTCCCTTCGCATCAATACACACAATGAGGGGCCCCAGGTCAACAGTCATCAGGGAAATGCACACGTGACCCAAAACACCGGCACCTGCCCGCCCACCCATGGGGAGACCGAGCATTAGGGAAGGCGTGGGGTGACTGTGACTGTCCCTGCTCACGGGGGTGCCCGTGGACCACACACCTTCCACCAGCCGCCCACTCCAGGCACTGTCCCCAACAGAAACGTGTCCGGGCCCCACACTGGGCCTATATGGGGGACAGCGCTACAGAGGATATTCCCAGGACAGCTGGCCAACTGGGACCTGGGCTGGGGACTCGAGTGCCGCATCCACACCGATCCCCTGAGGCTTCAGGCTGCGCTTGGTCACAGAAGCAGAAGCGTGGACTCAAGAATTAAGGGCGCTAACAGCCTCCCCAGCACCTGGCAACAGACTGGGGAGGGTCAGCGTCGCACAGCCCGCACTTAGCACGCGTCAGGATGCGCTCTGAGACCAGCCCTGGGCCCCTCGGCCGCGCTCTCACCCAGCCGGACACGCTCACGGGTCCTTCCAGACGCACAAGCCTCTCAAAGGCAATGCAGGGCTGGTGTTACGGGTCCCCGGCCCTGAGGGGCCCCTCCTCCAGGCCCCAGTCTCTCACCGTGCTCCAGCCTGAGCCTCCTGACGGCCCACAGGTCTGGGGAACCCGCCATGAGCAGCCCCTCCTGTGGCCCCGGCCCCCAGCAGCCCCCACAGCGCTCGGCCTCAGGGCTCCCAAGGACCCCTAGGAAGTGCCGCTGCACCGGGAGCGCCCTCAGCACCGGTCACGTCCGTCGTGGCGCGGCAACCCTGACACCACAACTGTCACCGAGGCAGACCTGGGCTGCAGGAGGCCAGCGTCTCCCGCGCCCCCCACCCACCAGCAGCACTCATGGCCCTGCTCCTCCCAGGCTGGCATTCGAGGGAAGGGCGGCGGGTGACCCACACAGCTACCAGGTGTCCTCCTCACAGGCAGGAAGCAGCGGCCGGGCCTAGTGAAGGTTGGTGCGAAGGCCCAGAGGAGCACACCTGGCAGCTGTGAGAACTGGGGAGCAGGTAAGGGCGGGAGTGAGGAGACCCATGGCATGGCTGGACCCTCATCTCAAGGAGGGGCAGTGACAGCACCAGAAGTGAGGCCAGAGTGCCATCCTGCGGCCCCTTCCTCCAGCCCACTCCTGCCCCCAGCCCCCACTGGGTCTTCATCTTTCACAGGGCCTCTACCTGCTGCCCTGCTCCTAGTCGGGGGTCCAGCCCCTCTCCACACTGCCGCCCCAGGGCATTGAAATCGCAAGGCTCA
Organism: Delphinapterus leucas; assembly: GCF_059928025.1. Classification (NCBI taxonomy): domain Eukaryota; kingdom Metazoa; phylum Chordata; class Mammalia; order Artiodactyla; family Monodontidae; genus Delphinapterus; species Delphinapterus leucas. Next base: position 359,902 of record NC_143145.1, read on the forward strand.
ACCCAGTCGCCCCCGTGCGTGAAACGGTCCTAAGGCCCTGCTGGCCCCATGAAAGGTCCATGCTTCTTACACAGCCCATGACATCCTAGGCCCAGGGCCTGCGTAGGATCCCAGCCAAGACTCAGCAGCCCTGCCCATCGCCTCACTGTCCAGCCAGGCTAGACCTCGTGTCGGTCCTGCATGCCCTGCCTCTCAGGTCTGGAGGAACAGGGGTTCCTGTGCCTGGGATGGGCTCCTACACAGGCTTCCCCAGGGTATTGGGGTGCCCTGTTAAAAACTTTTTATTGTGAAGTGTGATACTGTGAAAATTAATAAACAGAAACCTCATTTAAACTGGAGTCAGGGGAATTCCCTGGTGGTCCAGTGGTTAGGACTCCACACTTCCACTGCAGGGGGCCTGGGCTCGATCCCTGGTCAGGGAACTAAGATCCCGCTAGCCACAGCCAAAAAATAAATAAATAAAAATTAAAAATAAATAAAATAAAATGGAGTCAGGAGGCCAGAAGGGGGAGCTCTCACATCCTGTCACTCCACCTCAGCTGCAGACCCAGCAGGAGGAAGGTTACCGCTTACTACCCAGCAGGAGGAAGGAAGATTTTCTCCCCGCCCGGCAACAGCTCAGCCAATGAAAAACCACTAAACTTCAAACTCCCAGTTTCCTCCAATGGACTCTGTTTAGAACAGCCCCTCCCAACTCCCCTTCTCCTCTATAAAAGAGTTTCTTCTCTTCGTTCTCCAGACTTGCCTGTGGTTCCCCATGGATTGCAGGTCCTCAATTGCAATTCTTTGCTCCTCTAAAATAAACCCATTTTCCTGATAAAATAACTGGCTGTTTTAAGTCAACAAGTACAGGGGCTTCCCTGGTGGCGCAGTGGTTGAGAGTCCACCTGCAGATGCAGGGGACACGGGTTCGTGCCCCGGTCTGGGAAGATCCCACATGCTGCGGAGCGGCTGGGCCCGTGAGCCATGGCCGCTGGGCCTGCGCTTCTGGAGCCTGTGCTCCGCAACGGGAGAGACCACGGCAGTGAGAGGCCCGCGTACTGCAAAAAAAAAAACAAGTACAGAAAGTGCAAAAAAACCAATGCACACATAAAATGGAAACACAAAACCACGTGAGCTCCACCCCATGAGGGTGCCAAGCAGCTCCCCAGAGCCCTCCTTCCACTCCCCCTCGCAGTGGTCACCACCTGGCTTCTCTTTACGCCTGCACACCCCCATACACCTTCGGAACAGCAGAGCGCCGTGCTGGCAGGCTGAATGTCCAGGTGGGGCTGGGCCTCATGCTCTGAGCTACCTCACTCCCATCATGTGCGTGGGATCCACCCCTTCTGAGGTATGTGCCCTAGGCTTTCTGCCTTGGGCTGAGTAACAGTCCACTACAGGCCTGTTTACACAGCTCGGGGTACACTTCTGAGGGCCTAGGGCAGCTTGGGTGTGGGCCTGTGAATTACAGGCTGCCGTGAACACCCTGTCCACAGACACTGGTGCACAGCAGCCAACTGCAGGCTATATGACATGAATCAATGGATGCTACAACTACTTTTCAACGTGGTACCAGTTTACAGTCCCAACAGCAATGGAGAAACATTCCAGTTGGTTTATACAAAACATATTCGTTTTGTCACTCTGGTGTGTGGGCCGTGGTATCGCCCTGCAGTCAATTTGCAGTTCCCTGAGAATTAATCAGATGAGACATCTTTCTAAAGACTAGTCTCCTATATTATCTTCTAAAAGTAGCATAGTTTCCATCACATTTAGGTCTATAGTCCACCTGGAGCTAGTGTTTGTGTATAGTGTAAAGTACGGAATCTATAGTGGTTTAAAAATATGCCCACAAATTATTTGACACTCTTCCCTTGAAAAGGTGGAGCCTAATTCCCCTCCCCTTAAATGTGGGCTGCACTTAGTCACTTGCTTATAATGAATACAGAGTGTGGCAGACGTGACAGTGTGACACCCAAGATTAGGATGTGAAAGGCACTGTGACTGAGACATCCCTGCTCTCTCTTTTAGGTCATTCACTCTGGGGGAAGCCAGCCGCCTCCCACTGGGACCAGCAAGGGAGCCAGCTTGGAAGCAGACTCCCCGCCCCAGTCAAGTCTTCAGAAAATGTGTGAGATCCTGAGCCAGAATCATCCAGCTGAGCTGCTCCTGGACTCCTGACCCACAGAGATTGAGATAATAAATGCTGGGTTTTTGTTTGGTTTTTTAAAAAACATTTATTTATTTGGCTGTGCCAGGTCTCCGTTGCGGCATGCAGAATCTTTGTTGCTGCGTGCAGGATCTTTTTTTTTTTAGTTGCGGCGTGTGAACTCTTCATTGTGACACGTGGGATCCAGTTCCCTGACCAGAGATTGAACCTGGGTCCCCTGCATTGGGAGCGCAGGGTCTTAGGCACTGGACCACCAGGGAAGTCCCAATAAATGTTGTTTCAAGCTGCTATATTTGGAGGCAATTTGTTACACATCAATAATAACTAGTACAGACTCCAGTTGCATTTTTCTTCCACATTTATATCCAATTGTCCCAGCACCATTTATTTAAAAGCTGCTTCTTGGGATTTCCCTAGTGGCGCAGGGTTAAGAATCCGCCTGCCAATGCAGGGGACGTGGATTCGATCCCCTGGTCTGGGAAGATCCCACATGCCGCGGAGCAACTAAGCCCATGCGCCACAACTACCGAGCCTGCGCTCTAGAGCCCATGAGCCACAACTACTGAGCCCACACGCCACAACTACTGAAGCCCGCGCACCTAGAGCCCGTGCTCCTCAACAAGAGAAGCCACTACAATGATAAGCCTGCACACCACAACGAAGAGTAGCCCCCATTCAGCGCAACTACAGAAAGCCCACGCGCAGCATCGAAGACCCAACGCAACCAAAAATAACCAAAAATAAAATAAACATTTTTTTAAAAAGAAAAAAAAAAAGGTGCTTCTCTCCACACTGTTCTGCAGCACCACCTTGGTAATAAATTAAGTTCCCATATATATGTGAACCTGTCCGAGCCTCTTGACTCTGTTCCATCCGTCCTAAGCCTGTGCTACAGTGTCCTCCCCACTGTAGCTTTATAACGAGTCTCCTCTCTGGCTTACTTACTCCTACTCATCTTCTGGCCTCAGTTTCCTTCCTGACCCCTCCCATGAGATCTGTGTCCTTTTTCAGTGATCTCAATACTCCTCAAACTTCCCTCACCAGTAGAACCATAGGAAATTGAAGCTATTTCAAAGCTGTGACCTACAAAAATGAAATTTCATTTGGCTCCGTTACAACTGCCCAGCTGACAATCCTGTGAGGAAGGAGGACCCCAAGACGCTGGCACGTTTGTGCACACGGTGCTTGCAGCCCCCTAGGTCCCTGGGCCAGAGCAGGCACTGGAGATCCGTTTGGACCACGTGAGTGAGGGACTGCCAGCAAGGGGTGGCAGCACTGTTGTGGGGTCTGGAGAACCTGGGAGGGCCCCTCCCCAGAAGCCAGGGGCACTCCAAAGCTCCCTCGTCCATTTCCCTTCCCTTTGCCACCCAGCTCTGAAAGAAATCTAATAAACTAACTCACAGCAAGGTGTCAGAAGTCTAGATGGCCAAATGAAAGAAGTTGGGCAGCTGGAGGCATCTGCATTTGAAAAGAGACTCAAAGAGAACTGAGGATAAAAGCCACCCTGGTGGTCCAGTGGTTAGGACTCTGTGCTCTCACTGCCGAGGTCCGGGGTTCAATCCCTGGTCAGGGAACTAAGTCCCACAAGCCACGCAGTGCAGCCAAAAACAAACAAAAAAACAAAAAGCCAACCCACGCTCAGCTAGGAGGAGAAAGGACAGGCTTCCAGAGGCCTGAGCACCACACCTTCCTAAAGGCCAGGCCACAGGCTTGATCCCAGCTGCCGCGGTGCTGCACGCAGCCTCTTTGGCTTCATGACTCTGATGGGCCAGGACCTCACCGTGTAGACTTGGAAATGAAGGTCTGTCAAGTACAGCAGTGTTAAAACCAAAATAACAAAAGTGGGCTCTGGAGGGGACAGCATTGTGACCCTGGGTTTGCTCTGATTCGAACCTCAGTCACCCACACACACATCACACAGAATGATGCTGGGCCTGGGGCTCGGCAGGATGCTGCCAGAAGCACGGGGCTGGAGAGTTACGGGCGGGGGGGGGGGGGGCACTGAGGCCACAAAGCTTTAGAAGAAGACATGTGTGGGGTCCAGATGACCACACTGCGACCTCCACACACCTAGCAGGAGAACTAGAGGGGCATCCAGAAGAGAGCTCATGATCAGTTTACACATTCCTGAGGTCACAGGGAAGAAGGTAGCAGCCCCAGAGCAGAGAGAGGGGTGCTGCGTGGGGGAGGTGTCTGGGAATGACCTGAGGCCAGAAACACACCAGGAGACTGGTAACACGTAACACAGCCGAATCCTGCGAACTTGAAGCCCGGTGAAAACACTCTAGGGGTGCAGGAGTTGGGACAACAGGCCCACAGATGAGGAGACATAGTTTGTGCACAATGCCTGGCTCTGAAGACAGAAAGACTGACATCGTCTCCAACTTCTGCACCACAGGACAGTGAACTAGGGTACAGAATAGAACGTGACGCTACCGACCATGCAGTGTGAGAGCAAAGGCATATTCCACTTCTGGGTATACAAGCAAAAGAACTGAAATCTGGGACTCAGCTATGGGCACACCAAAGTTCACAGCAGCATTATTCACCATAGCTAAAAAGCAGAAACAACTCGAATGCCCATCGACAGATGAAGAAATAAACAAAATGTGGTATATACATACAATGGAATATTCAGCCATGCAAAGGAATGAAATTCTGATACATGTTACAAATGTATCAGACAAAAGGACATATATTGTATGATTTCCCTTTATATAATAGGTAAATTCAGAGATAGAAAGCAGAATGGTGGTTGCCTGGGGCTGGGGGGAGGGGGAGTAAGGAAGTACAGTTTAATGGATAGATTTTCTGTTTCAGGTAATTAAAAAGTTCTGGAAGGGCTTCCCTGGTGGCGCAGTGGTTGAGAGTCCGCCTGCCGATGCAGGGGACACGGGTTCGTGCCCCGGTCTGGGAAGATCCCACATGCCGCGGAGCAACTGGGCCCGTGAGCCATGGCCGCTGAGCCTGCGCGTCTGGAGCCTGTGCTCTGCAATGGGAGAGGCCACAACAGTGAGAGGCCTGCGTACCGCAAAAAAAAAAAAAAGTTCTGGAAATTGAGAGTGATGATAGTTGCGCAACACTGTAAATGTATTTAACCCTAAAAAAAAATTAGGAAGACAGACCATATGCTGGAACTTAATATAAGATTCAATAAGTTTACAAGGAACGAAAGCATACAGAGAAAGTTCACCAACCACATTAGAATTAAACTAGAACTCAATAACAAAAAGATATCTGGAAAAATTCCCAAATATTTGGAAACTTTAAAGCATACTTCTAAATAACCTACAGGCTAAGGAAGGAATCAAGATGGAAAGTAGAACATATTTTGAACTGAATGAAAATGAAAACATATCAAATATGTGAGATGCACTTAAAGCAGGTTTTAGAAGGAAATTTCTTCCTTTGAATGCTTAAATAACAAGAAAGGTTATTTCTTTCAATGACCAAAGCTTCCAACTTAATCAATGACCAAAGCTTCCAACTTAATAAGAAGCTAGAAAAAGAGGAGAAAATTCAGCCCAAAGTAAGTAAAAAGAAATAATGAAATATAAAATAGACAAAAAGAGAAAAATATTGAAACTAAAAGTTGTTCCTTTGAAAATGTTGATAAAATCAATAAAACTCTTGCTGAACTGATCAAGAAAAGAAGACAAAAATTACCAACAGCATGAAAGAAAAAGGGGATATCACTACAGATCCTACAGACAACTAAAAGGATAAAAATGAGAATGTTCTGAACAATTTATGATAATAAACTTAACAACTTAAGTCAGCGGTCGACAAACTACAGCCTATGGACTGAATCGGCCTACCATCTGTTTTTGTAAATAAAGTTTTATTAGAATACAACCATGCTCATTTGTTCATGTATTGTCTATGGCTGTTTCATGGTACAGTAAGAGATAAGTAACCACAACAGAGACCATATGGCCAGAAAAGCCTAAAACATTTACTATTTGGCCCTTTATAGAGAAAAATTGCCATGCTTGACTTAAGATAAATGGGCAAATTACCGGAATGAAACAAATTATCAAAATGGGCTCAAGAAGAAACAGAAAACCTGAACAGCCCTATATCTATTAAAGGAATTAAATTTCCAGTTAAAAACTTTCCCACAAAGAAACTCCAAGCCCAGATGGCTTTACTAGCAGATTATAACAAACATTTAAAGAAGATATAATACAGAATCTACAAAAATGCTTTCTAAAAATAGAAGAGGAAGAAACACATCCCAACTTGTTTTTATAAAGCCAGTATTACCCTGACTCCAAAGCCAAAGACACAACAATTTAAGAATACCACAGACTGATTTCTTCATGAATAGTTGCAAAAATTCTTTAAAAAACATTACTAAATTGAATCCAGGAATATATAAGAAGGATAATACATCTTGACCAACTGTGGTTTATTCCAAGAATGAAAGATTGGTTTAACATTTAAAAAATTAACATAGGAGACTTCCCTGGTGACGCAGTGGTTAAGAATCCGCCTGACAATGCAGGGGACACGGGTTCGTGCCCCGGTCCGGGAAGATCCCACATGCCGCGGAGCGGCTGGGCCCGTGAGCCATGGCCGCTGAGCCTGCGTGTCCGGAGCCTGTGCTCCGCAACGGGAGAGACCACAACAGTGAGAGGCCCCCGTACCGCAAAAACAAACAAACAAAAACAAACAAACAAAAAAACAGAGACCTACATAAATAGATCTGTAGCTTCAATACAATCCCAATCAAAATGCCAGTAAGCCCTTTTGTAGAAATTCTCAAATTTATATAGGACTACATAATATCTTGAAGAGCCAAAATGATTTGAAAAAGAAAAACCAAGTTGGAAAATTAACGCTACTTAACCTCAAGGCTTATTATAAAGCTACAATAATCAAATATGTGGGATATTAGCAATAAGATCAATGAATATAAAATAGGGAATCCAGAAATACACCCAAACATATACTGTCAATTGATTTTCAACAAGGCTGTTAAGGTAATACAATGGGGAGAGGATGGTCTTCAAAAATGGTGTTGGAATGACTGGATATCCACGGAAAACAATGATCCTTGACCTCTTGACCATAAGAGAAAGCATAAACCATAAAGGGAAAAAAATGACAAACTGAACTTCATCAAAATTAAAAGTATCTGCTGTTCAAGACCCTGGTAACAAAATTAAACATCGGAACTTCCCTGGTGGTCCAGTGGCTAGGACTCCGTGCTCCCAATGCAGGGGGCGTGGGTTCGATCCCTGGTCAGAGAACTAAATCCCACATGCAGCGACTAAGAGTTCGCGTGCTGCAACTAAGACCCAGCACAGCCAAATTAAAGAAAGAGAGAGAGAGAGAAAGGGAGAGAGAGAGAGAGAGAGAGAAAGGGAGAGAGAGAGAGAGAGAGAGAGAGAGAGAGAGAGAAAGGGAGAAGGACAGAAGTAAGGAAAGAAAGGAAATGAAAAGTCAAGCCACAGACTGAGAACATTTTGCAATACATGTATCTGGCAAAGGACTTGCATCCTAAATATACAAGGAATTCTTAAAGCTTGATGAGACAAACAACCCATTTTTTACGGGTAAAAGATTTAGACACATCACAAAAGAAGATACACAAATAGCCAATAAAATAAGGACATGAAAAGATGTGCAACACCATTCATCATTAAGGAAATGCCAATTAAAGGCACAACGAGCTACCAACACTCACAAGAATGGCTAAACTTTAAAAGAATGACGAGAGGATATGGAACTGGGAATGTAAAATGATACAACCATTTTGGAAAATAGTTTGGTACTTTTTCATAGAGTTAAACACAAATACGCATTTCAACCATCATTTCTATCAACTCAACCCAAGAGAAAGAAAGTATATGTCCACACAAAGACTTGTAGACACGAGTATTCACAGCAGTTTTATTCAAAACAGCCAAAAACTGGAAACTGGAAAGAATCAAAATGTCCATCAACAGGTGTGTGCACAGAGAGTAAACGGTGGTGTATCTATGCGGTGGGTACCAGACATTCGGCAACAAAGACAGAACGGACCACACATACATGCAGCCATGTGAATTTCCAAAACTTCTGGACAAAGAAGTTAGGCACAAAAGTGTTCATTCTGTACGCTTCCATTCATGTGAAATTCTTAAAAAAAAAAAAAAAAGGGACAGTGAATCTATAAAAACAAAAAGTAGGGACTTCCCTGGTGGCGCAGTGGTTAAGAATCCCCCTGCCAACGCAGGGGACACGGGTTCGAGCCCTGCTCTGGGAAGATCCCACATGCCGCGGAGCAACAAAGCCCATGCGCCACAACTACTGAGCCTGCGCTCTAGAGCCCGCGAGCCACAAATACTGAGCCCGTGAGCCACAACTACTGAAGCCCGTGTACCTAGAGCCCGTGCTCCGCAGCAAGAGAAGCCACCGCAATGAGAAGCCCGCGCACTGCAACAAAGAGCAGCCCCCGCTCGCTGCAACTAGAAGCAGCCCGTGTGCAGCAATGCAGCCAAAAGTAAATAAATAAAATAGACAAATTTATAAAAACAACAACAACAAAAAAAAACAACCCAAAAAGCAGATCAGTGATTGCCTGGGGAAGGGAATGGGGATGATGAAAATGCTCTACATCTGGATTATCGTGGCTTTTACAAGGATGTATACATCTATCAAAACCCACCAAATTATTTTATATAGGTGCCTTTTATTGTAGGTAAACTATACCTCAGTAAAGTTTAATGCAACAACAAAAAAGTATACAACCTAAGTTTTCTCCTGGCCTCTAACCCTGAGTGGTCTGGCCCCTCCTGGCCTTGCTGTCCCCTCCCACACCTCTCTCCACTTCCCACTCAGCACCAGACCGCTTCCTGCACCTCAGAAACCTCGGCTCTATACCACAGAGGCTGGGAGCTGAGCTCTGGAACCAGACTCTGCGTCTAAAGTGGCAGCAGCTGAGGGGATTTGTCAAGTTTCCTGACCTCTTTTAAGTCAGTTTCCTCATCTGTAAATGGAATAACAGTACTTTCATTTTAAGGATCTTATGAGGATTCAATGAGTTAGACAACAAAGGCATTTTTTGGTGCCTAGCACAGGAATTGGCAAACTACAGCCCACTGTCTGTTTTTGTATGGCCCATAAGCTAAGAATGGTTTTTACCTTTTTTAATGATTGGGGAAAAAATAAAAAGAATATTTTGTGACACACAAATATTATATGAAATTCAAGTTTCAGGGTCTATCAATAAAGTTTTGTGGAAACAGAGCACATGTACTTACGTATTGTCTGTGGCTACTTTTCCACAAATGGGCAGAATAGTTGCGAAAGGGACCATATGGCCTGCAAAGCCTAAAATACTTACTCTCTGGCCCTTCACAGAAAAGCTTTGCAGACCCCTGATCTACCATCCTCATCATCACTCCTCCTTTGCATCAGCTGTGCCTTCTGTCTGGAAAGTTCTTCCACCAGATCTCAGAATAGCTCTTTCCTTCTTGTAACTCAGATCTCAATTTAAAGTGTATTTTCAACATTTTATTTATTAAATTATTTTATTTTTGGCTGCATTGGGTCTTTGTTGCTACGCGCGGGCTTTTCTCTAGTTGTGTCGAGCCGGGGGCTACTCTTTGTTGCTGTGCGTGGGCTTTTCATTGTGGTGGCTTCTCTTGCTGCGGAGCACGGGCTCCAGGCGCGCGGGCTCAGTAGTTGTGGCACATGGGCTTAGTTGCTCCGTGGCATGTGGGATCCTACCGGACCAGGGGTCAAACCCGTGTCCTCCGCTTTGGCAGGCAGATTCTTAAATACTGGCCACCAGGGAAGTCCCTCAGATCTCAATATCAGCTCCTCAGAGGTCTTCTGTGGTTACCTTGTCACTCCTGTCTCTTCACCCTGTTTTCATTTTTGACTCAATTTACTGTTTTCTTCCCTGAACCCGGTGCCTGACTTGCAGGAAGCACCCATAACCACAGGAGCACATGCATTCCGGGCACTGGGGGACAGCACAGAAGGGGACACAGGAGACGGTGAGCTTGGGACTGAGCCGGCTGAATGGAAAGGACCACCACTCAGCTGTGTGTGCAGCTGCGTCAGGGTCGGGCTCAGCACTGGGATGCAGAGCCAGCGATGGTGACACATGCATTGCTCACCCACCCGGAGATCAGCCCGGAGGAAACACAGGAGGCCTGTCGGCAACTGCAGTGCTCACCGCGGGCCCTGCCAGCGCAGCGAGGGCCCTTCCAACCTCCCTGACAGTGGGGAGGGTTCTGCAGGGGCTTCATCTGAGTCCTGGAGGCTCCCGGGGTTCACCTGCAACTACACTACGCTCCTCCTTCCAAAACGGGAGGAGGTTCTAGGGGGTGGGTGGGGGTGAGACTTACAAAGCACCCCACACAAAACCAACACAACAGCAACGGTCAGATCAAAGAATGACCAAGGTCTCGCGCAGTCCTGGCAATCTCTGTATTTGTCACAGCCGCCCAGGAAGGAAGCAGTCCAGAACCCGCCGTCCGCCGTCGGGCCTCACCACATTGCCCACACAGGGGTCCTGGCAGTGGAGCCCATGCTCTCCTCCCCGGGACCCTCTCCCCTGGGTGTCTGTGGAACTAGATTTTCCTTCACCTCTCTGTCTTTTTTCTCAATCTGATGTGCTGACAAGACCTTTCCTAAGGCCACAGAGCTTGGAAAGGGACAGGGGAGGTGTACTCCCTCCCCTCCCCTCCACCACTATTGCAGGAGTTCAGAAGGCTGGTGGTCTGACACACACATGGCAAGGTGATCAGGAGTTGGGCAGGGGACGGGGGCTAGTGTGCAAAGACAGGCATGTCATTCTGCAGTCTGTGAGGAAGGATTTCCAGGAGGAGAGGACAAGAATCAGACCTGCGTTTCAGACCCATCACTTTGGCTCAGGTGAGAAGGGTGAAGTCGAGGAGCTGAGACACAGCCAAGAAGAGCAGCCAGGAGCAAAGGCTACCGTCCTGGATGGAACTGAGGAGCCACAGAAGCAGGCTATATGGTAGAAGGGACGGACAGGAGGGCCAGGATCCGGGGTACTGAGGAGGAAGTTCTGGGGCGCTGGAAGTGAGGGAAGACACTGCCACCCAGACATCCTGCTTTAGTGAACAGGTGGACCATGGCAGAGGCACTGGGGTGGGGCACTCTTGGGGCACAGATGGTGTGCTGGGTCACCAGAGGTTCATCCGAGACTGAGGTTCCAAAACTGCACACAGTGGAGGCAAACTGTTGATAGACACCAGAGATTCAAAATCCCTAGAACACAGACCCCAACGCTGAGCCCATAGATACGAGAGCCCCCTCGCTAGGTGCCTGACAGCCCAGGCAACCTTCTGGGGAGGGCAGAGTCCTGGCACAGACTAAGTAGGTAAGGGATGAGGCCAGTGGAGAGGGTCAGTGGAGAGCCCACAGGAAGGGAGGACAGACCTGCTGACGCTGCCCCATTCCAGCTCTGAGTAAGAGCTGATGGGGCAGGAGAGGCGGGGTACGGGAGCTGGCTGCTCAGAGCGCCACACACCCACCAGGCAAGGACCCCAGCGCCAGCCCCGCACAAGATCCTTCAGGCAACCACCAGCCCCTTAGGCAACTCACTCCAGCCTGGGGCTCCCCTTGCCGCCCCTGAAGTGAATGAGGCGGCCCAGCCAGGGCACAGAGGCCCTTTACACCTCTCCCAGGGAGAGCTCCCCAATCCTGGTGGGGAGCAGCTGGGGGAGCAAAGGCAGGGACTGAGAAGAGCAGTGTGGTGCCCCTGCACCTCCACCCCCAAGCTAAGGACCGGGAGGAAAAGGAAGGCCCACAGGTTTGGGGAGGTCCAGCCTTTCTCCCGCTTCCCCAAACCTGGAATGACTCCGTACACACCTCCCGTCTCCGCACCCACGAAAATTAATCCCACAGTCGCCTCAGCCTCTGCTCCAGGACGGCGAGGGGCCCCAGCCCGGCGTGGATACTCCCTCCCAGGCCCGAGCGCCTCCGCACCAGCACGGCCGGCACTTACCACACAGCAGCTACTATTCCCGCCCGGACACCGATCTGTGAGCTGGAGCCCAGGACCCCCCCCACAAGTGAGGTCACTTGAACCCCTGGAAGTTTAAGGAACTTGCCCCAGAAAGGCTTCAGTTTCTCCTCTGGCCTAACTCCAAAGCCCAAAAGAAGCCTGGCAAGTCACTTATCCGCAGGCCTTAATTTCCTCAGCTGACATGGAGGTAACTTTAGCGCTGCCTACCTGACCAACAGGTTGCAAGGCTGCAAACAACTCCACATTTAGCTAAAACGTGAACAGCCTACCGGCGGCCTTCACAGCCTGCCACTCCAGGAGCCTTCCTGACCCTCAGCACCGGCTGCCCGGGCCTCACCCACCTGCGCCCAAGCGGGGCCTGGACAGCCTCCCGCCCGGACCCGGGCCTCCCCGTCTCCCCTCTCCCCCTCCCACCTCCGGCGCCTCCCCTCCCGCCAGCAGGCCCCGGAAGTCCGCGCCTGACCTTCCGCCTCGCGCCAGCAGCCACCGCGCAGTCGATCGGAGCCCGTCTGCGGGTCCGTCAGCCTAGCGCTCCTCCCGGCGCCGCGGGGGCGGGCCCGCACCCGGCCCTCGCCATGGCAACGCGATACTTCCGGCCCGCGGGTCCCGGAGCCGGAAGCCGCGGCTGCCAGTGGGAGCAGGGGGCGGGCCCGAGCCGCGCGGGGGCGGGCCCGAGCCGCGCGGGGGCGGGCCCGAGCCGCGCGGGGGCGGGCCCGAGCCGCGCGGGGGCGGGCCCGAGCCGCGCGGGGGCGGGGCTTGCGCAGAGCAAGTAGAGGGAGGTTGCTGATCGCACGGTGCAAACGTCTGTGGTAGGGGCGTCGTCGGCCCGGTGGGGCCCGGTTGGGGCGGGAAGGGCAAGTAGTCAAAAGGTTCCCAGGAGGGTGGTCATCTATTTACGCTGAGCTTTTAAGGAAGGGTCAGAGTTCACTCGACAAAGCAGGGGCATCACTGGTGTAGAGAAGAGCATGCGCAAAGGTGGAAGGACCCGGTGGGAAGAATTGAGGTGGTGGTTTAGGAGGGCGGGGGCCCGGTAGGGTGGTACGTGCGGTCAGTGATGAACAGTCAGGACATGAGGAGCCTTGAACGCCAAACCAAGAGCTGGGCTTTATCCTGGAAGCACAGGAGGACCAGTGGAGGAGAGGGGGTGACTTAAGACCTGTTGGAGAAAAAGACCTCTAATGACCGAGTGGCGCTAGGAAGCCATAGGTCGCCTGGTGAGACATAAGGACCCCTCAGCTAGAGCCCTGGAAACAAACAGGAGTTGAGGAGGTGACATAGGGATCCAGAGGAAGCCAGGTGAAGTCTGAAGAAAGAGTCTGAGATAGTGGAGGGAGCCATGTGGTACCCCACATACATCATCCATCTCAGCTCCAGGCTTCCTCCTCCACTGCACCCATCACTCACCCCTTCCCTCAGCACGTCAGTGAGAGCTGGGCACCCACTGTAGGCTGCAATTGGGTGTAAGGTGTGTAATTGGTGTGTGTGTGGAAAGGGTGCTGCTGCCGCCCAAGAAAAGCCGAAATCTTAGAGTGAAGCGATAGAAAGTGTCTCCCTGTGCTTCTGTGGCTTTGCTCGGGTCTGGGGTCCTAGTAGCAACACCCCACCACTGCTGGTGTCCCGGGCCAGATAATCCCTTTGCAGACTTGCCCAGTCCTCACCGGGGGGAACCCAGGCTTTGGGTCAGGGTACAGAGCACAGGCTCTGACTGACTTGAGGGGCAGAGCCACAGACTAGATGGCCAGGGAGGAGGTCAGGGGACAGAAGGGTCTGGGACCCAGGAGGACCATGTCTCTGGGCAGCTGCCAAATGCATTTTTCCAGAATCGCACCTTTGGGCCAGGCCCTGTGCCTGCTAAAGCACTCAGAAGCTCTGGCCAGGGCTGACCAAGGGGTGCTGGCCCTGCAGGCCTCCCCAGGCTCAGCCTCCACTCTGTCTCCCAGAGTGCCCCTCCTCTACTCAGGCCTACCCCCCTCCTGCCTGGGGAGCATCTCCCTCCTAGCCTAAGCCACAGGGCATTGGGGCTGCCTGGGAAGCCCTGTGTACCCAGACATAACACACCTGTCCTCACTCCTGCCCAGGGTGATGCCAAGTGGTTCTTGCAGGCTCCCCTGGGCAGGCACCATGACCCACAGGGCTGTGTCCTCAAGGCCTGGCCCCAAGTGGTAGCCAGTAAACACCTACAGCTATAAGCCCTCTCCTTCCATGCACACCCACCCAGGGGCACTGCCTGAGTGCGCCAGAGGACCAAGTGGCATCCTCCTCAGGGGACAACCTCCAGAGTATCTGGACCCAGAGGACCAGAAGAGTAGAGAGGCAAACATACTTCCAGGAAGTTCTCTCAAGCCAGGGGGGTCCAGCTTACCCAGGACCAGTGAGGTGCACAGGGCATAATGAGGGACTATTGTTATGGTCATCTCCTAGGACCCACTGTTGACCAGCACCAAGGAGGGAAGGAAAGTGACCTCCAGGGCCTGGGGAGCCTTCTGGGGCCATGCAGCAGCCTGTGGGAAAATCCCTTGAGTCAACTGTATCCCTCTTTTATTTCTGAGGTTTCCTCTAGGAAGCCCTCCCAGACCACCACCCAAGTCCTGCTAGCTGCTTGGCCTTGAACTCTGGGCAGGACCCACCCCTTCTTGGCGGCTCATCTTGGACCAATCACTCCCCCATCTGTTAAATGTGAACCTGGGATCTAGATGGGATAAAGTAACTGTGGGTCATAAGACCCTTCCAAGGGCTTTTCCTTACAGCTCTAGGGGGAGTGCCAAAGGCAGCCCAGGGGTGAGGAATGAGGCCTGGGGGGTGGCCGCCTGCAGCCCCCACTGGAATCTTTCCTGACCCTCCCTTCCAGATTAACTGAAACCTGCTAATTGTGGCTGCCCTCTGCACGCTCCCCTCCCCCACCGCGTATTTCTACCTCCCTTGGCCTCCCCTCCCCTCCCCCTTCCATCCGAATGATAAAGGGCTTGGCCCGCCAGCCCCCGCCTGGCCTCAGGCCCCAGCTCTTCCTCACCACACTACCACACTGCCCCAGTGCCCTGCGCCCACCACCCGGCCGGACCCCTGCCCACGTTGCCTGCTTCCTCTGCATGGGGCCCTGCAGCAACCCCCGCCTGGGGCTCCCCGGGGGGGAGTCGCCCTCCCAGCCCCCCCAGAGGAGGAAGAAGAGATACCTGCGGCATGACAAGCCCCCCTACACCTACTTGGCCATGATCGCCCTGGTGATCCAGGCCGCACCCTCCCGCAGGCTGAAGCTGGCCCAGGTGAGAGGATCCCCGCCCGCTCTCCCTCACACTCCGTGATCGGACCTGTCCCCGGAAGCGTCCTCCACCTGGCCCCTGCTCGGAGGCTCAGGCTCCGGCCTCCACCCCGACCTGGCCCTACCCAGCCATGCCAGTGGGGCCGGTCCTGGCCTGGGCACCCAGGGAGAGAGCTAAAGCACTCAGGCAGGCCCCTTCCCGGCGAGGGGGGCCACGCAGAGGCGAGGGGAGGGGCAGCGTGGCCCCCCGCCCACGCGCCCCGGCTCACGGCGCCCGGTGCCCGCCCGATGGTTTCAGATCATCCGTCAGGTCCAGGCCGTGTTCCCCTTCTTCAGGGACGACTACGAGGGCTGGAAAGACTCCATCCGCCACAACCTCTCCTCCAACCGGTGCTTCCGCAAGGTGGAGCAGGGCGAGGGTCGGAGCCTGGGGGCGGGACGCGGGCGGAAATCCTGAGTATCCGGGGTCGTACAGCCCCACCCAAGCCTGCCCCCCTCCTCCACCAGGTGCCCAAAGATCCCGCGAAGCCCCAGGCCAAGGGCAACTTCTGGGCGGTCGACGTGAGCCTGATCCCAGCCGAGGCGCTGCGGCTGCAGAACACGGCCCTGTGCAGGCGCTGGCAGAGCAGGGGCGCGAGGGGAGCCTTCGCCAAGGACCTGGGCCCCTATGTGCTGCATGGCCGGCCCTACCGGCCGCCCAGTCCCCAGCCGCCGCCCCGTGAGGGCTTCAGCATAAAGTCTCTGCTAGGGGACTCCGGGGAGGGGGCGCCGCCGAGCAGCCCAAGTCGGTCAGGCTCAGTTCGCATAGGGGAGGAAGAGGCACCCACTCCAGTCCCCACCTCTGAGAGGCCTCTGTGGCCCGTCTGCCCCCTCCCAGGGTCCCTGAGAGCAGAAGGGGAGACTTCCCAGGGGGGAAACAGCAGGCCCTCGCCCCTCTCCCCTGAACCCAGAGCCTGGCCCCTGCACTTACTGCAGGGTACCCCAGGCCCTGGGGGACTCTCTGGTGGAAGCCACAGGGCCTCCCTTTGGGGGCAGCTACCTACCTCCTACTTGCCCATTTACACTCCCAACGTGGTGATGCCATTTGCCCCACTGCCACCCACCTCCTGCCCCCGGTGCCCCCCCTCAACCAGCACAAGCTATTGGGGGGTGGTCCCTGAAACCCATGGCCCCCCAAGGCTGCTCTGGGATCTAGACGCCCTCTTCCAGGGGGTGCCACCCAACAAAAGCATCTATGATGCGTGGGTTAGCCACCCCCGAGACCTGGCTGCCCCTACCCCAGGCTGGCTACTCTCCTGGTACAGCCTGTGAGGCTCCCAGGGCAGGGGCTGCTTTCCTCTCCCACCCTCTCCTGCCACCCTTAGGCCTGTTGAGGGGAAACTAAGGTATGTGTGGCTCCGCCTTGAGACACGAGGTACCAGCCCTGCTGAGAATCCGCGTGTTTATTGGACACTCCCGAAGAGCTATGGCCCAGCTGGGCACCACCGCAGCCCTGATGGTCAGTCATACCTCTCTTACCCCGAGAGGCAAGGCTGGAAGGAACAGGGCTGTGCTTGAAGTAGCCCTTCCTGTCCCCTTCCTGGTCCCACCTTCTCCAGCCCTCTGTCCATCTATCCATCCATCCATCCATCCATCACCATCTGTCACTTCCCCTCCCTGGCTCCGGGCTGGGGGAGGGTAGATCTGATGACCACCCCAGCCGCTCCATCCCTAAGTCCTGTCCCCCCTCCACTGTTGCCTGGCAAGGAGGTAGCACCTTTGGGGGGAGGGGACGGAGAATGGAGACCCTACCTGGTTTTGGTGGTGGTAGTGGGGAAGATAAGAGTAAAGGAACAAACGACATTTTAATGCAAGTCTGATGTTTGGTGATGGGGTAGCGAGTCTGGTGGCCACTTGGCCAGGGTCTGCCTCCGCGACTCTGGGATCCCCTGCTGTGCGCGGCGATAACAGCAGATGGTGATAAGCTAAGGGCTTGGGCCGGGGCCGGGGGGGGGGTGGGGTGGGGGGGGCGGGCGGTGGTGTGATCATTACCCCAGGCGGAACACTCCTGGGGGCGGGAGAGAAAGGGGTGGCTGGGAGTCTGGGGGGCAGCGGGCTCCCAGAGATCAAGGAGGTCGTGGGGGGAATAGGGACTTTGCTGCCTCTGCCGGCAGAGACGCGACCCAGACTCCTCGGGCAGGACTACGAAGGCAGGTCCTCCGGCGGTGCCAGGGCCGAGCTGGAGCCGCTGTCCAGGCCGGGGCTTGGAGGGCTGCCGGGCGAGGGCGTGGCGGTGCAGGGGGTCCCAGAGAGTGGTGTGTCGGTGCTCAGGGAGGAGGGCGTCCCGGAGCGCGGGGCCCTGCGGGGCCTAGCAGGCCCCAGCTCCACTCGCCCCACTCGCTCGGCGAACTTGAGCGAGCACACGGTCTCGCCGAGATCCTCGGGCCGCGTGGAGACCTGCGGGGAGCGGCGCTGGTGGGCGGGCCCGGGTGGGCGGCGCCTGGCATGCAAACGACCCTCCCGCGGGCCGCGGCCGCCTGGCCCCACCTGCAGCAGCAGCACAGCGGTGGCGCCGGGGCCCAGTGCGGGCTGCAGCAGGCGCGTGAGCTGCGAGTCGCGGAAGGGCACGTGTGGCCGGCGAGCCCGCAGCGCGGCCATCACTCCTCCCAGCGCCAGCAGCGAGCGGTTGATGGTCCGAGCCTCCCGCAGACGCTGAGCGCCGTCCCGGTCTTCATGCGACGTGCCGGCCGCCCCTGCCTTCCAGGCGCGCTCGGACCCTGCCAGGTCCACTAGGTGCAGCGTGCCTGCAGGGGCGAGCGAGCCCGGCGTGGAGGGAGGCCCGGTCTCGGGTGCAGCGAAGCCCCCCGCAGGACTCAGACGCCGAGTACCTGCGGTGCCGGGACCGCTTGATGGGGACGCCGTGCGCAGCGTCAGCGTGACCAGGGCGTGCGAACGAGAGCTGTGCTGGTTCATGGCTGTGGCGGCGGTGGCCCGGTTGCTCCTCCCCAGGTTCAGCATCTGGAGGACGGAGGACAGGGCTGGCCTGCTGCGGCGTCCGCGGCCCAGGTGGGAGTACAGGGCGGGGGCTTGGAGGGCTGCGTGGCCCCACCGGGCACCCTCACCTGGTGCAACGACTCCAGATTGGGCACGTCCCAGTGGGTGAGGCCAGCCACCTGGATCCCCCCTTCGCCTGCTGGGCCCTGCCTCACTGCCAGGCGCTGGGGAGGCCCTGGGGCTAGGAGGTCCCTGGCGAAAAGGGGGAAGGCTCTGTTGGGGGTTCTGAAGGGCGGAGCCATAAGTTGGGGCCCTGGGCGGGGAGGAGGCACTGTTTGCGGCCCTGACCTGACAGCCTCGTTGTAGATCTCCACCATGCTGAGGGTCACGTGGTGCTGTCCCCCTGTTCCCATCTCCCGGAACAGTGACTGCAGCGCCCTAGGAGCTATGCCAGGGTCCTCAGGTGGGCCCTGGGGAGGGGGTGGGGTGCCTCATCGGGCTCACATCCCAGCCCCTGGCCCCAGGAACCACCCAGACTGCCCCCTTTCCCACCTCCATGCTGTAGGTCTTTCCCGTCCCTGTCTGACCGTAGGTGAAAATGCAGACACTGTAGCCTCCGAGGCAGGACAGCACAGCCGACTCCAGCTCCCTGAAGACCTAGGGGTAGGAGGGGTTGGGAGGGGCCCTAAGCCCCAGGACCTGGGGCAAGGTGTGAACAAAACTTGATTCCCCTGGAAGGAGGCTGGCTCTAGGGGAGCACAGTGGAAGAGTGGATCTCCCAACAGACAGGTGAGGCTCCCTGGAGAAGGTGGCATTTGCCAGAATTTGCCAGGCAAAGTAGGGAAGGGACGTGACAGGGAGCAGGAACAGGTGATGCAGAGTATTGGAATCCTGACGATTGACTGCTTGGAAGGCTTGGGGGTGTAGCAGGCAAGAGCCCAGACCCTGGGCTTGATGGCCAAGTTCAAACCCTGGGTGTGACTGGAGGCAAGTCACTCATCTTGCCCTCTGTGAGATGAGGGCTGTAGTGACACCTGTTGTGAGGATTAAGTGAGAATGCAGACCAAGAGAACTAGTGCAGCACTTGGCATGTGAAAGATGAACCCAGAGGGTCCCATGTGTGGAGGCTGGTGGGCAACCAGGATCCTGGAAGTCGGGCCCTGGGAGGGTGCAGAGAGGCAGGTGAAGGGGAGATGGAGCTGGGACTTGCGTCCTTTGGCAACTGGACACCAACAGCAGCCTCTTGAGCAATGACACAGTCGGCCAGCTTTTGTGCCCAGAAGGTGGCAGGTAACCACTGGGCTGTCAGATCTCTTTGAAATTTTGGTTGCCAGCTACGAGGGCAGAATCCAGAATTGCCAGTGAGGTTGCTAAGATTCCATGACTAGAAAGGAGCGTCGGGGGCACTACTGCAGAGATGGGGAATACAGGTGAGGGAGCCCAGTAACAGCCCTTTGGCTCTTTCAGCCAGAAGTGGAGGACCCTGTCTAGGAAGGCTACCCAGAGGACAGTAGACGAGGGGGCCCTGTTCAGGGCTGCAGTTGGGATGGAGGCTGCAGACAGGGTGGGGGTGGTATGGGGGGTAAATAGAGGTAGGTGAAAAACGGCCGCGGTGCCCCAAAAAGTGAGGAAGGGAGTACCTGCCAGGCACTCTCATCACAGTCCGTCCCCGTGAGGCCAGCACAGGTCTGGGTCTCCGATAGCTCTGCCCCTCGCCTCACCCCCTCCCAGCTCTCAGCCTTGTTTCCTGAGCTCTAGTTGCAAGTTGGTGTGCAGTGAAGATAGTGTGCGGGAAACGAGGCAGCGGGGGCCTGGGGTTGGAAGCTCACCTGTGCCCCCCCCCACTCCCCTTGCCAACAAAGCAAGGAGAGCTACCCACCCTCAGAGCTGACCATCTCTGGACCCTGGGCCAGGGGAGTGGGCAGCCAGTGAAGCCTGTGGGAAGGAGGTCACAGTACTGACCTCACAACAACAACAGCACCCCAGCCATGCTCCACAGCCCCCTGAGTAACCATCACCTCAAACATGTTCATTTTCCTTCGTTTCCTGGCACAAAGTTACTTTTGAAAATGTTAATCTTCCTGTTTAAGCCATAAAGTCTGTCTCCCCCAGCCTGCAGAGTTTGGTGGGGGGATGCAAAGCGGAAATCCTGGAAAGAAAGTAGGTGCCCAGCTAGCATACCAGTCCTGCCTCCCAGACCCTCCGGCTCCCTCCCCTTCCCTGCTGGAGTCCAGCCGCCCTCTCTCCTGGGAGGGCAGACAGACAGGAGCCTTCTCTGGTCTCCAGGGAACTCTGAGTGACAGCTGACACAGGTGAAAGGGTGGAGCATCACCTCCTCCTGGCTGGCGTGTGGAGGGAAGACCCAGTCCAGGCGGAAGCGACGCTGGTGCCCTCGATAGCAGGTGGTGACAGTGCCACCCGGGCCGGGCTCTAAGCTCACCAAGTTGGAGGGTGTCCCTGGCCTCAGCCGACAGAGCACACGGATGTTTCCTGGGGTGGAGATCAGATCAGGGGGCTGCCTCCAAGATCCTGAAGCATGGAGAGCCCCCATGTCCCCCACCTCTGCTGCCCCAGCCCTTTTCTTCCCAAGCCTGCCATACCCTTGAGCTCCAGCAGCCGCCCTGGGCATCCAGTTGGGGGCCCCTGCTGTGCCTCCAGGAGTTGAGTCCCAGCCCCGCCCGCTGACAGTGCCCCCAGGGCCCACGATACCTGGGGGCACAGAAAGGTGAGGAAGGGGAAGGCAGTGGGAAGAGAGCGAGGGATGGGGTGCTGAGGGCAATATCCACCATGTGGCCCCCAGCTGTGGGGATCCACAACTTTCAGTGGCTTCAGACCCTTGGGGCGTCATTCAGTGGGCCTGGGATGGAGCTCAGGGACCCGAGGAGGACCGTGGGCTTCCTGGCAATCCTGTGAGGGATTCACCGTCACCCCAGTTTGCACAGAACACAGTTGTTCTGGTTCCAGAACCTAAGATTTGCAGTAGACGAGACAAGACCCTGGGGCTGCAAAGGAAGGGAGAGCAGGGGTTCCCCAAGGGAAGGCCAGTGACGAGGCTGCACAGAGAACAAGTGCAAGGGAGGGGAGCGAGTGGTCCTGACCTGGCCCCGGGCTTCGCTCAGCGAACCCTGGCAGCTCTGGGTAAAGGTGCTGACCAGTCCTCGGAGGTCCCCACAGCCCTGACGCAAGCTGGCCATGCGAGCACGAAGTCCTGGGGGCAGGAAGGCTGTTGTGAGGGAAAGCCCAGACCCCACAGCCTTCCCATGAGCTCCGGAGCCCAGCCCTTACCTGCCAGCTGCCCGCGCATCTGCTGCAGCTCCCTCCTGCACTTCTGCTCAGCCTCCTGCTGGAGCTGCCGGAGGGCCCCCCGAAGGCCCTGAAGCTGCACCTCCTGCACCCCTAGCTGCCCCACCCAACCCCAGCCCTGTCACTGAGGAAACAGGCACTTACCAGGCTCTGCCTCAGACACCCCCTCCCCAGAGCCCCAGACTTCCCAGCCCCTGGGCCCAGAGCCCACCTGGACTCGGAGAGCTTCTGTGGTGTCCTGGGCCTCTTGAAGCCGGCCCCGGAGCTCCAGCAGTGCCTCTGCCTCCTCCTGTTCCTGCAAGGGGAGTGGGGCAGCTGAAGTGTGGAGCCAGGAGGAAACTCAGGGAGGGGCACTCCAGCTGCTGCGCCGTTTTACAGATGAGAAAGTCAAGTCGACAGGGGCTCACAAAGCTGGTCACACACCCGCCTCCCAATCCATGCAGGGCTCCTTTCCCCACGTCTCTCTGCTCTCCTGGAGTCAGTCACTGGGAGAAACCATGGACTGAAAGGAGGGGATCCTCCCATAGGCATCAGCCTCCTTTAAGGGGCTACCGTGCATTTGCCACCCACAGTCCGGGCCTCAGGTCTGAAGGGTCAGAGGGGGCTCCCTGCCTCTGCTCCAGTGAGCACAAGGTCCTGAGAAAGCCCAGGTGGTGTTGCTAGAGACCAGGGTGCAGGAGCCCCGGGCTGCAGGGACAGTGGCAGCTAAGGAGCAGGATACCTGGGGGGCCCTGTTGGGGGGGGCGGGGCCCCAGTGCAGCAGGAGGTCCCGAGTAAGGCTCAGGCTCTGTTTCAGGGCCTTGTTTTCCAGAGTCAGATGCTGAACCCTTTTCTCCGAGTCTGTCGCCCCCTGGGAGAGAAGGAAGCCCTCAAAACTCACCTGGAGGCTGAGACCCTCTCATGTCCCCCTTGTCCAGCCCCCACCCCAGCAGCCTCACCACTCCCACACGCAGCTGGCCCAGCTCCTTCTCCTGCAGTTCCAGCTGCTGCTTCAGCTCTTCCAGCTGGAAAGGAGGAAAGAGCACCGGGTGGAACACCTCCTTCCAGTCCCCTTCCAGACCCCCCCATCCCCCCACTGCCTCCTGGGCCCCTCACCTGTCCAAGGATAAGCTGTTCCAGCCGCTGCCAAGCTCTCTGGTCTTCCTCTAACTGAGGAGGCTGCTGCCCCTGGGCCTCACCCCTTGGTGAAACGGGAGGGCTTTCTTCTTGGGATGGGGATCCTGGGGTGGGGTGGACCCAGTTAGGACAGAAGAGCTCTCTGGCCTGAAGGAAGGGACACCTCACATCTGGCTGCTAGGGTTCTGGTGGGCGTCACTCCCTGGACAAACTCTCTCTTCAACTCACTACTCCTTACGCACCAGCAGGAGTGGGGGGCTGCACCCCTGAGGCTGGCTGCGTCGCCTGGGGCAGGACCTGCCTCCCCCTGGGGCTCCGAATCCATGCCAGGAGGGCCAAGAGCTGACCGGTCACCGTCAACAGTGGGGGAACATCACCAGGCTGGGAAAGAAATAGAAATCCAAGTGGAAAAGGATGGGGGCTGGGTGGAGAGGATACAGGGGTATGGATGGAAATCAGTAGGCCTGAGAACACAGAACAGGTTGCCGTAGAAATCTCAACTCTGCTTACCTTGCTCAGGTCGGCAGAATTCCCGAAGCTCTCTTCCGCCCCCAGCTGGACTGAGAGGAACTCCGCAAGACGCACGAGAGCCTCCTCCAGTGAGACCTCGGCCGGACGGCCCTCCGCTGCCCCTCCCGGCCCATCCTCGGACTCCGAGCAGCCTGCGAGGGAGTGGGATGGGTAGGCGTGCTGGGTCACGTGCCGGATGCTAGGCCACTAGCCGGCACCTGCCAGCTCACTCCCTCCCAATGAGGGCACGGGCACCCCTGCATCTCTCGGACGGCGGCGCTCCCTCGTTGCCCCGGGAGACGCAGCACTCCCGATGCACCAACAGTACGTACCGACCAGGCCGGTCAGCTCGGTCCACAGCTCTGCGGTGGGCTGGTCGGGGCGGCGGCGACCCCCGGGCTTGCCGCGGGCACTCTAGGGAGGGAGCGGGGGGGAGTCCCTGAGGCGAGGCCAGGCAGCCCATGGGGCTCCCTGCCTCCGAGAACTGAGCCCGAGGGGTTGGAGCCGGGCTCTCAGCTTCCAACACCAGAGACGGGGTCCTCGGCACGGCCCCTCCCCCGCGTCAGCGCCCCGGGACCTACGCAGCGCCGGCCTGCAAAACCGTTCTCCGGAAGGGGGTCGCCGGCCGAGCTGCGCCCGCCCCCGCTCACCTGGGCGGGGTTCCCAGGGTCGGCGGCCGCCGCGGCCCCGCCATCCCTGCGAAAGAGGCTGTAGAAGATGTAGATGAGCAGCGAGTAGAAGGCGTACATGAGAGCGCGGGGCGGCAGAGGGCCCCGCTTCGCGCCGCCCCGCGTCCCCGCGCCCCAACTCCGCGCCCGACCGCTGCAGAGCCCGTGCGCATGCTCTGGCGGCCGCCCCCTCGGTACGGCCCCGCACCTCCTCTTCCAGAATCCCTACCGGTCCTCTGCGAAGGACCCTCGCGCGGCTGTACCCACCCAGAGCCTTCCGCCCGCAGGTGTCCAACCTTTTTTCCCCTCAAGCCCCTTTCTCGGCCCCTCCCCTCATCGCCGCTTCCACCAAGCGCTCCCCTCTCCGAGCCTTCCCTCCCGCCCCTTCCTCCGACCCCTCCCCTCCGCCTCCTTCTCGGCCCCTTCCTCCAACCCCTCCCCGCGCCGCCCTCCCCTCCCCTCAATACCCTTCCTCGGCCCCGCCCCCTCCTCAGCCCCTCTCCTTACCGCCCCTTCCTCCAACTCCGCCCTACGTCCTCCTCGGCCCCTTCTTCCAACCCCTCCCCTCAATGCCCCTCTCCTCACCGCACCTTCCTCCAATCCCTCTCCCCCTCCCCGACTCCTCCCTCACCACTCCTTCCTCAGCCCCTCCCCTAGAAACCCCTCCTCTCGCCACCCTTTCCTCGGCCCTTCCCCTCATCGCCCCTTCCTCCAACTCCGACCCGCCCCTTCCTCCAACCCCACCTCTCACTGCCCCTCCCCTCACGGCTCCTTCCTCGAGCCCCTTCCCTCCCCCCAAACCAGCGGGCTTGTGCGTCCAGTACCAAGCAGAGACCCCTCCTCCTAGCCCCGCCCACTCTTACAACCCAGTCTAGCTCTCCTCCACGCCCGCGACGCCCCGGCCCCGCCCCCCTCCGGCCGCTCTAGCCTCCGCTCCTCTCGTTGGTTGGCGCGGGAGGCGGAGCGGCAGGCAGAGGGCGGCGCGGTGGGCTGATTTGGGCCTCCGCTCGGCGCTGCGCCGGGGTCGCGCAGCTCAGCGGTCTCTGAGTGCCTGCGCCGTCACTCTTTCCGGGCCGGGTTCCGAGGACGGCGCCTCCCCGAGCGTGGGGCCCTGCGCCCCTCTCCCCCAGGCCCTGCGCCGACTTGGGTTCCAGGACGCCAGAGCTAACGCCCACCCAGTCCAGGCCCCGCACCGTCTTTTCCCGGCGGATTTAGGTTCTTCTTCCCCAAGGTTGTGTCCAGTGGCCTCACGGCTCCTGTGAGTTTCGGATGAGCCCATAACAATATTTAGAAATGGGGTTCTGGAACCTGGGAATCCTGGAGAGACACCCTTAGGGCCCCCTGTCGCCGGCTTCTACGTTCTTCTCCAAAGTTGAGGATCCCTTTCCCGTTCCCTCAGACTCACTACCGCCCGACGTGTCATGGCCCCCAGGCCAGGGCGCGAGTGGAGCTCCGCCCTGTCCCACCTGGCGCTGGGATCAGTGTCTCTGTATGCAGCTCTGAGCACTGCCCAGGTGAGTACACTGGGGCCGGGCAGGGGCGTAGCCCACTCCCAAATCCCTAGAGGGTGGTGGGAGGTAAGTGTGGGGGCCCGACTTCTGTGAGACCTTCAGACCCTTCCCTGTTTAAAGGGAGGTCCTGGCCTCTTTTTCCCACATCTCCCTTCCCTGTGTTGACAGGCAAATCGAGGGGCCTCTGCTGGCTTCCTGCTCCAGGCCCTGGCTGCTGCCACCATGCTGGCCCCAGGGCTGGGCACAGATGAAGACTGTCTTGCTGGAGCCTGGGTGGCCACTGTCATTGGCCTGCCCCTCCTGGCCTTCGATTTCCACTGGGTGAATGGGGACTGCTCCTCCGCCAACCTGCTCCTGGGAGGAGGCATGGTCCTGGCAGTGGCTGGTGAGCACCTTGGTGCTGAGGGCCGCTCTGTGGCTGAGCAGGCAGTGGTGCTGGTGGTCGCAGTGACCATCCTCATTGTGGCTGTTTTCACGACCAACACTTATGGAATGTTGGGGGGGGTGATGCTCGGCGCCGCAGGCCTCCTGAGCCGGCTGGAGGAGGACAGACTGCTGCTGCTGCCGAAGGAGGACGTCTGTCGCTGGGCTCTGGCCGGAGGCAGCTGGGCCTACCACCGGGCCCTGCACACACAGCGCCTGCAGTGGGGGTGATGGTTGGGGACAGCAAGGCGAGGCTTCTGCCCTGGCTACCACTTTCCCCTCATGGTCCTGCTCCTAGGGCCTCCTCCTCTAGGGAGAGACTCTCCTTCAACCGAAGCCAGCTTGATGCAGAGTGACTGGTCAGGGTGCAGAGTCTGGGTACTATCTCCTTCTCTAGCACAGTGTGAGGACTTGCCTAGACCAAAATGAGGGGGACTGGGTCCCGGGCATGTTTCGGGGCCCGATTCTGGGTGGGCCATAGTTGTGGATCCAGAGAGAGGCTTGGTCTCCAATAAACCTTAGGGATTTAGCAGGAATATGGACTCTGCCTATTCTTGAGTCGGATTGAGAGGGCCTCCAGTGAGCTTCCTAAGGCTCCCAGGGCAGCAACTGGTTTCCCTGAGCAAAGGAAGGCAATGTGCTGGAACCAACCCTGGGGGCCTCACTCAACTTGGCCTGCCGGCACCTTTGTAAGGAGGACCCCTGGACTGAGAAGATACAGGAGCCCTTGCTCTCCTGGAACACGGTGGAGTTCTGAATATCCTTGCAAGGTCTGGCTGGTGGCCCTATGGGGCAGTGACCTTAACCGGCCGCCGGCTGGGGTGGGGCAGGGGAGGGCCGTACCACAGCTGTTCCCAGAAATGTACATCCCCTCCCAGGGCTGACTCGACCTCTACCCGTTTGCCCACCGGCCTGTGCAAGGCAAGTCCTGATTTCCTAAGACCCTCGCTTTCCTCAGCGGACCCCTCTTCAGCTCCCAACCCCAGGGTTATGAAACGGGATTGGGCAGAGCAGTGGATTAGATTCCGGGTCCAGAGTCCTCCCTTGGGGAGTCCCTGCACTCGCGTCCTGTGGAAGCACATCTCTTCCCGCACAGGAGGGGAGAGGTGGCCGGCAGTTTCTCGCTCCGGCCAGCCAGGCCAGAGCCCCGCGCACGCTAGCCTGGGCGTCCGGGCACAAAGGCGCAGGCACATATGGACGTGGGGGTCCAAGGTTGCCCTCCGTTCCGGGGCACCCAAGGCGTGTGGTCCCGGGCCGGACTGGCGGGAAGCACCGCGCTCAGCCCTGACACCAGGACTATTCGGGCCTCAAAGATCGCCCCTCAGCGGGTCGCCCGGGGCCCCGCCCACCTTACGCAGGGGCGGGCCCTCGCGTGCCCATTGGTTCTGGCCGTCGCGCTGTCTCCCCGAGCGGCCTTCCCATTGGCCTCGCTCCGCTCACGTGACTGAGAGAACAAGGGGGCGTAGGTGGCGGCGAGGTGGGGGAGCGTACAGGGAAAACAAAGATGGCGGCCGCGCCGGGGTCGGTGGCCGCGGCGGCTGCGGGGCGACGCGCGGGCCGAACCCACTGAGGCGGCAGCGCAGGGAGCGGGGCTGCGGGGTCGCGGCGGCGGCGGCGAGAGGGCGGAGGGAGCGCGCGGCGCCCCTAACCTCTAGCCGCGGGAGCGCGCCGGCACCCGCCCGCCGGGCCGGCCGGCCGCGATGTCCGGCGCCGAGGAGGCCGGCGGGGGCGGCCCGGCCGCGGGGCCTGCCGGTGCCGTGCCGGCCGGGGTCGGGGCTGGGGCCGGGGTCGGGGTCGGGGCCGGGGCCGGAGCGTCTGCGGGGCCGGCGGCGGCGCTGGGCGAGGCGGCGGGGCCCGGGATCCCAGACGAGGCGGGCCTGGCCGGCGCCCGGCAGCTGCAGGAGGCGGCTGGCGACTCCGATGCGCCGCCCAAGAAGCGGCTACGGGCGGCCGAGACGGCCGAGGCGGCGGCGGCGGCGGCGGCGGCGGGCAGCGGGAAGCTGGAGGAGCGGCTCTACTCGGTTCTGTGCTGCACGGTCTGCCTGGACCTGCCCAAGGCCTCCGTGTACCAGGTAGGGCCGCCGGCCAGACCCGGCTCGGCTCCAGCCCCGCCGCGGCCGGCCCCCCGGCACCGCGTCTCCTCGGAGGCCAGGCCCGAGCCCTGGGGCCCAGAGGTGGGACTCTGGCGCCTGTTCGGAAGCTCCTCATTCTCGTCCTCTGGGAACTTTCCTGTTTCTTGCTCTGAACCTCCTTTTTTTCTCGTTGTGACTGCCCTTATTTCCTGATGGGAATCTCCTGTCTCCCACTTGGACGCCCCTTTTCTTTCCAGGTTCCCCTGTTGCCCCTTTCTCAGCACTCCTCAGCCCACCCTCAAGCTGACCCCAGAGAAAGCTGGCGACAGATGCCCGTGCTCCTCCCCACTTCTGAGCCTGTTCCGTGCAGCCCTGAGCTCCCTGGGCTCCGGGGGTCCCTGGTCTTTGCTCTTCCTCAAGTGTTTCTTCTCAGTTCTTTTGCAGACACCCCCCGCCCCAAACCTGTCCTCATGCTCGTCCCGTATCCCTTTACCCTTTGGTGTGGAAGAATCCCCTTCCCTTGTCACTTTTTTTTGGAAAAAAGTTGAGAAGGGAGGGGCTCACCTCTTTGCCCCACCCCCACCCCTTCCCCTCATTCCTGGTCCGGATGAACTGCCCACATCAAGCCCCACAGCCTGGGTCTTTTCTCCAGTCCCAGCCCCCGCCCCCGCCCAATCCAGTGCTTTCTGGACGTGCTGTGCCTCAGGCTGGGCTCCTACCATATCCCACCTCACCCACACCAGGTCTGGCTTCCTAGGCTACCGGTGCTCCAGGAGGTCTGTCCTCTTCCCTTCTGTCTGAAGAGCCAGCCTGGTGGCCGGACTCAGAGTCCTTAACCCGCTCAGGGCTGCCAGAGAGGGTACTTAGCCCAGGGGGTCTCACTCGTGCACCCCGTAGCAGCAGGGTCACACTCTGGTCCCAGGGTCACTGCGCAGCGTTCTGTTTTCTCCGTTGTGTGTCTCTCTGCACGTCAACCCCCATCTCTGATTACCCCCACACCCCCAGCCCCTTTGAGGAATGAAACAGGTACCCTGTCACCTTTCTTTGCATTTACAGGAGCTGGACAGGGCCGATGGGGCCTTGTCCCCCTGCTTATGCTCAGAGTGAGGGCTGTGGTGCGAGGGCCATTTTTGTAGTAAACAGGGCAGGCTATTCTGAATTGCCATTTCCCCAACCTCTGGATCTCCAAATCCTTCCCGCTCCGGCATGAGTTTGCTTTGGAGGATCCCAGTGTGCCTGGGTGACGGAGGGAGAAGAGGCATTGGTGGGGAAGTGGGTTGAGTTCCTTGGGGAGAGGACACTGCCTTTCAACCCACCCTCCTGGGCTTTGGGAAGCTCCTGGCCAGAGGCCCTAGCTCAGGAGTACCACAGGCCTCCTGGCCCAGTGCAAATTGGGGTAGCGCTTCTCATAACCGCCTCAGCCTTGGGGGTGCACCTCAGGACTTGTCCTTTCTCTGGCCTTTTTGGCTTGCCCACGACCTTTTGATCCTCCCAAAAGCACTCTTCCTTCCTTGGGCCTTGAGTGAGAGTCTAGGAAGCCAAGCCAATGGTGGGGGGGGGGGTCCCAGGGGGATTAAGGGGTTCCTCATCTCTCCTCGTGTGAGTGGGCTGGAGATGGACCTGGCATGAAAACCGGCCATGTGGTGCCAGCTCTGGGTCCACTCAGCACAGAGAGCTGCATTTCTGCCTCTAGCCGGAGCCCCTGGTGACCGGGCCTCTGAGCCTGGCTGCTTCAAACCGGCCCGCACCGTGCTGGTAGCTGAGCTCTGGGCTGGCAGGAGGCAGGTGGCTGAGCAGCTCTGATGGGGAATGAAGGCTCTGGGCCACCTGGCCTGTGGCCTTCCCCGTGGCCTAGTGGGCTCTGCTCAGTGGCTTCCCTGGGAACGGGCCCGCTGAGTGAGGAGAGCCCACCAATGCTGAGCTGTGGGTTTTGGTACAAGCCCTCTGCCCCACCTTCATTCTTCCCAAGTGACACCCGGGTCTTGGCAGGGAGTTGATTCCCTCTCATCTCTAGAGGCTGGGAGAAAGCTTTAGAGCGTGTGATCAGTGGGAGAGCCCTTGGCCCTAGAAGGGTTGGCTGGAACTCTGCCACGGGTCAGAACTCGCTTTGGCTGCTGGAAGACCTGCCGTGTGATGGGGGCCCATGGGGCATGGATGCACAGCCGTGCCCACCCTGGAGCCTGGGGTGTGAGGTGCCCGAGGGAAGGCTCCTTGGTGGCTCCTTGCTGCGTGCAGTGGTCCGCATTACCCTCACAGCCACCCTGGATGGGGACATTTATTGGGGGGGGGATCGAGATAGGCCCGGAGGCCCACCCCATTGCCTGGTTGGCATCAGAGCTGGGTTTGCTCTCAGGATGATTTGGTCAAGGACAGCACAGGTTCCACATGAGCTGCCTTGAAATGAGGACGCAGAGCTCTGTGCCCCTGGTTGGGGCCCACTGCTTGCCAACGCTTCTGGGCCTGGGCTCAGCCCCTCCACTTCTGCTGGCCTTCTTTGGTGAGTCACGCTGACGGGCTGTCTCTGGTGGACCTGCCTCAGGCATGTGGTATGTTTTGCTCTCTGTTCCTATAGGCAACGTTTTGCCTGACCCCACCAGGATACGTGGTTCGGGGCAAGCACCGGCAGTGCTCCGCATCTGAGGGCTGTTTCAGATGGTACCCAGTTCTGGGGTGAGGAGAAGAGCCAGTGACCGTGCTGAGCCCTGCACACTGTGCCTGGCACTGGGGCCACAGGGGCATCTCCATGGGCCTCTGGATGTGGCTGGGTACGCAGTAACTCGAGAGCTTGCTCTCCGGCTACCAGCCCCTGCCTCCGTGCCTCTGGGGAAGCCTGGGTGGTGGTGAGAGCAGACATGGGCTGCACGGTTAGGCTTGGTCACCTGCTCCCTGATGTGAGCCCCACAGTGTTGGCTCCGCCATGGGTCCAGTACATCACACCACCTGGGTCGGGATTCTTGCTCTGGTGTCAGACCAGGGCACTCGTGCAAATGGTTCTCACCGTGACCTGCGTTAGGTCAGGTCAGGTCAGGGCTACAACTGGTATGGCAGGTGCTGGCTTTGATGTTCTCCGTGTGGGTGTTAGGTGTATTCTTGGTGACTGGCCTGACAAGGTGTGCAGCCACCTTCTAGGGTCCTGGGTGGGCACGGCAGCGGGCAACCAGCTAGGGGTAGGCGGGCCGGGGATGCAGCAGTGACGTGCACATAGGAGCTCTGTGTTGGAGCCGGCAACGGGCAGCTGTGCTGGCACCTGCTCTGAATGCGCCCTGTGGCCCCAGGGCGATGTGAGCTGGGTCCTCTGCCTTCTTTGGGGGAAACACAGCCTCAGTGGGTGGTGCCTGGATCGTTGCAGCCGCAGCCTGATCCCTGACCCCATCTGGGACTCTCCTCCAGCCCTTCACACAGGGTGGACCTGGCCCTGACCCCGCTCGTGTCAGCTGAGGCCCTGAGCCGCAGACCAACATCTGGAGGGAGGGGCTGCAGAGTTCTCCCACCCCAACTTGGTTCTCAGCCAGGAAGGCTCCTGTGACCCCCACTGGGGTAGAGGAGTAGGCAGGGGGCCTTTATCACAGTATGTGGTACCAGCTGGCCTCTGGCCCCTGTGCCCACTGCTCCTGCCTCAGACCTGAGCCCTGCCCCTTCAGCCCATTGCTCTCCTGCCCCTGCTGCCTGGGTGCCCTCTCCCGTCCCTGCCCCTGCCCACTCCTGCTCCTCGTGGGCCCCACTGAGGCAGCACCCCTGCACCGAGGTCGTTTCCTCTCCCTGCTACAGGACGCCTGTCCCATCCCACCTGTCTGGGCACTTGACACCATCTGTCCTGTGGGAGGATTGAGGGTGTCCTGCTGCGCTTCCTGTCCCCGCCAGGACTCGGCTCAGCCCACTTGGCTTGGTTAGCTCGTTGGCAGCCATGTGGGTAAAAGGCCCAGGAAGCAGGGGTGGCTCCATCTCTGCTTGCGTCCTGGCCAATGTGGGTGCCCGCCTTGGGGAGCTTCCAAGTGCGCCGTCTTGGCATCTGTCGACCTGCCTGGTGCTGCAGACTCTGTTCGAGGTGATGTTTAAGGAATCTCCAATGGGGCTGCCCGCCCACATGGCCTGGGACCCTCTTCCCCAGCTCCAAGACTATGGCTGGCTCATGCTTAGAGAAAAAAGCTTTGAAAATATATTTGCTTAGCTATCCAAGACAAGGGCAGAGGGAAGAGCACGCTTCTGGTCTCTGACTAGATGCGAAATTGTGCTTTTTGTAGTGGTGGTTTGTCACTTGAGTTACCTTTTGATCCAGGCAGCACCTGGGCTCTGAGCAAGAGCCTGGCTGCAGGTTTGACGGCCCCCACCCAAGTCCCCGAGTCTCGGGGTGCTGTGACATCAGGAACTGCTGGCCCAGAACTTCAAACCCAAAACCTGGTGGAAGGTTGCAGTCCTGGCTTCCCCTGAGACACTTGTGTGTCTCAGACCCTACATGGTCCCTTCCGGGCCCCTTGATGGAAGAGGTCAAGGAAACCTCAGGCCGAGTGTGCAGGGGTGTGTGGGGTGCCGTGAGGCCCTGCTGGGCCTGGTGAAGGGGGGCCTCCAGCTGGGCTGAGGGGCACTTTGTGGGTGGGTACCCTCTGCTGTGCTTTGGAGATGGGGCTGCTCACATGAGTCTGGGTGCTGAGCCTTCCTTTAGTGGTAAAGAGCGGAGTTGGGGGGCACCCCAGGGTTTGAGGGGACTGTGGACTCCAGGCCTAAAAGGCCTACTGATTGAGGACTTGGCCCCCAGAAGCTGGGGGGCATTTTCTAAGACCTGCTTTTGTCCCAAGGCCCAGGGGCCAGGGCTCCTCCTCAAGAGTCCGGACAGTTCCTTCAGCTCCCCCAGGGGGAAGCTGGTTCAGATAGAGGCCCCAGCCTGCATGGCCTGGGTGCACTGGGCAGGCAGGGGGAGGGGCTGCTGGGCGATGTCCTAGGGGCAGGGACAAATGCCCACTTTTGGGCCATTGCAGAGGGGCTTGGGCACAACTTGGTGGGGTTGGGGAACCCAGGGGTGAGAGAGGGAGAGTGGGTTTTGCTGAAATCACAGGCTTGTGCCTGGAGTCCTTCCTGAGGCTTCCGGGCAGGGGCTGCATGAGGTGCTAGCTGGGTTCTGCTGGGTGATGAGTGTGGTGCCAGGCATTAGTTCTCTGGCACTGTGTGTCGCACTTGTGGTCCTATCCTACCTCTTCAGTGCGTAATAAGGCCAGTCCTGTCCTTGTTGCCTTTTTTTTTTTTTTTTCAGCTGCACCATGTGGCATGCAGAATCTTAGTTCCCCGACCAGGGTTCGAACCCGTGCTCCCTGCAGTAGAAGCGCGGAGTCTTAAACACTGGACCGCCAGGGAAGTCCCGTCCCCTTGTTGTCTTTTTTTTTTTTTTTTTTAATTTGGTTGGGCTGGGTCTTAGTTGTGGCAGGCGGGTCCTCAGTTGTGGTTTGTGGGCTCCTTAGTTGTGGCTCGCCAGCTCCTTAGTTGAAGCACGTGGGCTCCTTAGTTGCAGCTCGCAGTCTCCTTTGCTGTGGCATGCGAACTCTTAGTTGCAGCATGCATGTGGGATCTAGTTCCCTGACCCAGGCTCCCTGCGTTGGGAGCGCGGAGTCTTATCCACTGTGCTATCAGGGAAGTACCTCCCCGCCCCCTGTTGTCTTTTGTGCCTGAGAAAATTGAGGCCCAGAGAAGGATGTGACCAGCCTCAGAGCATACTGCTGGTGACCTGTGGGATCTGGCCAGCATCTGTCCTGGGAGGGCCTGGGAGGCCCTACAAGGTCCTGCCTCGTGGAGCCCCCTCTGTAGCCCTCCCTGTCTCTAGGGTCTTCCTGGCAGGTGGTGGGAAGGCAGCCCATCCTGGGCACTGCAGGAACTCCTTGGAACTGCCCAAGCTCTCGGGGGCTTGGCCCTGGCACGTAGCATGGGGCACTCTGACTGCCCTGGCTTGTGCTGTCTGTCAGAGGCTTGGCATATGGCCAACGCTGTGCTGAGCCCTCTGGGGCCCAGCTTCTGGATGGGCAAAATGGGGCAGGTACAGTCCAGCCCGACCACCGCAGAGGCCCTGGGCCAGGCCTGCGTGCAGAGTTTGGTCTTGCTCTGGAGGCTGAGGGGGAGCCTGGCTGGTGGGGAGGGCTCTGGAGCACGGTGACTCTCCTGCTGTGGACAGACTGCCTGGGCTGGGTAGGTGCTGGGGCCAAGGCTGGCCACCTGGGTCCACCGAGAGAGCGTACCTTGGGCAGCCGGTAAGGGACTAGCCACGTGTGGATGTTGGCTTGTCCCTTGGCAGGCCGGCAGCACTGGGAGCATCTTGCTGGTTAGCCGCATTCCGATTCAGAGCTGAGCTGTTAGGGCTAGAGGGGCAGTGCCGCCACCTCCCCAGAGCCCAACAGAGGGCAGGTGCCCTAGTACCTGAGCCTGTGTTGGGTCTGGAGGCTCCGGGGGGGTGGGGTGGGGACTGGCCCTGGAGGCTGGGAACCCCTGCGGCCCCCAGGTTCTGAGGAAAGGCCTGCCAGGGGGGTGCGCAGGTCACACCCTCTGCTCCAGAGCAGTGGGCTTTCCGGGCAGCGCTGGGAGTGAGCAGTCACACAGTTGGCAGCCTCGGGTCCCTCAGGACGTCCCAGGACTCCATCCCGAGTCTCGCCTGCAGGCCCACGCCCTGGCTGGGCCACCAGAGACAGGAGAAGCCAGCTGAGTTGGGCCCAGCAGTGGCTGTTGCTCTCTGCTGAGGCCGCGGGCCCTGCCTTGGGGCATGTAGAACTAGAGCTGGCCACACAGTAGTGTGGGGTCCCCAGGCCTTCCTGGCTTCTTCACTGGGGTGCTAGGCAGCGGCTGGGACTTCAGCAAGCCCAGTGCTGCCTTGTCTGGCCTCACTTCTGGGGGCCCTGCAGCTTCTTCCTCCTGTGACTGAGTGGTCAGGTTGCCATGTACTGCTTCCTCTCTGCCTTCTAGAAGCCATAGCGATCCTCTCTCTGGGGCTGTGGCACGGTGAAGCCAGAGGCCCTCTTGGGCTCAGGCCCTTGGCGGGGCTTTGAGAACACATGTGACCTGGGCTCTTGGTCTGGGCTTCCCACAGGGTGGCAGCAGCCTATGGTGCCGTGTCCCCCCACCCTCTCCTCCACTCATCGCGTCTCTGGCTTCTCCACTGACCCCGGGCAGTGGACGGGGCAGACTGCTTTTCCTCCCTGGCTGCTCTCGGGACCAGCCTCGCTCCACAACCCCCAGCCAGGCTGTGTGTCCAGAGCAGGTGCTGGCCGGCCCTTGCCAGTCTCCTCCTCGTCTCGCACATCTTAACTTTTGACCTGACTTAGAAATTAAGATTTGAGTGCAGCTGATCTAGGGTGTTTGTGTGGACCTGGATCCTGACTGAGGCCTTTGTCCCCGGCCCCACCATTGGTCCTCAGCACATAGGTCCCATCACTCACTGGACCCCAAGCACGACCCGCAGGCGCTAAGAGTTCACTCAGCCTCTTGCAGCCCTCTGCTCAGGGTGCACGGACCCCTGGTGTTTACCGAGGACCCCATCGTGTGCAGGCGTGGCTTGGCAGTGGCCATGTGAGTCCCTCTACCACACTGGATCCCAGTTGCAAAAGGGTCCTGGGCCCCAAGGAAGCCTGTGGAAGCACTGCCTGCCCACTTGCCCTCAGCCACTGGGCGTCTCCCAATGGAGATAGGTGCCCTCGGCGGGGGGGGGGGGGGGGCCCACACTCCCACCACTGTTCCCCGGGCTCCAAGACTGCCGTGTCTGCCCTGGAGGACACAGCTTGTCTGCTCTTGCACCTCTGGTTCCCATGTGGGCCTCTCCTCCCCCAACCCCGTGAGCCCCTGCAGGCCCAGGCCCATAGCCTGCCATGTGTCTCAAGGGCACCAAGTGGGTGCTCAGGAGGTGTGTGGAGCCAGTGAGAGAGCCGAGGAAGCTGAGCCGGCAGCCCACTGTCCACACGCCAGGACCCCCGGCAGGGAGGGGCAGGTCGCCGACAGTATCGTCTGTTCCTTGGATCCACAGGCTCAGCCAGGGAGGGGCCTGGCTCCTAGGCCCAAAGCCAGCAACACTCCTGCAGGCACACGTGCCCTGTCCTGGGCCAAGTGGGCCTCCCCGCCAACCACGGCTCTGTGCCACCGGTCCTTGGGAAGGTCCCCTCCAGGTAGCCAGCCCCACTGGGCGGGTGGCAGCTGCCTGCTCACCTGTGCGGGCCCAGGAGGCTAGAGTGGCGGGGCCAGGCTGAGGGTGCAGCTGCCTCGGCATGGGCAGCTGGCCGAGAGCCCGCGTTCCGTGGGCGTCCCTGAATCAGGCCCTGTGGTGGACTTTGGGGACAGTCTCCAGCCCCTGGATGGGAAAAGCCCCTGTGTGGCCCACCCAGTGCCCGCCGGTGGGCCACCACAGTGAAGAGCCCGAACCTCTGCTGCCAATGAGGGCCACCTTGAGACCCGCCCTCTCCATGGGGACCCTGCTGGCCGCGTGCACAGGGCTCCGGGAGAACAGCCTGGCCCTCCCTCAGGAGTGGGAGTGGCAGCCTGTGCTTGTCGGGCAGCAGCCTGCCCGCAGCCCCTGCACCGCAGCCCCTGGGAGGGGCCGGCAATGGGGCGGGCGCGCATCTGCGCGGCCCCGCAGGTCCGTGAGCTTCATCTCCCTTTCCTTCTCCGCAGTGTACTAATGGGCACTTGATGTGCGCTGGCTGTTTTATCCACCTACTAGCAGATGCCCGGCTGAAGGAGGAGCAAGCCACGTGCCCCAACTGTCGTTGCGAGATCAGTAAGAGCCTCTGCTGCCGCAACCTGGCCGTGGAGAAGGCCGTGAGCGAGCTGCCCTCTGAGTGTGGCTTCTGCCTGTGCCAGTTCCCCCGCTCCCTCCTGGAGAGGCACCAGAAAGAGGAGTGTCAGGACAGGTAAGCACCTGGGCCGCCTGGCCTGCCTGCCGGGGGCTTGGCTCCACACACGCCGCCCGGTGGCGACCTCACAGGGCCGGGTTAGTGCAAAGCTGCTCAGGTCCCAGGCCGTGGAGGGGGCGGGCGGGAGGCTCCACAGACTCGGGGGCTTAGATCTGCAACTGGAAGCGTCTGAACATTATCCTGGCCCTCCAGGGTTCCTTGTGGCTATGTGGTGGCTTCTTCCTTAGAGACTGTCCGTGGTGTCCCTGGGCCAGGAAAGTGTGGCCAGCACAGGGGCTCTGGGAGCACAGCGTGATGGTGGCACTAGCACCCCAATCCCCCCCTCCAGGGGGCCAGGCTGCCGAGCCTCCCCTGGAGTGAAGCCACGCGGGGCCCAGGACCGTTGTGGAGAGAGGCCCCATGGCAGTGGGTGCAGGGGGCGTGCACACGCACAGGTCACACATGCCCTGCTCCTTCTCAGGCTGTCACGCACTCTGACCCCTTCCTGAGGGCCGGCACGTGGGGAACATGTCCTTCAGGGAGCGGTCTGTGTGAGCAGGGCTGGTTGGAGACCCACTGGCACAGCCACCTTCCATGGGGCGCGGGTGTGACCGCAGGGCTCACCTCCTCCCCAGGGTGACGCAGTGCAAGTACAAGCGTATCGGCTGCCCATGGCACGGCCCTTTCCACGAGCTGACAGTGCACGAGGCCGCGTGTGCCCACCCAACCAAGACGGGCAATGAGCTGATGGAGATTCTGGACGAGATGGACCAGAGCCACCGCAAGGAGATGCAGCTCTACAACAGCATCTTTAGCCTGCTCAGCTTCGAGAAGATCGGCTACACAGGTGAGGCGCCCTGCTGCCTGCTGCATGCCACACAGGTTGGGGGTGGGGCCGGCGGCCGGGAGCCGGGGGAGCCATGGGGTCTGGGCAGTGGCACAGGCTGCACCAGATGGCCAGGCTCTGGACAAGCTCCTGGTGAATGGGAGGACACCTAAGGGAGAAGAGGGGCCGGAGGCTGAGCTGGGGAGGGGCCGGGCAGGACCCTGGGGGCACCTGCATGGCTCTCACAGAGGCCCTTCCCACCTGTCTTCCCCACCCTGGCCCTGCTACCCCAGCAAAGTGGTGTCCTCACCGTGTGGGGCTGCACAACCTTGGGACAGTCGGGGTCTAACTGGAAGGTGGGCGTGTCTTGGGGGGCTCTGGGAGCTGAGGGCCTGCCCTGCGGAGCCAGGGGCAAGAAGAGCACTCGTCATGGCAGGTCCTACCTGCAGGCGGTTACTGCAGTGGCCACGGGCTTCCTGAGGCCAGCGAGAAGATGGTCAGGGCCGGGGCTCCAGAACGAGCTGAGGGTGCCCGACTCAAACTGCTGGGAGTGGATGCCCAGGGATGGGCAGGCTGGACTGCGCCCAGGCCCACTGGATCTCTCGGGCTCTCCTGGCCGCCGCCACTGCCTTTGGACACTCTGGGGAGCAGAGCCTGGTCTAGACACAGAGAATAGCAAGAAGGCCCTGCTGTCGCTGGAGCTGCCGGGGGTACTCTGGCCCTATGCTGCCCGGCCCACACCAGGCGGCCGGCCCAGAGCGTCAGGGGCAGTCACGGGCAGCCAGTCAGACTGTGCCACCTGGACCGGGCCTGGCTATAGGTGGGGGCCTGCGGAGGCCGGGGTCTCAGCCCGAGAAGACCGTGGCCGCTGGGCAGTCGTAGCCTCAGCTGCCCCGGTGGGCACTGTGTCACAAACAGTCCAGGCCAGGCCTGGAGAGTCTGGGTGGACCGAGGCGTCGTGACTGCAGCCGTGGCCGGGCAGGGAGGACTGGCCGCCTCTGTGGAGGGACTCGCCAGCCGTGGGCCACGGGCTCTGCCGAGAGAACTGTGTGACGGCAGTCGCCCACTGACCGACGGGCCCTTCGGCCGGCCGGCAGAGCCCAGCTCCAGCCACGCGATGGCGCTCTGCCTCGAGGCCCAACACACCAGCCCGGCCGTCGGCTTTTCTGGCAGCTGTGTATCGGAACCAATAAAGTACACTTGTTCACAGAACTGCATCCTGTCTGTGTGTCTGCTTACCCCGGCCCCCTGGGCGGGGCCTCTCCCTCTGCTGGGCCCTGGGGAAGGGTGAGGAGGGAGGCCTCACCTGACCTGGGGGTCAGGTGGGGCTGGCCGTTCACCTCTCGCAGCCTCTGGACTCTGCCGCTAACGCGTGTCACTTCTGTTCGTAGTTGTTTCCCCAAAGCTTGCGTGCGCCTCCGTTTGCCATAATTGCGTTTGATTTGCCTTGTGACAAGTAGAGCCCGCTGTGTCCTGGTAAGTTGCCTTCCTCCCTGGCCGAGCCCGTGTCCCCGGCCGGCTGGGAAGGCGCTGCCCCTGGCCCTGCCTGCTCTGACCGCCGGCTCCCCGGCCTGTCTGTCTCCACAGAGGTCCAGTTCCGGCCGTACCGCACGGACGACTTCATTACGCGCCTGTACTACGAGACGCCGCGGTTCACGGTGCTAAACCAGACGTGGGTCCTAAAGGCGCGCGTGAACGACTCGGAGCGCAACCCCAACCTGTCGTGCAAGCGCACGCTGTCCTTCCAGCTCCTCCTCAAGAGCAAGGTGACGGCGCCCCTGGAGTGCTCTTTCCTGCTGCTCAAGGGCCCGTACGACGACGTGAAGATCAGCCCTGTCATCTACCACTTTGTCTTCACCAACGAGAGCAACGAGACGGACTACGTGCCGCTGCCCATCGTCGACTCCGTGGAGTGCAACAAGCTGCTGGCTGCCAAGAACATCAACCTGCGGCTCTTCCTGTTCCAAATACAGAAGTAGGCAGCCCCGTGGCACTGCCCACGCCTGCCCAGCAGCGGCCTCACGGCGCCATCGCCCATCTCAGCCAAGGAGAAGGAACAGAAGCGAACACTGGGACGTCTGCATGCGTGTGCGAAGGTGGGAGCGCCCCCCTCGCCCTCTGCCCCACCTCCCCTGTCCCGGGCGCTGGAGGCCGGGCCACCGCAGAGGAGACGCTGCTCCGGGACCCAAGGGGCGCGGCGCAGCACGGCAGCCTGGCCCCGGCCCCTACCGCGCAGCGGGCCACATGCCTGCTCTGGGCCGCACATGGGGCTGCGCACGGCCCCTGGGCCGGGCTCGGGGGCGCTGACCTCAGACGGCATATTTGATTGCAATTAAAAAGGCACCCTTGTTTCCTACTTTCTGTTTTGTTCGAGGGGAAGGCGTGGCTGTAATTGGACAGAATGGGGTCTTCCGTTTGGCCGAGGGTCAGAGCCCGCCCATCCCTGTGACTGCACCTTCATGTGCCCCGCCCCAGGAGAGACTTGGAGTTGCTGCCCCCTCTGTCACAGGCCTGGGCAGGGGAACGGGCGGGGTCGGGGCTCTCACTAGCCCAGCACATCCCACCCCCGGCTGCTCCAGGGAGGCAGGACTTGGCCACCAGGGCTCAGCAGACTTTTCGGAATGCAGGGTGATTTTCTGTCTCTTCCCAGGGAAAAAATTAAACCCTTTACAGGCTCTTGTACAAGTTATGCAAATTTAGCAAGAGAGAATCTATCTTCTGTATTCAGCCTTAAGGACTCAGTGTCCCCAGGCTGTGAGGAGAGTTCTGGGGTCTGCCGGCGGTGAGCAATCCTGGCTGTGTGAGGGTCTGAGTGGTCCAGCTGCCCCCATGCTGCTCTCAGGGACCAGCTGCTGGCCCTGCATCCAGGGCTCTGCATGGAAGTCAGCGCTGGGCAGTGCGGTTTCTCACCCGAGGGAGGTGGGCCCCCCGAGGTCCTGCAGTCCTGCCCCAGAGCTGCGGTGAGCAGGCCCAAGTGCAGGCCTCACAGCGGGAAGGAGCCCTGCCTGGGGATCCCGGGACCCTGGGGCCTACTGGGAAAGGGAGAGCTCGGGGCCCTGCTTAGGAGACAAGGCTCTTCTGCAATAGTTTCTCGTTGCTTCAATACCAAAGAACTGTTTGCTTCGCCCCCAGCCAGGCCCACCCCGTGCTCAGAGCAGCCCCTGCCGGCCTGGCCCCCTATTGCCCAGGCCCTGCAGGCTCAGTGGGCAGGGCCGCCCTGGCCTATCTCTGGGGGCTCCTTTCTCTCCTGGCCCTCGAGGTGGGGAGCTGAGAAGGGGAGTGAAGGAGCTATGGGGTACAGCTCGAGCCTCAGCCAGTTCCTAGTGGACGAAGCAGCCCTCCCAGGCTGGCAGGTCCCCTCTTCCCCACCCAGCGCATGGGGCTGGCGGGGGTCCCATCCTACAAGG
Organism: Delphinapterus leucas; assembly: GCF_059928025.1. Lineage (NCBI taxonomy): Eukaryota > Metazoa > Chordata > Mammalia > Artiodactyla > Monodontidae > Delphinapterus > Delphinapterus leucas. The sequence goes on from NC_143145.1 coordinate 400,965, forward strand.
CCGACTCAGCCTGGCTTGCCCTCCACAAAGAAAGACCCCACCCCAGCCCCAGCCCATCCTTGTGGGCATCTGACCCAGGCACACCCTGGTGTTGTTCCACTGCCCTCAGGGGCTGCCCCTGCCTGCCTGTGGGCGCAGAGGATGACATTCACGTCAACACGGGCCAGGTCTCCTGTGCATGGATGGCGCCCTGTCACCCTGTTGGGTCTCTTGGGGATGGACACCCTCTCTGTCGATTCCAAAGTGACCATATTGTGAGTGGGGCCAGGACAGGGGTGGGTTTGCCTGGTCTGTGTGTGTCTGGGTGCCTGTGTGAGATTGAGGCAGCAGAGGGGCGGGCCCCCGGCAGCTCTCCTGGGTGGGGCAGGTGAAGGTGTGTGGCTGCCACAGAGGGCCAGGCAGGAGAAGGGCAAAGCCAGGGCTGGGCTAGCAGACCTGTTGGGGGGGTGGGTGGGTACCGGAGGGGCTGGGCTCTGCGGCACCAGGATCAGAGTTCCAGCTGCTGGAACACACAGCTGGGGGCACATGGCCCTCGAGTTCCAAATGCCCAAGTGAGTGCGTGGGAGTGGGTTGGCACCCAATCAAGGCCCTCCCTGTAGGGGTGTGGGTGGGTCTGGGGGGGCCCAAGAAGACTGCTAATCCACCAACACGGCCCCGCCCTGTGACAGTCGTCTCAGCAGCTGAGCCTTACAGCCAGGTGGAGCCAGGCACTTCTGGGACTTTGCAGTGCGCTCTTGGCCATCGCTGGAGGCTGGCGCCATAAACCTCCTTGTGTCATCTCACTGGGAGTCACTGGTTTACCGGAGGATGTCCCAGTCCTGTCTTAAGAAAGGAGAAGACACCAGCAGTCTGTCTCCAGGATCCCGGTCCACCTTGGCATCCTGAGCTGGTGAGGGTTGGGGGAGGCCTGAGGGCACAGGTCGAGCCAGCCCCCCTTCCCTTCTCTCACCCCCACACTTCCCTTTAAGCACTACATCTCTCAGTATACCCAAAGTGAGACATTTACAAAAATAATAAAAATAATTTTTTAAAGAGAGGAGTGAAGAAGTGTTTTTACCGCTGTCGGAAACGACTTAACATATTATGTTGCTTTTGTGGTCTGTGTTCTCTTTGAATATTTCTGTATGTAACTACAGTGTTTAAAAAGGTCCAAACCAAGTTTTGTTTGTATTTCCTTACAAGAAGACAGCCTCATGGATGGGCTTCCCTGGGCTCTGATAGCCTCCCAGCCAGGGGTCAGCTGCTGGCCCCAAGCCTGCGGCCTCCCCACCCCAGGCCTTCAGCTCTTGCTGGCATCCTCATATGTGCATTCCTGTCTGATCAGTGGGGAGGCCAAGGCTAGAGAAGTTGGGTCCTCTCTGAAGGGAGATCAGGCCCCAGGACCTGGGCTGTCCTGGGAATGTTGGTGCTGGAGTGGGAAAGGCTCTCAGGGGAGGTGCCGTCTCACCCGTTCTGCTGAGACAGTCTCTGTTTCCAAGGCTCGGCTCCCCCATGCCCACCCTGCCTCTCACTGTGCCCCTTGCACCTCACCAGCCTGCCTGCCAAGCAGCACCTTGGTTTCAAGGCCTCCGGTCCTGTCTCCTGGGACCCCACGGTGGACGGAGGAGGAGGGAGCACCACACCCTTCAAAGAGGAGGCCGTCCTGCTGCTCTTCAAGCTCACCCTCACGCCTGCAGCCTCCCCTGGACCTGGGGACCAGCCACCTTCCACATGGCTCCCTCCCGGGTACCCCACTGGGTCTGTTTCCATTTCCACAGGAAATAAAAGTGCCCATATCCCACTCCTTCCGGGCCTCCTCTGGGGACTTTGGGGCGCGAGCCCTGGCACCTAGGGCCCAGGGCCGCGCGGCAGGGTGGGGACTGCGAGCCCCGAGGCCCGGCAGGTTCTCGAGGCAGGGGTGGGGGGAAAGGACGGGTATTTAGAGGTCCCCAGGCTCCCCACACCCCCGATCTAATGCAGTTGAGAGGTTGGTCACAGCGCTCCGAGCCCGGATTCTGCTCCCTTTACCTCTCAGCACAAGACGGTTTTGCAGTTTTAACGAGCGCACGCTGAGTTTTCCAGGAATACAAAACTGGCGTACACACTGAGGAAGCAGGACCGCGCTCGATTCTTTTTGAAACACACAGCCCCCCCTCCCGCCGGTAGCACTGGGGGTCGGAGTCCCCACGTGTGACGACTGTGGAGCTTTCAAGGCTGATCCGCAGTCTCTGCGGGGCGCCTCCTCTGATCATGCCCACAAATCTGAGTGCTCAAGTGCCCGTGGTCTCCGAGGCCTTCCTCTCCTCCCACGCGAGGGCAGGCCGTTCCTCAGGTCAAGTAGCGTGGGTGGATAGGTTTGCTTGTGTGCGGGATGCTGCAGCACGCGGCGGGAGCCCAGGAGACCCCACCCCAAGGGCGGATGCGGGATATGGGATGCGGGGCGGGGCGGGGGGGCGCTCAGCTCTAGAGGAAGACCCAGGAGTCCATGGAGACGCCCGCCGCTCTTCCGGCCCCGGCGCCAGCCCTACTACAACTACCAGGATGCGTCGGGCGGTTGAACTACACTTCCCGGGACACTCCGCGTCAGGAGTGGGCCTGCGCGCTGGGCCTGGGGGTGGGGCTGCTGAGGCGGCGCTAGAGCGCGGGAAGTCCGGAACCCTCGGCACGGCGGCCGGAGTATGAGCTTGGACCGCGAGCTTCGCCGTGAGTCCAGGGACTAGTGCCCGAACGCGGGGGCCGGGGGCGGGCCTGGCCCTCCCGGGCGGAGAAGCTTAGCACCCAGGCCTCGTTCTTCTTTCTGCAGAGTTGAGCAAGGCCAAGGCTAAGGCCCAGAGGAGCGGGCAGCTGCGGGAGGAGGCAGCCGTCTGCCACCAGCTGGGGGAGCTCCTGGCTAGCCATGGTGCGTGGGGTGGAGTCCGGGCCTGGGAGCGAGGAGCCGGGAGGACGGGGTGTGGGGTCGGGGGGCGTGGGGGGCCTTCCTTAGTGCCGGCCGGCCGCTGCCCCACTGGCCCTCGCGGCCCCTGACCCTCTGCCCGGCCAGACTGAAGCCTGTCCCGCCTGCCCAGGGTGTTACGCGGAGGCCCTGCGAGAGCACCAGCAGGAGCTGCAGCTCCTGGAGTCGGCCGACGACCCCCTGGGCTGCGCCGTGGCCCACCGCAAGATCGGAGAGCGGCTGGCGGAGATGGAGGACTACTCGGCTGCCCTGCAGGTGGGCGGAGGCCGCGACGTGGACCCCCACGCTGGCCACACCCAGCTCTCCTGGGCTCTCATCTCCTGGGGGTCCGTTTCCGAGAAGGGAGGCCCAGTCTCTGCTGTCCAGGCCTCTGGCTGGAGGGGAGAGGGGGACACGCTGCGCTGGGCCCTGGTAGCCTGGTCCTTGGGTGGGTGTGCCACAGGCCCTCTGTCCACACAGAGCTGCCCTGGCCCCGGCTTCTGGGGCTGCCACAGCCTAGCTAACTTCCGGTCAGTGTCTCTCCCCCAATGACTTTGGCTGGTCTGAGTGTGGTGCCACCGTCCCCACCGTCAGTCCTTAGCATAGAGAAAACGGGGTGTTGCAGTCTGGCTTTGGCCTGCTCTGTGGGGGCTTGAGAGACACATGGGGTTTGCTTGACGTGGGGTTGGCTCACAGTGACCATTCTTCTGTGCTCCAGCACCAGCACCGCTACCTGGAGCTTGCATGTTCCCTGTCCAACCATGTTGAGCAGCAGAGGGCCTGGGCTACCATTGGCCGTACCCACTTGGACATCTTTGACCACCACCAGTCACAGGATGCCTTGCTGCAGGCACGGGGTGCCTTCGAGAAAAGCCTGGCTATCGTAGATGAGAAGCTGCAGGGTAATTGCCCTTGGAGACTGGCCCTCCCCACCTTCTGCCTCCTGAGCTCTGCAGGGAGAAGAGGCTACAGTCCCATTGCCCGCCCTGCCCGTGTGGTGGGTCCACCTGCCTGGACCCTCCCTTTGTGAGATTGAGATTGGTTCTCAGAAGCAGCAGCTCTCCCCCACCCCCGACCCCTGCCCCGCAGAGCCTGTGCTCCTCACGATCTCGGGTCCGGCTGCCTTTGCTCTTTTTCACTCTGCTCTACCTGCAGCAGAACCCCTGGCACCTACAGTGAGAGGCTGGAGGAGGGGTCCAGGAGAGGCTGGCCAGGGCCCAGGGCTGGAGACCCCAAGTGGGGGTAAGGCACTGAGTGTCTGGAGGGGCGTCTTCCAGGCTCACTGGCCAAGAGAGAGCTGAGTGAGATGAGGACCCGACTTTACCTCAACGTGGGCCTCACCTGTGACAGCCTGCAGCAGGCGACGCTATGCCACGCCTACTTCACGAAGAGCATCTTCCTTGCCGAGTAAGGCCCCCCCGCACCCCGCTCGGCCCCAGGAGGGAGTGGCTGGGGCCTGGGCTGCTCCCAGGGTCCTCCCGAGAGGGCAGCCGGGCTGACCTCACCCCTCCGCCCAGTCAGTTTCCTGTTAGCAGAGGGGCAGCCTTGGCTTTGTGGGGGCCGGAACCCTAAGTGGCATCGGTGGGTGCTTGCTGTGCTGTCCCTAAGCGACAGTGCCCCGGGCACTGAGCTCCTGTCCCCACCCCCAGGCAGAACCACCTGTACGAGGACCTGTTTCGTGCCCGCTACAACCTCGGTGCCATCCACTGGCGGCGGGGGCAGCACTCTCAGGCCATGCGCTGCCTGGAGGGGGCGCGGAAGTGCGCACGCACCCTGAAGCAGGGCTCCATGGAGAGCGAGTGCTGCCTGCTCCTCTCGGAGGTGCTAGTTCTTGGTGGCTCCGGGCTCTGCTCCCGGGTGGGCTTGGGCCTTCAGGAGCCTGCGGGCCTCACCTTCCCTTGCCCCCCAGGTCCTCCAAGACCTAGGGGATTTTTTGGCCGCCAAGAGAGCCTTGAAGAAGGCCTATCGGCTTGGTTCCCAGAAGCCTTTGCAGAAGGCAGTGGTCTGCCGGACTCTCAAGTATGGTGAGCCTAGGAGGGGATGGGGGGGTGCTGAACCCCCTGAGAAGGGGTAGGGAGGGTTCCCGTCCTTCAGCAGAGGAGGCCTGGGCGTGTGTCCTTTGGGAGGTGGCAGCGCCAGTAGGGCACCCGTCTCCCCCCACTTCTTGTTGGGAGGGGCCTCATTTTTCTCTGAGCTACATTCAGCACAGAGTGTCAGAGGGGCACCCAGGATGGTCAGGAGACTAGTGTCTATGCACAAGCCAGCTTCGTTGGCAAACTCGAGAGAAAAGCCGCCCCGCCTAACGGGGTGGGAGCGTGGACGGTGCGTGTGGCCTAGCAGGACTGGTAAGTGGCGGTCAGCAGGCCCTCACCCCATGCTGCGGACCAGCCCCTGCCCTGACTTGTCGTTAGTTGGTTCTTCTATTCTTGCTGCGACCCCACCAAGTAGTTCCTCCTACCACCCCCCTTACCAGTGGGTGAGCGGAGGCTCGGGCAGGTGGCTGGCTGCCTAAGGGCACAGGGCCAGGCCCCAGGCTGTGCCGCACCCACACCAGGCTCTTTCTGGCAGTGCTCGCGGTAGTCCGCCTGCAGCAGCAGCTGGAGGAGTCTGAGGAGAGTGACCCGCGGGGCGCCATGGGCATCTGCGAGCAGCTGGGTGACCTGTTCTCCAAGGCGGGCGACTTCCCTAAGGCTGCCGCGGCCTACCAGAAGCAGGTGCGTGCCCGGGCTGGGGCGGGGGTGAGGGCACCGGGGCTGTGGGCTGTGGGGTGTGGCGCAGCCCTGGCCTCGCTGTTGCCGCCTTCCCAGCTGCAGTTCGCGGAGCTGCTAAACAGGCCGGGGCCTGAGCTGGCCGTTATCCACGTGTCCCTGGCTGCCACCCTGGGGGACATGAAGGACCACCGCCAGGCCGTGCGCCACTATGAAGAGGAGCTGAGGCTGCGGGACGGCAGCGCCCTGGAGGTGAGGGGTCACGGCGCCCTGCCCTGCCCGGGGCTCTGTCCCAGGACTGCTGCCCTTGGGGGTGGGCACGGGAGGACTGTCGTCCTCCTGTCTCGTGTGGGCAGCCATGGGGAGCCAGGGCCAGCTGGGTGCGGGGGCGGCCGCCACCGAGTTCATACCTCCTCCTCCAGGAGGCCAAGACCTGGTTGAACATCGCGCTGTCCCGCGAGGACGCCGGGGATGCCTACGAGGTGCTGGCGCCATGCTTCCAGAAGGCTCTCAGCTGTGCGCAGCAAGCCCAGCAGCCACGGCTGCAGGTGTGGGAGCCCGCCCGCCCGCCCGTGCTGGGATCCCCACGTACAGCTTCCCCGCGGCCCGCCTGTCCACCTGTCCCCGCCTCTGCTCTGGCCCTGAGCTGGTGTCCCCCGCTCCTCAGAGGCAGGTCTTACGGCACCTCCATGCAGTGCAGCTGAGGCTGCAGCCTCAGGAGGCCCCTGGCACTGAAGCCAGGCTGCAGGAGCTGAGAGCAGCTGAAGACGAGGAGAACGAGGGGGGTGAGGACGACGAGGAGGACGAGGGGGACGAGGGGGAGGCCGCCACCCTGGAGGCCATCGAGGTGGAGCTCTCAGAGAGCGGTGAGGCTCGGACGCCGTGCTGGCAGCCCCGGTGTTCCCTCCCTGACGCCAGGGCCGGGCCGGTGGGTCCTGCTCACAGGCTCAGGATGGGAGGGAACAGCCCAGCGCCGGGTGGGTAACTGGCGCAGGTGAGGCAGGTGGAGGAGGGTGGAGGTGGGGGGGGGTGCAGGGAGCCGGGCACAGCCGGGGGACGTTCTTGGAGGGGCCGGTGCCAGGAGGCTGGCGGGCAAACGCACCGCAGGCGGTCCCGAGACCCTCGAGGGTCCGCGCGGTTACCCTGAGGCCAGTGTGCTCAGCTCCGAGGGGCGGCTGTGAGGGTGGGCTGTGGCGGAAGCCGGCTCAGGCAGCGGGCCAGTGGGTGGGCTTCAGGAGTCAGCTGGCTCCTGGCTGCACGGTCCCTGAGGCCAGAAGGAGTGGCTTCAGTTTTGAACTCGAGGAGCTTCCAGAACCTTCCCTCCGGGAAGTTTCAGCCTTGCCTTAGGGGGGTGCTGAGCTGGGCATGGCTCCTTTGCAGGTGTGGGGGAGGGTCCGCAGGAGGGGCGGGGAGAGAGGACCCAAAAAGGAGAACTTCAGGCGACTCTCCAACTCTCTGATAGGCATAGGCAGTTACCCCTGGAGGAGAAGGAGGTGCTGGGAAGGAGGCGCAGGAGGCAGCAGGGGTGGGGGGGGGGGTCCGGGCTGAGAGCAGGCAGGAGAAGGCAGAGGTACTGGGAGTCGTGCAGGTGGAGGACGCCTGGGCCCCAGGGGCGAGCTGTCTTCACCCTGGGCCTGACGTGGCCCAACAAAGATGCTTCCCAGGAAGGAGACGGCAGAGGTCTGGGGTGGGGGAGGCTGCCCCACAGAGCAGTCTCCTGGGCGCAGCGGAGCCGGGGCAGGGGCTAGGCTCACCTGGGCTGGTGGGCCTGGCTCTGTTCCAGAGGATGAAGTTGACGGGTCCCAGCGGTTGGAGGAGGAGGAGCTTCAGGGCTGCCTGGGCCGGCGGAGGGTGAGCAAGGTGAGCACAGCGGCTGAGCGCGTGTGTCACCCTCCCTTGCCCACCAGTGCCGCCCCATCCCCTCACGCCTACGTCCCCATGGGGTGACTGTGCCCACAGTGGAACCGGCGCAACGATGTCGGGGAGACCCTGCTGCACCGAGCCTGCATTGAGGGCCAGCTGGGCCGTGTCCAGGACCTCGTGAGGCAGGTGGGCCCACTGCCCCACCCCAGTCACCCTGCGGCCATAGCAGGGGCTCTCGCTGGGGTACTGTCTCCCCAGGGGCCAGGGCAGGGTACAGGGGCGGGAGCCGGCACTGGGGACTCTGTACTTGTTGTGGCGAGTGTCTCCCTCACTCTGGTGTGACCTGGGCCAGGGCCAGGCTCGGGGGTGGGCCCCGGGGGCCCTCCTCAGGCTCCAGAGCCCCAGGGCAAGGCCAGGCTGGGAGCTACTTAGGGCCAGGCTCCTTCCCATTCTTTGTCACAGGGCCACCCCCTGAACCCTCGGGACTACTGTGGTTGGACACCCTTGCACGAGGCCTGCAACTATGGGCATCTGGGTGAGTGTGGGGCTGCAGGGTGCTAGCATACGACAGGGAGAGGGAAAGGGTCCCTCCCAAGGAAGGGCCTGGGAGCTGGCTCATACCCCCCGTCCACAGACATCGTCCGTTTCCTGCTGGACCACGGGGCCGCGGTGGATGACCCGGGTGGCCAAGGCTGTGAGGGTATCACTCCCCTGCATGATGCTCTCAACTGTGGCCACTTTGAGGTGGCCCAGCTGCTCATCGAGCGAGGAGCATCGGTCACTCTCCGTACCAGGAAGGTGAGCACAGACGCAGGCCAGGCAGGCGTGGGCCGCACGCGGTTGGCGGTACTGCCACTGCCAGTCCTGCTTAGCTGGGTACCCCACAGGGCCGCAGCCCGCTGGAGACGCTGCAGCAGTGGGTGAAGCTGTACTGCAAGGATCTGGATGGCGAGACGCGAGAGAAGGCTGCTGCCATGGAGACGCTGCTCCAGGCGGCCTCTTCGGGCCAAGGCAAGCGGGGACCTCCTTTGCTCCTAAGGACCTCGCTCTGTAGCCTGATGGTCCCCGGGCCCTGGGTGGCGGGGATGGTGCCAGACACTGCCTCACAATAGATTCAATCTCTCTGCAGCTCCCCACAGCTCCCTGGCTCCCCTGACTGTCCCAAGTAACCATCTTTTTGACCCTGAGACCTCTCCTCCCTCAAGTCCCAGCCCAGGACCCCCAGAAGCCTGTCAGGCCAGTGCCAGGGTCTCCCAGGGGCTGGCGGTGCCAGCCACGGCCAGGCTTTGGAGGAGCAGGCACAAGCTGGCCAGCGGTAGCAGCTCAGATGGGGAGGACAACCCAGGCCCGCCCCGGCCACCCCAGAAGAGGCCCCGGATGCCCAGCCCCGCCAGTGACGGGGAGGCAGCCACAGCGAGTGCCGGCTGGGCAGCCTACCGGGCGGCCATCCGCAGTGTGGGCAGTGCCCAGAGCTGCCACCTGCGCCCTAGCCCCCCTCAAGGCCCCGGCGAGGCCCCCAGCCCCCGGGCGGCGCTCCTCCCTGAGGAGGAGTGCTTGGCCGGGGACTGGCTGGAAGAGGACTTGCCGCTGGCCCACGGTCATGGGGGCAGCCACCCGCCCCGCCCCCATAGCAGTGCGGATGGCAGCAGACACAGTGCCTCGGGGTCAGGCAGTGAGGCAAGCGCCATCAGGCCTCGGGCCCGGGCCAGGAAGAGCCGGCTGTCCTGTCTCAAGAGTTGGAGTGCACGGGTCAGAGCAGATGGAGCCTGCAGCTCAGCCGCAGAGCCCCCGCGGAGCCCTGATGTCCCCAGGGCCTTGGGGCCCATTGGGGGAAACCCTTCAGCAGGCCAGCCCTTGGTGGGTGTGCAGGCCTGGAGCAGAGCTGCCTCCCAGGCTGGGGCGGTTGGGGGTGGTGGGCAGGGGGCTCCGTCTTCCCTGACTCAGGCTGTCCTTCCCTGCCCCGCACCTACTAGGGTCAGGCCCTGCTCCCTCCCATCCGAGTTCGAGTTCGTGTTCAGAATAATCTTTTCCTCATCCCCGTCCCACACAGGTAAGGTGTCACCTGTCTTCTCCCAACCCCTGGCCCCCTCTGCGCCACTGCGGGTTCTGGGCCAGGGGATGGTGCCCAGGGGCAGCAGAGGGCCCTCATGGCTGTAGATGGCGTGGAATGTGCAATGCGAATCCATCTGGTTTTATACCCCACCTCTGGGGGGCTGGCAGCTGGGGGAGGTGATGGCAGACACAGGCTCGGGGAGGCCCTGCGTCCCTAGAAACGGCCCGGAGGTGCTGCATGTGTGCACGGGGCACTGGCATGTCACACGTAGGGGCAGGGGGAGACGAAGGAGCCAGACGAGGGAGCTGTGGACGCCAAGCTGGGATGGCAGGACCCCGGGGGCCGCTCCTCAACGTGTGCGGGAACCTGGCCAGGTCCAGGACTCAGCTCGACCTCTGTCCCCACAGCAGGGAGACCCACTCCGTGGCCTGGCTGGCTGAGCAGGCCGCCCAGCGTTACTACCAGGCCTCTGGGCTGCTGCCTCGGCTCTCCCTACAAAAAGAGGGGGCCCTGCTGGCCCCACAGGACCCCATCTCCGATGTGCTGCAGAGCAATGAGGAGGTGAGTGGCAGGCCAGGCCCTGAGTTCGGGGTGTTCGCCAATACTGGGTGCCGGGGGCTGCACACCGCTGGTGCTTTCCAGGTGTTGGCTGAGGTGACTTCGTGGGACCTTCCCCCGCTGACGGACCGCTACCGCCGGGCCTGCCAGAGCCTGGAGCAAGGTAAGGGCCCAGGGGGCCCTGCGGCGGTGGCCTGGGCAGAGGGCTGGGTGTGTGGGCTCCTCCTGCCCGTGCCACTCCCAGGTCCGTGGGCCTCGACTCCCAGGACCCCAGGTGTCCACCAGGGTTCCTTCCCAGCACACCTGTTCTTGGCTTTTCCTCCCCTACCTAGCGGCCCTGTGTGTAGGTAGTGGGGTGGGGTGGGGGAGATTGGCCCCGTCTGGAGGTAGATGAGCGCCACCCACCGGCTGTGCAGCGTGGCTCCTGGGCCATGGGGTCCACAGGCCTCTGGTGGCAGCCCCAGGGCTCGTGAGTGAGGAGGGGCTGCCTGGTTTGCCTCTCGTGATGCACAGGGCAGGACAGGCAGGCTCTGGCCCTGGTGACGCCACGTTCCCCCTCCAGGGGCGCACCAGCACGTGCTGCAGGCGATGGAGCAGCAGGGCTCAGGCCCCGCGTTCAGTGCCTGCTCCCTGGCGCTGCGCCAGGCCCAGCTCACCCCGCTGCTGCGGGCCCTGAAGCTGCACTCAGCACTCCGGGAGCTCCGCCTAGCCGGGAACCGGCTGGGGGATGGATGTGTTGCCGAGCTGCTGGCTGCCTTGGACACCGTGCCCGGCCTGACCCTCCTCGACCTCTCCTCCAATCACCTGGGCCCTGAAGGGCTGCGCCAGCTTGCTGTGGGTCTCCAGGGGCAGCCCGCCTTGCAGGTAGAGGCGTGGGGAACGGCGGACCGGTACCAGGGCAGCATCTGAACGTCCACATCTGGCCCATCCCTGGGTGGGAAGGTGTGGTTGAGAGTGTTGGCCAGTACCCAGCTCTGGGTGGCCCAGACCAGATCCTCTGGGGAACCCATGTCTCCACAGAACTTGGAAGAGCTGGACTTAAGCATGAACCCCCTCGGGGATGGCTGTGGCCAGGCCCTGGCCTCCATCCTACGGGCCTGCCCCTTGCTCAGCACCCTGTACCTCCAGGCCTGTGGCTTTGGCCGCAGCTTCTTCCTGAACCACCAGGCGGCCCTGGGCAGCGCCTTCCAAGGTGAGCTGCCAGGCACGTCCACTCCCTGGCCCCAAGGGCTCAGAGAGCCTCCAGCACAAGGGCTCCAAGGGCACGAGCCCAGCTTTCGGGAGCACGTAGGTAGACGTGCAGGTGCTGGACCTGTCTGGGCTCAGAGGGACGTTGGGTGCTCGCCTGGCCTGGGCGGCCCCCTCAGGACACAGCCCCAGTCCCAGCTACGCTGCAGGCCAGAGCCCCAGCCCCACAGCTCTCACCAGGTCTGAGCATCCCGTTTGCCGGAGACGATTCCACCACAACCCACTGGGGCTGCAGAGACCTGCCACCCCAGCCCTGAGAAGCTGGAAACTGGGGTCCTCTAGGGGGCTTTCCACAGAGCTATGAGCATAGCGGCAGGGGAGGAGGGGTCTGGGACTGGGGTGGCAGACGGAGTACTCCCCGACCCACCCACCACGTGTGGATGTCCCAGCCTAGGGCCTGTCTCAGGTCACCTGGGGCCATCCTGTTGTGAGTAGGGGCAGGTAGAGGACCCAGAAATGGTGGGAAGAAGCTGGGCTCAGGAGTCCAGTTCTGCTCCCTCCCCACTGGGAGACACTGGGCCAGAGCCACCCCAGTTTCCCTGCACACCAAACCTCAGGGACGAGGACGGCTTCCCGAGGGTCATGAGGGTTCTGGGCCCAGGACTGTGCGGCAGGGCTGGGGGCGGCGGCACGCGGGGCTGACTGAGATTCTGGCCCTTGGTATAGGCGCCAAGTGCCTGAAGACACTGTCCCTGTCCTACAACGGCCTGGGTGCCTCCGCCCTGGCCCAGGCCCTGCAGAGCCTGCCAGCCCGCACCCTCCTGCGCCTGGAGCTGAGCTCTGTGGCCGCCAGCAAGAGTGACCCAGGCCTCACGGAGCCCGTGGTCAGCTACCTGACCAAGGTACGCGGTCAAGGAGGGGCACTAAGCCAGAGGCACCTTTGGCCACCCAGGATTGGCGGGTGGTGCTGGGAAGAGGCTTTGCACGTTTGGAAAAAACAGAGGCGGGGAAAGCTTTCTGTAGACCTGCCTGCCTCAGGCTGTGAATTCCTGGCCAGCAGGAAGGACAGCTGGGATCCAGGGAGGCAGGGAGGGCAGGTGCCCCACTCAGGCCGGCTCCCCTTGGGCCTCCGCTGTCTAGGAAGGCTGCGCCCTGGAGCACCTGGGCCTGTCGGCAAACCACCTGGGCGACGAGGCCGTGAGAGATCTGAGCAGGTAATGCCAGCCAGCTCGTGCCACCACCATCCTGCAGGGGTTCTGATCTCAGGGCCCAGGAGCCCGGGGAAGCTGGGGCTCCTTGCCCCAGCGTGCCCCGAGGCCTGGCCGCCAGCCACTAGCCTGCCTCCTGGCTGGCCCTCATGTCTCTCTTCATGCTCCCACGGCTCTCGAGACTTTCTCTCTGGTGTGTCCCCTCCTGTCACCCTTTGTCCAGCAGCCCAGGCACAGGCCACGGCTTCTGTGGCCCTCCAGCCTCAGCTGGCTCGCAGGAGTGTGAGACACCCGTGCCAGGCTGGGGGCAAAGCGTATGGTCCTGGCCTGCAGCTCCCCGAGCCTTGGGATCACCTGGGGCAGCTTCCCCTCGTGATGGAAGCTGATCCCCAGGCTTCTTCCCTGTCTCAGATGTCTGCCTCTCTGCCCCTCGCTGGTCTCGCTGGACCTGTCTGCCAACCCCAAGATCAGCTGTGCCGGTCTGGAGGAGCTCTTGTCTGCCCTCCAAGGGCGGCCCCAAGGCCTCAGCTTCCTCGGCCTGTCAGGTGAGCTCTGGGTATGGTTTCTACACCTGCCACACCGGAGCTGGTGACACAGCTCCCTCCTCGAGGACCTGCCTTAGGCCCAGGTGCCTCCTCTGAAGGGGCCGTCACTGCCACCAGCCAGACCGCAAGGGTGGGCTGGGCCCCTTGGGGTCGCCACAGTGGAGGATGGTGACCAGTGTGACTGGAAGCAGGTGTGAGCCTTGCTTCTCAAACCGTAGGGCGGGAGGACCGTGGGTCTCTGCCTCTGGCCTGGTCAGCCTGACCCTCGAGACCATGGCAGGGGGACCCAGTGCCACAGGGACTTCCTCGTTCCTGTTGTCACCGAGGGAGGGACGTCGGGCTAGGGTGGCAATACCTGCCTCTGAGGGACCCTCCCGCTTCCTGGCCAAGGCTGCCCTGACCCTACCGTCCAGGCCTATGGCCTGACTTAGCTGGTTTCTCTGGCCACGCCCTGGTGCAGGACCCTACCAGAGCTGTCTTGAGAAGGACCCCAGGGAGGTGCGTTTGGTGAACTGGCCACCCAGCGGCCTGGCACATCCTGCTGGGGCCCAGGGCAGGGCAGACCAGGCTTTGCCCTCTAGGAGAACAAGGGCTGGGAGTGGGTCTACACACAGGGGACCCCTGGGTTCTTCTTGCTCCTTGCCCACGGGCCCACAGGGCCAGGCTGGCTCCTCCAGGAAGGCCCCCCTGAAGGTGGGCTGGTAGGAGACCTGCGCTCAGCTGAGGGGCTGCTTCCCACACACCTGGCTTCTTGGCACCTGCACCCTCTCACCAAACTCCCTGGGTCGTGAGCCTGCTGGGTATTCTCCGGTCTCTCTGAGGATTGAGCCTTGTAGCTCAGTGTCTTGAGACTTACAGGTAGCCCATTGGGTCCATTTTATGGAGTGAGAGACCCAGGCATCGTCAGACAATGGCAGAGGCACAGATGTGAATGTGGTGTTTACTTTAGCCAACCTCCCTTGTGCCTGACCACTGGCTGGGAAGGGAGTCCACAGTCCTGGGCACACTAGGCCTGGGAGAGCACACTCCTTCCTAGAGAATTATTGGGCCTCTGCTGGCCTTTGCTCATGCCCCTCGCTGCAGCCCTTGGGGCCTCAGAGGATGTGTGTTTCCTCCCGAGGGCCACACTGGTAAAGAGGAAAGCCCCACAGGGCCCCCTCTACGAACACCACTGGTTCCCGCGGGACCCCGGCCATAGCCTGAGGCCTACTCCTGCTTCCCCTCTGCAGGCTGTGCTGTCCAGGGCCCCCTGGGCCTGCGCCTCTGGGACAACTTAACAGTGCAGCTGCAGGAGCTGCAGCTGTGCAGCAGACGTCTCTCTGCTGAGGACCGGGATGCCCTGCACCAGCTGCTGCCCAGCCAGCTGGGCCCCAAAGCATGCACCCTGGATCGGGGACCCAAGCTCTTCTTCAGGCACCTCTGACTGGCTGAGCCGTGCCCCGCCCTACCCACACGCCCAAGCCTCTAATAAAGGAAGCCGCTGCTGCCGCCTCCCTCCTTGCTGTGGCCTTCAGAGGGGTTCACCTTGCTGTCAGAGCGCTCTGGAATGAGGCCTCCCTGCCCAATAAGCAGTGAGCCACAACCAGCAGAGAAAGGGTTTATTCATAGGCAGCCAAGTGAGGGGATGGGAGGACAGATCTCAGATTGGCTTCCCCAAAGTAGGGGCGTGGGATATTTACGGGATGAAGAAGCAGGTTGGGGGAATTCCCTGGTAGTCCAGTGATGAGCACTCCAACACTTTCACTGCCGACGGCCTGGGCCTGGTTCCATGTTCGGTGAACTAAGATCCTACAAGCTGCGTGGCCAAAAAGAAAAGAAGAAGGCAGGGTGATCTTAAGCGTGGGGAGAGGAGATTGGAGGTAGGAAAAAGGCGACGTAATCTGTGTTCTGCAGAGGCGTGTCTGAATTACCTGCTTCTTCATGGGACCATGTTAAAAAATGGACATGAGCTGAGGGTGGGGGTTTGGGCCCTCCGACGTCAAAAGGTCATTCCCTGGACACCTGTGCAGGCCCAGTTTTAGGGTTGGTGGTCCTAACCAGTCTTAACTGGCTTGAGCTCAGACTGGACACAGGTGACTCCAAGTTCCTGGAAAACAGCTCAGAGCAAACATCTTGTTTTTCAGGACGTGCACTTTTTTGTATCAACAATTAAGGTGAGCTTGACCAGTGAAGGCAGGTTACAAGCGGAAGGTTTTTTTTTTTATTGAAGTACACTTAATTTGCAATGTGTTTCAGGTGTACAGCAAGGCAATTCAGTTTAGCTCAGTTTTGTATATATGTATTGTTTTTCAGATTCTTTTCCATTATAGGTTATTAAAAGATACCGAATATAGTTCCCTGTGCTGTACAGTAGGTCCTTGTTGTTTATGGAGGAGTTTTTAAGAAGCTGTAAAGACAAGCTCAAGGATTTGTTACCAATTTCTATTAACCCTGTGGGGCACAGTTTCAAGGGCAGATCCGGCCACTTAGAGGCCCTACAGGTGAAGGCAAAACCTTCTCCCTTCGTTACCTCTTCCGGTTCCTATCAGGCATGGCTGGATCAGACCCGCAGAGTGTTACCCCGGCCCGGCCCGGGCTGGCCCGGCCTCAGCGCGGGGTTGGGGGGAAGTAGCCAGAAGCCCAGGTGGACCGGCCCCGCGCGCAGGCGCAGACATCAGGTCCCGGCCTGAGAAAGTGTGCGCAGGCGCATACATCAGCGCCCGCGCGCAAGCGCAGGCGTCAGAGGGCACTCCGCCACCGCGCCATTTCCGGGATCCGCGAGGCCGCCCAGGTACTCCAGGCCGGGGGCGGGCGGGAAAGGCGGCGCTGGTAGACGCCCGGGGGTGTCGCTGTGGCGCGGAGCGCACTCCGCGCCCGTGCTCCTCCTCGCTCTCCGTCTTGTGGTCCCCTCTCCCGGTGTCCGGCTCTCCTGGCTCCCCCCGGGTTCCAGAGCCGTTTCCCCGGGACTGGCGCCTCCGAGTGCGGCGCTCAGACCGCCGGGCCCGAAGGTTCCCGCGGCCTATGCGCCCCGCGCCCGGCCCGCCCGATCTTCCACCGCGCTCATTGGGCTTTCTCTAGAAGCTCGCCGTTCTGGGTCGCGGCAGGTTGGTGAGGTTCAGCCGAGTATTCGCTTGTGGCCGCGGACGTCCGTTTTCGTGGCTGCGTGGAATCCCGTTGTAGAGCCACAGACAACCCCCTTATTCCTTCTCTCCGTTGCACCTCCTCTCTGATGCTGCGGGAGGGTGGCTCAGTGGTATCCGTGTCCCCACCCCACCCCCGCGAGCTCTCGTAATTTCATCGGCCTTCTCGGCCCCGTCCCCCCGCCCCTGCTGCTTAACTTGTACAACCTTGGCCTTTCCCAGCCCGGATCCCGCCTTCCCTCTGCCCAGCCTCCGCACGCCACGGTGCCCGGGGCTCAACGTGGGCTGCTCTCCCTCCTACCGTGGTTCGCCCTTAGCCATCTCCTGTGGGACGCCATCCACCCCCTCGGTGCCACTGGCTCAGCCCTGCCAGCCCCCGGCCTCTCCCCTGATCTCCAGCCGCCTCGGCAGCTTCCTTGGATGTCTGCGGAGCCTCTCAAAGCCAACAGATCAACCGCAGCGCTTTCCTGCACACCCGCTTGCCTTCTACACCTACTTTGTTCACTTTCTCCATCTCAGTTCACCTCACTGTCATGGTGCCACTGGTCCAAAAATAAGGGGTCATTCTTGAGTCCTTTTTAATTTTTACCCCTTTTCAAATTCTCCACTGGGTCTGGTGGTTCCATCTCCAAAGCACATCAGGACGTGGCCCCAGCCACCGCACCAACTTCCGGAGTGGTCAGGGGCTCCTGCTTCCACGGTCTGCTCAGCCCACCGCCCACCTGGAGCTGGGAGGACTTTCTTCAGTCTTCCAGTAGTTTCCTCTGGCTGTGCCAGGATAAACCCAGACTCCTCCTCCTGGCCTGTGAGATCTGTGCCCTTTGATCCCCCTGCCTCTCTGTCCTCATTCCCTAGAACACCCCTCACTCAGAAAGCACACCTCCCCCCCCCCACCCCGCTTGTCTGTTTCTCTAAATTCATTCCTGCATAAAGACCTCACATTATACGTGCTGTCTGTCGTATGTGCTGTTTTCTCTGCCCAAACGTTCGTCCAGGTCATTCATCTGATAGCTGCAGCCCCTTCCTCTCCTGGTCACCTGACTCAGAGCAACCTGCCCTGACCATGCCGCCACTCCCCACCCCACCCCCTTTGCCAGCCCGCCATTGCTCACTCCTGAGATGCTCACCTGCACCTGCTTCCTCCCGGCAGCCTCCAGGGTGGCTCGGTGTTCCCAGCACAGTGCACAGCACCCTGTGTGTTCATTGCTGGTTTTGTTTCTGCTGAGGGTGGGGAAGCTTTTCATGAGGCCCAGCCCTCAGGGGTGTTAGGGGGTCACCTTTGCGTCAGCACTGGCTCTGCTCCCTAGGTCTCTGCTGTGGCCACCTGAGCCTGCAGGATGTTTCACGGGATCCCAGCCACTCCTGGCATGGGAGGTGAGTGTGGCCCAAGCTGGGCCCAGGGACCCAGAGGGCCTAGGCTTTCAACCTCTGTGGCAGAGGCTGATGGGAGTGGTGGCCGGAGCATTTGGGAGGTCTATAAGTGTCCGCCCCCGCAAGACCTCAGGTAGTGGCCAGGGGCCCAGAGACCTCCTCCAGGTGGGGTCAGCTGGGCGCAGAAATGACAGCTTTAGTGTGGCTGGAACTTCAGGGGGTCTTAGGTATCCCACAGTCCCCAGGCCAGGGAAAAGATGACAGAGCATGTGACAAACATGTGTGCCCATCACTGCATCGTAAGCAAGGGAGCCTAGAAACAGGTGGGATGGATGACCAGCCCTGGCGCACAGCCCCCTGGACTCAGAGGCATGTTCTCTGCTCAGGTCACCCACAAACTGATGGGAATGCTGAGATTGAAATTCCCCCAGCTCCCTTTGGGCTCTTTGGGACATAGCCCAGGGGAGGCCTTGGGAGGGGCACTGAGACAGGGCTGGGCCAGGGCGCTGGACAAGCTTGCCAGGGTGACCTTCGCAAGCAGCCTGCCAGCTATCTGCCTGTTTTGTCGCAGCCCCTGGAAACAAGCCGGAGCTGTATGAGGTAAGTGGCGGGCACCTGCCTGGCGGCGCTGGCCAGTAGTCTTTTAACTGCGTGGTTCTCACCGGGACCCTGCAGCCACTGTGGTGCTGCTGGCCGACCTTCCGCCCTGTCTTCCCAACAGGAAGTGAAGCTGTATAAGAATGCCCGTGAGCGGGAGAAGTGAGTCCAGCACCCAGGCTGCCTGCCTCCCCCATACTGAGGGTCAGAAGAACATGGGGTCGGCCCAGGGAAACGGGTCCCAAGAAGCCTCTGCCAGGGGTGGGGTGAGAGGGGCAGCCAGACACGGAGGTCTGCCTCAACGGCACCTTGGGTAGGACTGGCACCCTAGGCTCCGGGACCTTGGCTTCCCTGCCGTGGCAGCCACATCTGAAGGGTGCGCACCCTCAGGTATGACAACATGGCAGAGCTGTTTGCAGTCGTGAAGACGATGCAGGCCCTGGAGAAGGCGTACATCAAGGACTGCGTCAGCCCCAACGAGTGAGAGCCCGCTTCCCTGCACCACCGACCCGTACTTGGAAGCTTGTTTCTGCTCTCCAGGGCTGGGGCGCTCAGTAAGGAGCGGGGGCGGGGGTCTGAGGCCCACCCAGCACAAGGAGGGTCGCTTGGGTGCTGGCGGCCTTGGTGCCATCTCGGGCAGGGACGCCCTGGCGGCAGTAGCCCAGCATTCTGGGGAGAGGGGAGCCCAGCGCCCTGGCGTCAGTATTCTGCCCCAGCTTTGCTGCCTGGGGCCTCATCAGTGCAAAGGCATAGGAGGCGAGCAGGGTGGCACAGGCAGTCAGTCCGTGGGTGCCGCCGACCAGGCCTGGCAGCCAGCTGGAACGTGGGGCCTTTGTTCGGTGCAGCAGCCCCTCCCCCATAGGACCACAAGCTGTCAACGTGGAGGCACGGCCAACATGGCCTGAAGAGCGGGCACAAGGGGTCTCGCTGGGCCTCTGCCTGGTGTTGGGCTGGGGGCCAACCTGCACAGCCCAGGCCAGGTCCGTGTGGCAGCCGTATTTTGGCCGTTACCACCTTCTGCCACCTTCCAGAGTTATTTTTTTGTGTAAACCAAGTGGGAAGGCTCAGCTCTCTATGGCCAATCCCTGGCCCTTCACCCAGCCCTCCGTGTGAGATGCCACTTGTCTGGAAGGGCGGAGGGTAAGCAGGATGTGCCAGGCGGCGCTGGCCTGGCGCTGAGGGCGGCAGCCTGACCCTTCCCCCCAGGTACACTGCGGCCTGCTCGCGGCTCCTGGTCCAGTACAAAGCTGCCTTCCGGCAGGTACAGGGGTCAGAGATCAGCTCCATCGATGAATTCTGCCGCAAGTTCCGAGTGAGTGAGCGGCCCCTCCACCCTGAGGGGCGTGGGCGGGCGTAGGCATGGGGGCCATTGGGCTGGGGCTGGGCTGCCCCGCGAGGCCCAGCACCGTGTGCCCTCCCTCAGCTGGACTGCCCGCTTGCCATGGAGAGGATCAAGGAGGACCGGCCCATCACCATCAAGGACGACAAGGGCAACCTGAATCGCTGCATTGCCGACGTGGTCTCGGTGCGGAGGCGGGAGGGCCATGTGCCCACAGCCCCGCGGTGCACAGAGTAGCTGGAGTGGGGGGCGGGCAGTCCTCCTGGGCAGCGTCCGGGAAACCCCCTGAGGCCCCTCCCATCCCAAGGCCCACGTGGGATGTGCCCAGGGCTCCCACCCACTGACCGCTCCTCAGCTGCAGGGTCAGGCTTAGGGCCCACGTGACCCCACGGTGAGGCTGAGGAGGGCGAGGGCCAGCTGGTGCTGCCCCGGGCCCAGCCCTGCAGAGGACCAGGCTGGCGGGGGTCTTTGCCAGGGGTCCATGTCATCTCACACACACCCTTGCCACCAGCTCTTCATCACAGTGATGGACAAGCTGCGCCTGGAGATCCGGGCCATGGACGAGGTGCGGCTCCCGGGCGGTTGGGGGTGGGGGCAGGGGAACCAGGGTCGGTGTCTCCAAGCAGGTAGTGTTTCTGCAGATCCAGCCCGACCTGCGGGAGCTGATGGAGACCATGCACCGCATGAGCCACCTGCCCCCTGACTTCGAGGGCCGCCAGACGGTCAGCCAGTGGTGAGTGTGTCACCTGCTGAGCCACCCAGTCCGTCGCAGCCCCGTAGCCCCCCACCTGCCCCAGCCCAGCTCTGTGCTCTGTGCCCCACAGGCTGCAGACCCTGAGTGGCATGTCAGCCTCAGACGAGCTGGACGACTCCCAGGTGCGCCAGATGCTCTTCGACCTGGAATCAGCCTACAACGCCTTCAACCGCTTCCTGCACGCCTGAGCCCAGCCTCCCTACCCCCACCTTCTGCGATCATCCCATTTCCCCCGATGTCTGCAAACGTTTTACCATGCACAGTGGCCTAGAGCCCGCTCCCCCAATAAAGATGCTTTCTGACCTCCCTGCTGCTGTGGCCGCCTCCTGCCCGCCCCAGGCCCACCCTGCCTATTTGTCTGCTCTCTGGGCCTCGGGAGCACGCAGCCCATTCATCAGGGAAGAGCCTCAGTGGCACTTCAGAGGCAGCGCCTTCCCTGGTGGGCACCGCCTGGCAAGCCAGCAGGGGTGCGCCTCCCCCCAGGCCCGGTAGGCTTGCATCTGCCTGCCACACCTTCCCCCACCTCTCAGCTGAGAGCTTTAGGCAGCGTGGCGGCCCAGCTGACCAGGTCGGCACAGAGCCTGACACCTTTGCAGCAGGGCCCATCCTTGTGCGGTGGCTCACAGGAGCGCCGGTTGGTAGCTCACAGTAGCACAGCTTGTCCTCCTGCCTGCCACCAAGGGTGTCCCTCACCCGGGAGCAAGGCCCAGCTGGCAGATGCCACGGGAGCCCCAGAGCTGGCCTTGCCCAAAGCCTGGTGGGGAAGCAACGCCTGCTCCAAGGCCTTGTGCTGTCAGTGCTGGAAGCTGCCTGGCCCCGCGGGGTTCATGTCTGCGTCCTCATCCTCTGGGGCAGACAGCAAGCAGCAAACCAGAGACCAAGGCTCTGGGTTCCAGGGGCGTGGGTTCCAGTTTTAGCAGCTGTGGTGTTGGGATAAGGGACACGCCAGAGTTTCATCGTAGCATCTTCTCTTAGTGGTACTTCTTTGTACCTGGCTTCTAGAGGCAACAAAATAAAGTGATATTTCGAGTGGTGAAGAAGGAGGTCCAAGGCTACCAGTGAGGAGGTGCCATTGCATACGGGGTGGTCAGGAGCAGCTCTCAGCGTTGAACAAAAGATCCAGGAGAAGTGAGCAGGGCTCCCTGGGGAAGGAGGAAGGGTGTGGGAAGCCGGGTGGGAAATGGGGCTGGAAGGCGGGTCAGGACTTGGGATTGTACCCAGAAGCCCCAGATGCCAGTGAGGGACTCAGAGCAGCGGCCCTCATCTCCCTGGTGTGTTAGGGGGAAGAGCAGAGTCAGCAAGTGAGGGGGAGAGACGGTCAGCTTCTGGGTGTGGACCGTGCTGTGTGTGGTGCCCACAGTCTGCTGGATGCAGCGGTGGAATGAGAACTCCGGGGTTACACCAGGCTTGAACCTGGAGGGGTGGAGGAACTCCTATTGAAATGTGGACACTTGGGGAGGAGGGGCCCTGTGTGCACAGGCTGAGCTGGACTTGGCTCTCCGATGGTCAAGGGGAACTGTCAAGTGCGTGGCTGGACACCAGCGGGTGGAGTTCCATAGACAAGGGTGAAGGCTGGTGTCTGGGGTGAAGGCACGCTATCATGGGTGCCAGGAATTCTACCCGAGGGGCAGGACTGGTGCTGCATCAATGCAGGAGCTGAAGAAGGGGCGACCGGGGCCTGGGGAGGAGACCAGAGGCCCAGGTGTGGAGGACGGTGAGCTCCAGGGCGGACCGAGCCGAGGAAGAGCCCTGCCGAGTCTGGCCTGCGGGGCTCTCAGTGACTTTGACAACAGTGTGGGCTGGGGTGAGGCTTCAGTGGAGCCTGGGAAAGGCCACCAGTGCCTGAGTCCCCGTGACCTGCTGTCAAGGGAGCTGAGGGGGCAAAGGGCCAGGGAGGGTTGTTTGGGTCTATTTTAAGTTTTTATTAATTATTTTTAATTTTTTATTGCAATGAAATATGTAAAACATAAAGTTGGCCACCTGAAACATTTCTAAGTTCAGCGGC
Source organism: Delphinapterus leucas (assembly GCF_059928025.1). Lineage (NCBI taxonomy): Eukaryota > Metazoa > Chordata > Mammalia > Artiodactyla > Monodontidae > Delphinapterus > Delphinapterus leucas. The sequence goes on from NC_143145.1 coordinate 423,184, forward strand.
ATTGGGTGCATTAACCACGTCGTGCGTTCATTGCCACCATCTGTCTGCAGGATCCTTCTCATCTTCCTAAACTAAAACTGTCCCCGTTAAACAGCTCCCTATCCCGCCCAGCCCCTGGCACCAGCCATTCTACCTTCTACCCCTGGATTCTGACGACCCCCGAAACCTCGAAGCATGAATGGAATCACACAGAATTCGTTCCTTTGTGACTGGCTCATTTCGCTTAGCATAATGCCCTCAAGGTTCATCCATGTTTTAGCGAGAGACAGGATTTCCTTCCTTTTCATGTCTGAGTAATATTCCGTGGTGTGTCTAGACCATATTTGTTTATCTGTTCACCCACTGATGGGCCCTTGGGCTGCTTCCCTCTTTGGGCTTCTGTGAATATCCTGCGATGAATGTGGGTGTCTGGCGCTTGCTGGGTGACGGACTGATGCAGGAGGGGCCTGGGGATAAGCCCAGCGCTGGCGGGTGACAGGCAGATGTGCAGGGCAGTTGGTGACACACCCTGCGGCTGCCCTGGGCTAGGAAGGGAGGGCATGGGTAAGCGGTTGGGGGGACACGAAGCAGGGAAACGTGGGCCCACGCAGAGGGGTGCCGAGGCCCAAGGGGGTGCCAGCTGCGTGCCAGGCCTCCACCAGGGGACCTGAACGGCTGGGCTGAGACCTTTTCCCTGAAGCTAAGCAGGCCTTGAGCAGTGGATGACCTGAGGCAGCAGCTTGGTGCCAGGCTCAGCTCCAGCCAGCCCCGGCCCTGACAAGGTGGGGTAGGGAAAAAGGCCAGTTTGGGCCCAACAACTGGGGGCGGGGGGTAGCCCAAATCTTTCCAGCTTCCCTTCTCATTGACTCAGGGGTCCAGGAGTCATCTGAACCCCTGGCAGACTCTTCCCATCCCCTCCCCTTGCCTGATACCCCTGTAGGACCCACCGAGGTCACACTGCAGTGCCGTCCAGCATGTGTGTGGGTGGGAGGGCAGGAGCCACACCTGAACTCGGGCCCAGGACACCGTCCTCAGCCTGAGGCCCCACCCTGGGTGGTACAGGTTGATGGGGACAGAGTCCTGGGGCCCGAGCTCCCAGCTCCCCTGGAGCCTCTCCTCCCCCACCCCAACCACCCCCCCTAGGGACAGGGTCAGGGTCAGCAGTTGGTCCAACCAGGTGTGGAAGGGGCCACCCACACTCCCTCTAGAAGGCAAGGCTGCCCCGAGACTGGGGTTGGCTAGCTCCCTGGGGTCTGCCCCTTTCCCCAGACTGCCAACTAGGCAGAGATAAGGCCTAGAAGTTCAAAGGCCGGTGCAGGAGGCAGCAGGGAGGGACAGGGCTGGGAGCCATAGTTCTCCCCCTCTCCCTGAGCCTAGTGCCCACTTCCTGCTTCCTGCTGCCCTCAGGGCCCAGGAGCCCCTCACTGGCCGGTGAGCCAGGGGGTATGTGCAGGACGCCCAGCCTCCTCTTTGCTCTTGTTTGTGTGGGGCTTTGGCCACTTCCTGGGGAGTTTTCCCTGGAGGGTTTGGAGAGGGGCACATGACTCAGCCAGCACCTTATCTCAATTCCCTCGGATTCCAGCCCCCGCAAGAATTTCAACACAGAATTCCATCGCAGCTCAGGACCCCACGCCCAGGGAGGCCCTCGAAGGCTCTGGGGTGTCTAAGTTGCCTGAGCCAGGGGGCTGGGGGGCGGGCCCTGCTGGGGATGCTGCAGGGAGGGGAGTGGGGCAGGGCCGTATGGGGGCTTTCAGGTGGGATGTGGGGACCGGGCCTGTAGTGGTGTCTTGGAACCTCTGCGCCAGGCCCCCTTGGCTTGGGGGCAGCTCTCAGAGAGAGGGCCCCGGGAAGCAACACCCACACTGAAACGGAGTTCCCCTAAAACCGAGTTCCTCTGCCAAGTTCCTCCTCAGCCTCTCTATGCAAATCTTATTCCCTGTCTTGTCTGACACCTGTTCCCCTCAAGACTGAGGAGTACCAAAAAAAAGGGGGGGGATTGAAACTGAGCAGGACCCTGGGGGGCCTCCTGAGTACAAATCCTTTCCTTGTCCCCCGTTTCTTGTTTGTAGGAAACGGGCTTCATTCAGCCCCCTAAGACCTTCCCTGAGTTCCAAAGGGCAGGTTCAAACCATTGCTAATCAGGGAAGGGAGGGGATGCAGAAACAAAGGAGGGGCAGTCAAGAAACTACAGCCTTGGGGCAAGGTCCTGGCTCCCCTTGGAGCTCTTCTGCCAGAATTAAGTCCCCCACCCAGGTGGAAGATGGCGACTACAAGCTGGGACCCCAGAGCACCGCCGCCACCTCCCCACCAACCACTCAGGAGAAAGTCACATGCCCTGCTGCCCTCACCCCAAATTTTGCCTATTAAAGGCTCCCCAGAAACCATCGGGGAGTTCAGGGTTTTTAAACACGAGCCACCCATTCTCCTTGCTCGGCCCCCCAGTAAACCCGTCTCTGCTCCAGACTCTGACGTTTCGGTTTGTTTGGCCTCACTGTGTGTCGGGCACACAGATTTGCATTCGGTAACAAGATCCTTGCAGGAGCAGAGGGGGTGGCCGGGGGCCACAGCTCAGTGGGCTGCCCAGTCCAGCCCGGGCTCGCCCCCCGGGGGCAGCAGCACCTCGCTCGCTTGCTCGGGGAGGACCTGGAATGGTTAACCTGCGACACCTCCAGCAGCCAATCACAGGGCCCCGCAGGAAATGCCTGGAGAGCCTCGCCGGGGCGGGCGGGTCCCAGCCCAGCCCAGAGTCTGGCACCAGGCAGCCCACGCGGCCCGCAGCCACCCAGGCGACCATGGCCTCCCTGGAACTCAGAGCACCCGGGGGCCGCAGCTTGGCTGGCCCGGCCGGGCCCAAGCCGGGGCTGCTGCTGGCCTTGCTGGCTGTGCTGGCGTTGACCGGGACGGCGACCCCACCTGCCCGTCTGCTGACCCTGCTGTCCTCAGGCCGGGGTGTTCTGGACCGCAAGGCTCTGGGCAGCCTGTTAAATACACTAGCGGTCCGTGTGCATTGCGCCGACGGGCCGTGTGGAAAGGTAACGAACAGCCCCACCCGACGGGTCCCCCGGCCCCAGCCCCAGCCCGCCGCTCCACCCCGAGGGCCGGCGGCAAAGGGCTCGGGCAAACTCCAGGAGGCGGGCCGAGTGCAGTGGCCTGGAGCTTGGGCGCTGCCTGCAGGCCCGAGCCCACCTTCCCCGACTCCGCATTCAGACCCACTTGCCCTCCCTGTTGGTGGGACGGTGGCGTGTAGGGACCCGCGGCTCCGGGACCCCAGAGCTGCCCCACCCCCACTCCATCAGCCCCCAGGCCAGCAAAGTGGCAGTGGTTCCAGGAAGAAACCACCCTGAGGTGGCAGGACCCCTGTGTGTACGTGTGTGTGGTGTGTGTGTGTGTGTGTGGTGCGCGTATGCGTGTGTGTACGTATGTGCACGCGTCGTCCTGTCATTGGGGGGGGATGGTGGGGAGAGATGGTGGGGAGAGCACGTGAGTGAGCAGGTGATGGAGGGGTGTCGCTGTGAGAGGGACGGAGAGGATGGTGGTCCCTGTGTGAGGCCCCCGCAGGGAAGGGGGCGGCTCCTGGGCCACAGATACCTGGCCCCCGCCCACCTGTCTCTGCCCACAGTGCCTGTCTGTGGAAGACGCCCTGGCCCTGGGCAGGCCTGAGAAGCCAGGGCTCCTCTCCGCTCAGGCCCTGGAGCCCAGGCACATCGCCCGCCTCAGCGCTGCCGCCGCCCTCTACCTCAGCAACCCGGAGGGCACCTGTGCGGATGTCCGGGCTGGCCGCTGGGCCTCCCACGCCGACCAACTCCTGGCCCTGCTCGAGAGCCCTGAGGCCCTGACCCCAGGCTTGACCAGGCTGCTGCAGAAGATTCAGGCCCAGGCCGCTGGCCGGCCCACTTCTGCGGAGGTGGGGGCCCGGGCGGGCTGGCCAGGGGTGGTGGGTGAAGAGGAGCCAGGAGGGATTGGGGGGAGGGGGACCCCTTAGGGGGTTGGGCCTCAATGCCTTTCTGGGCACTTGGGGGAGTCTGGGCTGGGGGAATCACAAATGGACGCTCCCCACTGAGTAGGGCAGGGCTGCAGGAGCCCCAGGAGGGGCCCTGACCCTGGACGGGGTCTGAGAAAGCTCCTGGGGCTACAGGGAGGAGCCCTGGGGGGAAGGTGGGGGCCTGGACCCACTGGGCCAGGAAGGGGGAGGCCTGTGGTACCAGGGAGGGGCCCCAAGCAGGGGAGGGGCCCAGCCCAGGTCTGAGGTGAACAAGAAGTGGTGCTCCCAGGAGGCTGCTCCAGAGTCACTGGAGTCCAGGGGGCACCAGGGGCAATGGCAGAGCTAGAGGCCAGGAAGTCCACACGGCCAGTGAGACTGAGGTCCAGCTCTTCCCCAGGCCTGTGTAGACCTGCCTCAGCTGTTGGAGGAAGCAGCGGGGGTGGGGTCTCCCGGCAGCCCCGGCCCAGTCCTGGCTGCCCTGCTGGACCACGTCAGGAGCGGGTCCTGCTTCCGAGCCCTGCCGACCCCTCACTACTTCATGGATTTCGTGTTCCGGCAGCACAGCAGCGAGAACCCCAACATCACACTGGCTGGTGAGGCCTGAGCTGGGCCACTGGGCAGGGAGTGCCCTGAACCCCAGCATCGGTGCCCCTGGGGGGTGCAGGGCTGGAGCCCACACAAACTTTGTCACTCTGTCCTCCCTGCCAGAGCTGGAGGCCTTGATGCAGCGCCTGGGGGTGGGCGGAGCAACCGAGACCCATGGTGACCACAGTGACCACGGTCATCGGGGAGAGGGGGCCAACCGCCAGGGCCCTGTGCCCCCTGCCACCCCCAACAGCAGCTCCAGCATGTGGGACACAGTGAGCAGTCCATGCGCCCTAGTCTTGGAGAGAGGTGGGGTCCCACCACTCTGCTCAGGTCCCTGACCCCCAGGCCTGTCACCCCCCCAGGTATGCCTGAGTGCTGGAGATGTGATGGCTGTGTATGGGCTGTCTGAGCAGGCTGGGGTGACACCGGAGGCCTGGGCCCAACTGAGCCCTGCCCTGCTCCAGCAGCAACTGAGTGGGGCCTGCAGCCCCCAGCCTGAGCAGCCCACCCAGGACCAGCTCAGTCAGGTGCAGAGTGAGTGCCCACCTCCCCAGCTGTGCCTGGCTGTGCCCAGGGGCCTGGCAGCATGGAGGAGGAACCGAAAAGGGAGGAGGAAGTGGCTGCTGGGTTTGGGAGGGGCGGGGAGAGCTGGGCCAGGGCTGGCGTAGAGGGGTAGCAGGGAATATGGGGGCCTGAAAGGGAAGAGGACGGGGTTTCGAGGCCGGAGGGCTAGAAGGAGCGGCCCTGGCGGGTCTTGCTCGCTCCTGGACCCCACCTGGACACCCTTCCCTGGGAAGCTGGGGGTGGGGGGCTGAGGCTGAGAGGGAGGCTCTCACTGTGTCCCCCCACCCAGGGTACCTATACGGCTCGCTGGCTACACTGCTCATCTGCCTCAGCTCCGTCTTCGGGCTCTTGCTGCTCACCTGCACCAAATGCAGCACTGCTACCCACTACATCATCCAGACCTTCCTGAGCATGGCTGTGGGCGCGCTCACAGGCGACGCCCTTCTGCACTTGACGCCTCAGGTTGGCCCCCAGCCCGCCAGGACCCTCCCTCCCCCACCAGAGACTCGCCTACCCAGAATTCCTTCTAGGCACACCCTTCTGGGACCCTTCCCTGACCCCTAACTCCTATCTCCTTGTCTGGGGGGAGGAGGCCCTGGCGCAACTGGCCCAGCGCCCTCTGCCCCCCCAGGTGCTGGGGCTGCACTCGCATGATGGCGAAGGCCTTGGCTCGCAGCCCACCTGGCGCCTCCTAGCTGTGCTGGGTGGTCTCTATGCCTTCTTCCTGTTCGAGAGCCTCTTCAACCTCTTGCTGCCCCTGGACCCGGAGGTCAGGTGCATGGGGGCTGGACGCGGTGTGGGGAGGAGGGGGGGAGGCGTGGTGGACCCTGAGCAGCTGTCCCCGCAGGACCGAAAGGACGGGCCCTGCAGCCACGGCCACAGTCACGGCGGCCACAGCCATGGCGTGTCCCTGCAGCTAGCGCCGAGCGATCTCCGGCCTCCCAAGCAGCCCCACGAGGGCTCGCGCGCAGACCTGGTGAGCTGGCTCTTACCGGACGTTCCTACCCCACGCGGAGCCCTGTCTGCACTCCCAGCCCCCACGCCAAGGCTTCTGCCCCTGGCCTGAGCTGAGGACCTAGCTCCGCGAGCCCCTCCTCACCTCCCCGCCCAGAGGCTCATCTACGCGGACCGCATCCCCCCCGCCCCACAGGTGGCGGAGGAGAGCCCCGAACTGCTGAGCCCGGAGCCCCGGAGACTGAGCCCAGGTGAGCCCTGAGGGAGGCCCCGGAAGCACTGGGTGCCAGGGGTTCGGTGCGCAGCACCGGCGCGGGGGGGGGGCGGGGGCGAGGTGTTGCGAGGCAGATGCCCACCCACGCCGGCCGCGCCCGCAGAGCTGAGACTGCTGCCCTACGTGATCACGCTGGGAGACGCCGTGCACAACTTCGCCGACGGTCTGGCCGTGGGCGCCGCCTTCTCGTCCTCCTGGAAGACGGGGCTGTCCACCTCGCTGGCCGTGTTCTGCCACGAGGTGCCGCACGAGCTGGGTGAGCCGCGAGGGGTTCCAGCGGGGCGGGGCCTGCCTGGGGTGCGGTTGGTTGGTTGGCGGGACAGTTGGGAGGGACTATCGGAGCGGAGCGAGGGCTGTCGGGGTGGGCGGGGCTCTCGGCTTGACCCCGCCCCTCCCGCCCCAGGGGACTTCGCGGCCCTGCTGCACGCGGGGCTGTCGGTGCGCCTGGCGCTGCTGCTGAACTTGGCCTCGGGGCTCACGGCCTTCATCGGCCTCTACGTGGCGCTTGCGGTAGGCGTCGGCGAAGATGGCGAGACCTGGATCCTGGCGGTAGCCACTGGTCTCTTCCTCTACGTGGCGCTCTGCGACATGGTTAGCGCGGAGTGCGGGAGGGGACTGCAGTGGGCGGCAGCTGAGCAGGAGCTCTGAGCTGACTTCTGACCCAGGGCCCACCTCCTCCGCAGCTCCCGGCCATGCTGAACGTGCGGGACCGGCGGCCCTGGCTCCTCTTCCTGCTGCACAACGTGGGCCTGCTGGGCGGCTGGACCGTCCTGCTGCTGTTGTCGCTGTATGAGGATAATATCACCCTCTGATAGCCTCTGCCCCAGTCTCAGCCCTTGACTCTGGCTCCTGGCCTTGCACTATCTCAGCCCCTTAGAAACCACAGCCACCCGGAGAGCCCCAGTGCCCATCTTCAATAAAGACACTTGTGCTTGGAGCCCAGCCTGCTCACCTCGCTGGGAGGGAAGGGTCTCCCACCAAGAAAGGTCGACAGGTGGGGCAGTATCTCTCCCCATAGCAGTGCCTGGTGCCTGACAAGGAGCCAGCATAGCTGAGCTCAGGGACCTCCAAATAGCCATCCTCAGTCCCCTCATCTGTAATGCATGGGAAGTGAAGCCAGAGAAATGGACCAGGGTCTGAGGGCCGCAGGGAGGACCTGGGATCCAATCAGAAATCAAATTTGTTTGCTTGTAGCAGAAAAAACAAAACAAGCAGCAGCATTTACACAGGTGAGGGCTTGTTTCTCTCTCATGAAAAATGGGCCTGGAGATAATCAGACCAGGGTGTGTGGCAACCCTCCGTGAGGCCCGGGCCTCTACTGCTCTGCTCCACTGTCCTCACCAGAAGTGTCCATCCTCAGAGTCCCCATGTGGTAGTTTCCTGGGGCTGTAGCACAGCCCACCACACACTGGGTGCCTTAGGACGTCAGAAATTTATTTTCTCAGAGTTCTGGAGGCAGAAGTCTGAAATCAAGGGGCAGCAGGCTGTGCTCCTCTGAAGTCTTTAGGGAAGAATCTGTTATGTGAGCTTCTACTGGCTTCTTGTACTGGCAGCCCCATCACCCCTCCCACCCCCCAGCCTTGGACCATCCTCCAGCCCATCACTGTCCCTTTCGAGCAGCTTTGAGCCACCACTTCCACTGACAGCCTCCTTAAATTTCCCATTGAAGAAGTGCGTCCACCAGGCAGGCCCACATCTGCTTTCCTGCTGGCAGCCCTACAACTTCCCAGTCCCTCTGCCCACCTTCTCCTCCTCTCTGACTGGAATGGAGCTGCATCCCGCCTGCTGCTGCTCTCCCAGGACTGTGCTCCTTCAGTATCTCTGCCTCTCTCTGCACTGACCGCCTCTCTCCCACACACAAACTCTCATTCCTTTGTCAGGGCACTTGCCACATGCAGGCTCGAGTCTGAGGGCTCTGTGGCCACTGACCTGTTTATCCATCACAGATGCCCTGCGCTGTGGGTGCCATGAATATGCCCATCTGACTTGGATGAGGAGAGTTAGTGTTCTGGCCACAGCCCCACCTCTGCCCCTGCTCCCTCCTCTAGTACACCCTCAGGGTGGCTCTGGCTACAGTTTTTGTTATCTTTTTTTTTTTTTCCATGCTATCAGAACTTTATTAGGTGGAGTTTGGGCAAAAGAGAAAACCTCTGAAGCAGTCACCTACCTGGTTCAGGACGACCGGAATAGAGGAGCCTTTGCTTGGAGACATGCTTTCACTGAGACAAAAGCATATCTTTGATTTTTTAAAAGGAGAGCTGACAGGCTGAATATCTCTGAGTGTGAATTCAGATTATTTAAAAGTGGTCAGCCGGAGGAAGGCAGGTCTCTGGGGCTGACAGGCTGAATATCTCTGAGTGTGAATTCAGATTATTTTAAAATGGTCAGCCGGAGGAAGGCATGTCTCTGGGGTCAAGACCAGAACAGAAGCAGAAGTCCCTGCTCTGTATGGAGACAAACAGGTACCACTTTTATGTTGGGCAGGGGTGGGGGTGGGGCGGGAGCTATATCTCTGCTATTTCCAGATCAAGATTTGGAGGGAGGGAAACATGACAAATGACAAAAGGACCAGTTTCTCAAAAATCGAGGGATAGGGCTTCCCTGGTGGCGCAGTGGTTGAGAGTCCACCTGCCGATGCAGGGGACACGGGTTCGTGCCCTGGTCCGGGAAGATCCCACATGCCGCGGAGCGGCTGGGCCCGTGAGCCATGGCCGCTGAGCCTGCACGTCTGGAGCCTGTGCTCCGCAATGGGAGAGGCCACAACGGTGAGAGGCCCGCGTACCGCAAAAAAAAAAAAAAAAAAAAATCAAGGAATAAAGTAATTACACGAGGACGAAAACTCAAATAATGGTTTACAAGGGAGCGAGGTAAGTCGTGATTCTTCATTGGTACCTGACCCCAATACCCAAACTGCCTTAAACCAGCCTGCCAGGGGGCTATGTATTAATAGAAGGCCTGAAGGGAAAAGGGGAATAGGGGGTTTATTTTGCTACAGCAAGAAGGGGCTTGAGTGGGGAGAGTAGCAGCTGGCCCCCACTCCCCCAAGACTTCTATCACATCTACAAATACATATAAATACATTACATAAAATAGCAAGTCTGGGAGGCGGGCTCCCCACAAAGGCTCGGCTGACACAATTACACGTCGCAGGAATTCTAGGAAAGGGCACGGGGCTCCTAGAGAAATGGGCTGCGGGTGTTCTCTCCTGCTCAGGGTGAGCTCTGCCCCAGCCTACCCCTCTTTTCAGGGTTCAGTTTTGTTATGACTTTTAAAGGGCTTTGCTGTGACTTAGGGGTCACACACCTGCCCAGGCATCCAAGTGACCCCTTTGTCCACCGCTCAAGGGTCCAGATTTGAAGCCTTGTTGCTGAAGTGAGCAAGTGAGCACATCTGGATGCAACATGAACACATATTTCTATGCCATTTTCTCGGCTGTGATTATACTTTCTTGTTTTATTTCCTAAGATTCCGTTTCTTGGGACTTCCCTGGCGGTCCAGGGGTTAGGACTCCGCGCTCCCACTGCAGGGGGCCCGGGTTGATCCCTGGTCGGGGGACTAAGATCCCGCAAGCCGCGCGGGGGGGCCAAAAAAAAAATTCTGTTTCTACATCCCAGACCTGTTCGCGGGTACCTAGGGCGAGTCCCTGCCAAGTGAGGAGAGGACTGCTTAGCTGTGCACGGTCCTGGCTCCAAGGCCCTTGAAGTGGGCAACTGTGCCAGGCCTCGGGAGGGAGCAGTGGGCAAGAGGCGCGAAAAGCGCCGTTCTGCGGGGAGGGGCTCGTAGAGGGGCCGGCGGGACCACCGGCAGCTACGCGACCGCCAGTGCCAGTCAGGGCCGTGCGTCGTGAGTACGCGTGTTTTGGAGGGGGTGGGGGGGTCGCTCTGCGGGGGATCACTGAGCAGGGACGGGACACGGCATCTCCAGGAAGCTCTCCCTGGACTAGTCGGGCGTCTGCCACACTAGCGGCGCCTGCCGGGGCGTAATCTGGCGAGTGTTTATGTCCGGGGGTCTCTGCCCTCCCGGCCTCCACACTGCGAGGCTCGTCTGGCTGAGCTGGGCTTCGGCAACCGGCAGGGCGCCTAAGACCTCGCCTCTTCCTGCGGGCGAGACCCTCAGCGGTGACCCCATTCTGAGGTCCTGGGGCGGGCAGGGCCCTGACCGGCGGCCCTGAGCCGCCTCAGCCCCCGTCCGGTTTCCAACCCGCTCCTGCGTTCGCCCGCAGTGGGACTCTGGATCTTGAGAGAGCTCGGTTTTCGGGGCTCCGGAGGCGGAGCCTCGAGGCCGCCCCAGACCACCAGGGGCCGCTGTCGCCCCCGCGGCAGCTGCGCCTTGGCGGCACTGCGCAAGCGCAGAAACACGGAACCTCGGCGCGGGGCTTCCGGGCTCTGCCGGGCCGTGTTCGCTGCCGTACGGGTCCCCCGCCCCCCGGCTCCAACTGCTAGGTGGGTGGCCGGCGGGCGAGCGGTCCTGGGGTCGTGGGCCGGCGGCCCGGCTCATCTCGTCGCCTTCCGGCTCCGTGCAGCCCGGGCTCGGCGCCATGTACGCCGTATACAAGCAGGCGCATCCGCCCACCGGCCTCGAGTTCTCGATGTATTGCAACTTTTTTAACAACAGCGAGCGCAACCTCGTGGTGGCCGGGACATCGCAGCTCTACGTGTACCGCCTCAACCGCGACGCCGAGGTAGGTAGGCCCGCTCCAGCCGCAGCGCCACGCGGCGAGGGTTGCCCGGTACAGACAGAGAGGCAGGCCAGACGGGCCCCGTGGTTGGTTGTGTCCAGAGCCTGTTCTCTTCGCTGCCACGTTCCTCCACCTCTTCCCACGCCTGGCGGGCTCAGAGGCCTGCCCTGCGCGTCTCATTTGCTCTTTCGTCTTTTTAGCAAATTACATGAACACCTGCTGTGCGCTAGGTGGTAGCGATGCAGTAGTGAACAAAACCTGCAAAAACTTGGGGCAGGAGGACACCCGCTGACCAAATGCACACGTGCGAACACGCCTGTAGACACACTGCAGCCTGCAGAAGGGGCAGCTGAGGAAATGGAGGAGAGAATGAGTGATCAGAGGAGCCTGTTTTAGGCAGAGTAGGAGTTTGTTGGGGGAAGAACTTTCCTGGCAAAGAGAACAAGGCTGGGTGTAGGTGTGGGTCGGAGGTCGGTAAAGTGTGATGAACCCATCAGTAGAGGAGATACAGGGGTGCTTTGGTTGCCGGAGGTGTGAGGTTTGGTCCAGGGGGACTTCTTGCAGGAGGCGGCTTCTCATCTGTTCTTGAAGGGGGAGTAGGAGCCGGGAGTAAGAGCCAGGCGCAAGGATGGGGAGGGGGTAGGTTCCAGGCAGAAGGAAGGCCTGTGCGCAGGCCAGAAGTAATTGGGGGGGGGGAGGGGTTGGACTGGGGTGCAGAGTGGAGGTGGGGTGGGAGGGGTTGTCGTCTGCGGGGCAGCAGGTGGACAGGGCCAGAGGGCAGCCAGGAGGACGCCACCTTCCTGGGGACCTACCTCAGTACATGGGTGTTTGTTTTGTGTTAAACGTGTGTACTGTTGTACTAATTCACACGTGACAAAACAAGCAAAATATAGAAGGATGTGAGAGCTTTGTGACTGAATACGTGTCATTAAAAAATCTTAGTTTAAGCTTTTGCGATACAGCAGTTTTGAGGTCAGTATTTGGCTTTTGTCAAAATTTCAGTCAAAACTGAAAAAGAAATTTTGCGAATAAATATATATGGTTCCACACTGAACAGGAGGATCTTTGCTGTTACTAAATCTGAGACGGGTTTTCAGTCAACTTTCAGAGACAGACTGGAAGTTTTTACATTGTTATGTGGTTTACAAAAGGGCTCACAGCATCTTGGGAGGGGTTGGTGAGCGCTGCCTCAGAGCGCCGCCGCCTGGGTGGCGCTCTGGTTCTGGTTGGGGGGGCGGACCACACGCTGCCAGCACATCACATGCTGGAGGCGAAAGCGCCTGCGCCCCCCAACAGGATGGGATGGAGCCAGGCGTGGTCTAAAGCTCCCCTCCTTGGGCAGGTGAGATTTGAGTGGGCCAGGAGGATGGTGTGGGGAGAAGAGCTTCCAGGCAGAGCCGAAGGTCCCAGGGCAGTAGGGGCCAGTGTTCTGGGACCAGCCCAGTGGCGGAGAGGGAGGGAGGAGTGAGCCGGTGAGAGCAGAGGGTCAGAGGGGTGACGGGCCGGGGGTGGGGCGTTGGCATCGCGGCCATCTGGGCCATTGTGGGAACTGAGTGGTGACTTGAGGCAGATGGGGTGTTAAGGTTTGGGCAGAGGAGCGAGCTGACCAGACGGTGTCTCCCAGGGTCGCTGTGGCCGCTGTGCGGAGGAGCAGCAGGTACTAGAGGTGGCAGGAAGCGCCTGGGTCAGGACGGAGGGATGTGGGGTGGGCAGGGGAGAGGAGCCCAGGGCGATGCCGAGGCTCTTCAGGGTCGAGGCTTTGCCTGGGTCGGAATTTCGGTCTGAGCGCCTGCAGGGCAGAGTTGCCGGCACCTGAGAAGGGAGAAGGCTGCAGGGAGGGCGTAGGGACTGGGGTCAGGAGCTCATTTTGGATATCGTAGGAGTTACTTGTTGCTGCGTCACAAGGTGCCCCAAAGCTCAGCAGCGTGAAACAGCGGGCACTGCCTCACAGGGTCTCGGGGTGGGAAGCCGGGAGCGGCCCCGACAGGGTCTCTTGGGGCTGCAGTGAGACGTCGGCTGGGGTCGCCGTCCTCTGAAGGCCCCACTGGGGTTGTGTTTTCTGCTTTCTTTCGAGGCATCGGTTCCTCACTGTGTGGCCTCTCCACAGGGCTGTGCACCACACACAGCCTCCCCGAGGACGACTCAGCCTGCCGGGTTGGAAGCCCCATGTCTTTTGTAACCTGATCTAGAAGTGGTCAGGGCCACGTGGACCTCCCAGCGCAGGGAGCCGCTGGGGCCACCACAGGCACTTTGAGGTGCTCACTCCACAGCCGGAGTCGATGTCCAGGAAGGGTTGGGGGCTGGAGCTGGAGTCGGGGTCTGCAGCCTGTGGGTGGTGTTTAGACGCGGTAGCAGCAGGTTGCGATCACCCCGAAGATGGCCCCTGGGGCGCCCCAGCATCGAGGGGTAGGACGAAGAGAAGAAGCCGTGGATGAGTCGGGAGTGGCATGGTCAGGGAGGTGGCAGCCAAGCCAGAGAGTGTTCTGGCGGCCGAGGGAGGGCAGCGTTTGGGGACCTGATGCTGGGTCCCATGTTTCTGAGCCTCAGGTGGGTCCTGAGGCCTGGAGGCCCCTGGTGACCCCGACGAGGAAGTCTGGTGGCAGGCAGGGGTGCGGGCCAGTGAGGCCAAGAGCCTGGTGCAGGAGGAGGGTCAGTACCAGTGGAGAGAGACAGCTCCCTGGGAGAGGTTTGCGCAAAGGGAAGAGAAGAAATGGAGCAGAAACTGGTAGGAAGAGCAGGACTTTTTAAGGGGAGTGAGACGGCACATTTTTCTCTGAAGGGAAGGAGCTGCCTGTGCAGGGCCCCCAGCACAGCCCACTCTCAGCCCACCAAGATCCAGGGGAGCTCGCACGCCTCTGAAGGGCTGTAAATGATTCCAAGAAGATCCTTGACAGACTAGATGCGGCTGCAAAGGCTGAATCAGATACTTGCTCCCCGGCCCTTCATGGGAAAGTTTGCCTACTCTTACACCAGAGAGTGGAGTGTGTGGGAGCCGGAGATGGAGTGCGGGCTGGGTGGAGTCCTCGGGTGGGTGAGCGTGTTGGGGGTCAGCCTAGTCACTGCTGCGGGACAGCCCGCCCTGGAGCTTCAGACAGCGCTGTCACCAGGGTGGCACACACCTGTGGGCAGCCGGGAGCTTGGATGGCACAGCAGGGACCGTGGGGACGCCTGGCCTCTGCTCTGTGAGCTCTGGGTCTTGTCTGGGTGACTTGAAGGGCATGTCTCTCCCCTTTCTCTCCACGTGGCTGGCTTGGTTTTCGTGGCAGACGGCCTTGAGGTAGTTGAGCTTCTTACGTTGAGGGAAGCGGCCAGTCGTGGCCAGGGCCAGACCCTGGGGGCACAGCATCCCTTTTGTCACTGACTGTCCTTCAGAGCACCACCCCCAGCCCGGATTCAAGAGGGGGTGGTAAGCCCCCTCTGGAGGCTGTCTTCGGTCTGCTCCAAGGAATCAAGTGCAAGTGCAAGTGCAGGGGCTGCCGTGGTGACAGGAGGGAAGGAAAGAGTGGGGAGCAGATGGTGGGGGTGGGGCATGTGCCTGGTCCCTCAGTCCTGGGGGAAGCAGACCCCAGGCAGCTGTGGGAGCAGCAGGTCTCGCTGCTTTGCAGGGCCGGGCAGCTGTGACCTTTGGGAGGAAAGAAAGTGGATAGCACTTCCTTGAAATTAAGCACGGTCTCAAGTAAATAGAAAATGTATCATGGATGGGAAGTCTCGATATTGTAGAGATGTCATACCCTCTTCAGATGAATCCAAAAACCATGTCCTTTTCCTCAAAGTTGCCATAAGATTTCTTGTAAGATTTCATAATTTTGATTCTGAGATTTACATGGAAGAGTCAAATCAAGAATGCGTAATTTTATTTATTTTTAAGAATTTCTAAAAAAATTATATTTTATTTATTTATTTTTGGCCGTGTCGGGTCTTTGTCGCTGTGCGTGGGCTTTCTCTGGTTGCGGCGAGCCGGGGCTACTCTTTGTTGCGTGCGCGGGCTTCTCATTGCGGTGGCTTCTCTTGTTGCGGTGCATGGGCTCTAGGCACGCAGGCTCTGTAGTTGTGGTGCACGGGCTCTAGAGCGCAGGCTCTGTAGTTGTGGCGCACGGGCTTAGTTGCTCCGCGGCATGTGGGATCTTCCCGGCCCAGGGCTCGACCCTGTGTCCCCTGCACTGGCAGGCGGACTCCCAACCACTGCGCCTCCAGGGAAGCCTGCATTATTTTCTAATTAGCCGATACCTTTGAGGCCGCAACAGGTCTCTGTGGTTTATTACAATCTGGCTCCACTGAGCTTCCCCAAACAACACGGAGTCCTGTAACCCTTTATCCTCTTGACCCCCACGCTTTGTTCTATCGTCACAAGTTTTGCCCCTGCGTAGGTTAGAAGCTCTGCAGAACATTATTGCTGTCGTTAGCACTTCGGTTTTACATAATTTCAGACCCGGAAAAGTTGCAAAAGCACAAAGATTTCCTGTGTACACTCACCCAGAGTCCCAAAGGTGAACCTTGTGCCGTATCTCTGTCTTTTTTTCCTGGACCTGGAGGATAAGTTGCAGGCAGGGACCCCTTGGCTCCTAGAGGTCAGCATGTCACGTGCGTTCAGACAATACCAAAGTCTCTGCAGAACCACAGGCCAGTGGTCTGAACCAGGATGCCGGTGCTGGTGTGGTTCAGGCCTGGTCACACCTGGCCAGCGTGTCCTGTGGTGCTCCTTGGTACAGTCCCCGGGTGCTGCCGTAGGTGGCTCGGTGGGGTGAGCAGCCTGCCAGCTCTCCCACTGGGATGTTGGGACTTTGAGACGGTAAATGCCGTCTTACTGCTCAGACCTTCCTCTTCCAGTTTCAGCAGCAGTGATTGTGGTTGTCAGCGTCCATGGTGACGGTGACGCGACTGTGGTGCTTTTCCTGACCCCACCCTCTCTGCTACCTTCTTGGTGGGCTCTCCTTTCTCCCTGTATTCATTCCTTTCTTTATAACACCACAGGCTCATGGATTCTTATTCTATTCAGTAGGTCGTAGCCTTTTTTTATCTTCTGGGGTCTTCAGCCTGAAGACCTTCCGTTAGCAATTCTTGAAGAGTTTCTGCTGTCAGTGAACTTGTTCCACTTTTGTTTGTCTGCAAATGTTTTTATTTCAACTTCCCTTTTTTTTTTTTTTTTTTGCGGTACGCAGGCCTCTCCCTGTTGTGGCCTCTCCCGTTGCGGAGCACAGGCTCCGGATGCGCAGGCTCAGCGGCCATGGCTCACGGGCCCAGCTGCTCCGTGGCATGTGGGATCTTCCCGGACTGGGGCACGAACCCGTGTCCCCTGCATCGGCAGGCGGACTCTCAACCACTGCGCCACCAGGGAAGCCCTCAACTTCCCTTTTGAGGGATATTTTCATTGGGTTTAGAATTCTAGGTTGACCTTTTTCTTTCATCACATTAAAGCACTGGCTTCTGTAGTTTCTGTTGAAAATCAGTTTGTTTTTTAAAATGTTTATTTCTTTTGGCTGCACTGGGCCTTACTCGCGGCACGTGGGGTCTTCGTTGCGCCATGCGGGCTTTTTAGTTGTGGCACGCGTGTGGGATCTTAGTTCCCCGACCAGGGATCGAACCAGGGCCCCCTGCATTGGGAGCACGGGGTCTTAACCACTGGACCACCAGAGAAGTCCCTGAATATGAGTTTGTATGAAGGTGTTGTCTCTTTCTGCCTCTGACCACTGTTATGATACTTGTCTTTGTCTTTGGTTTCCTGTCCTTCAACTGCGACGTGCCTCTTTGCATTTACCCTCTGCTTCGGGACTTGCTGGCTGGCCTTGAATCTGTAGGCCGATGCATCTTAGCGGAATATTTTTGGTCATTTCTTCAGTTATGGGTTCTGTCCTTTTCCTTCCTCCGTCCTTCTGTGTTGCCAGTGGTGCGTTAGACCATTTGAGTATGTCCCTATGTCTCTTACAATGGATTTACGTTTTTACTCCGTGTCTTGCGTCTGTACAGAATCGCAGTTGGTCTCTGGGTCTTGACCTCGTGTCTGGCGAGGGGAGAGTCTGTCCAGGCCCGGTCCTCATTTCACATTGTAGTTCACGTGCGACACTTGCTATAGATTTACTGTGGATGACCTTTATTTGATTAAGGAAGTTGTATTCTTGGGTTAGTAAGAATTTCTATCGTGAATGGGTCTAAATTTTATCAAATGCTTTTCATATCCATTGAAAACCATACATGATTTTTTCCTTAATTTTGAGACTTTGGTAGATTGTAGCAATGGGCATTCTTGTGGTAAACTGACTTTGCATGCTTGGAATAGCAACTTGGTTGTGGTGTAGTATCCTTTCAAATGTCACCAGGCTCACTTGGAGACACCCTCCTGCCCTGGGGAAGGTAGTCGGTAGGACACAGATGGGGCGAGGGCCATAGCCCCGTGTTGGGGTCACCGTCACACCCAGTTCGGGCTCAGGGGTGCGCCCGGCATGTCAGCAGAGCCGGGGTTCCTTCTTCATAGCAATCACGTGTCATTGGCAGCTGGTGGCAGCCATGGCTGGGCCCAGGGTGAGTCTGGGGTGGGTTGGGGGTGCACAGAGAGTGCTGTCCATCCTTTGACCCTGAGCGTCCCGTGTCGGGACGGCTGCTGGGGAAGCTGGGTGGGGAGCTTCCTGAGGAGGAGCCCTGGGGTGGGCTGGGGACCCCAGATGCCAGTGTGAGTCTGTGGGCACGGCCGTATCTAGCAGTGTCTGGTCGCACGCTTCACTGTGGCGAGCCCCGTGGGGCTCCTGGCTGCAGGGCCGGCCTTGGGTGGTCTTCTCCTGTCCCTCCATGAGGTGGGCCCCTCACTACCCTCCCTCCTTCTCCCTCCTACAGGTGCCGACCAAGAATGACAGGAGCGCAGGTGAGTGAGCGCAGGGTGGCTGCCTGGCCACGCACCTGGGGGTTGGCGGCTGGGGCACGCGGCCCAGATCCCTACCCACTGGCTCTCCGCAGAGGGGAAGGCCCACCGGGAGCACCGGGAAAAGCTGGAGCTGGTGGCTTCCTTCTCTTTCTTCGGCAACGTCATGTCCATGGCCAGTGTGCAGCTGGCGGGCGCCAAGAGGGATGCCCTGCTCCTGAGCTTCAAGGATGCCAAGGTGGGAGTGGGGGGCGGGGGGGGGCAGTGGGGGCGGGAGCCGGGCGGGGGGCTGCGGTGGGCGGGCCCGGTTCTGACCTGCCGCCCCCAGCTGTCGGTAGTGGAATACGACCCGGGCACCCACGATCTCAAGACCCTGTCTCTGCACTACTTTGAGGAGCCTGAGCTGCGGGTAGGCCTAGCCCCGCCCCTGCCCCGCCCCACCCCCTGCCTCGCCCCGCCCCCTGGCTCCCCGCGGGGTCCCCTGCCAGGGCCTGCCTGATGCCCCTCCCCTGCAGGACGGCTTCGTGCAGAACGTGCACACGCCGCGGGTGCGCGTGGACCCCGACGGGCGCTGCGCGGCCATGCTCATCTACGGCACACGGCTGGTGGTCCTTCCCTTCCGCAGGGAGAGCCTGGCCGAGGAGCACGAGGGGCTCGTGGGTGAGGGGTGAGTGCCCAGGCAGGGGAGGCAAGGCGCTGCCGAGCCGGGGTTCCCTCCCCGTACCCCTCCCCAGCTGAAGCCCTTTGCCCCCAGGCAGAGGTCCAGCTTCCTGCCCAGCTACATCATTGACGTGAGGGCCCTGGACGAGAAGCTTCTCAACATTGTCGACCTGCAGTTCCTGCACGGCTACTACGAGCCCACCCTGCTCATCCTGTTTGAGCCCAACCAGACCTGGCCTGGGTGAGGTCCTGCGCTGCTGTGGCCATGGCTGTGGCCCTGACCCGGGGAGAGGCCCGCCCCGGGGGAGGGAGGGAGGGAGGGAGGAGCCAGGCGAGTCTCTGTGGGGCGGGACTGGGGACTGACGCGCTGTCCTGGTCCCAGGCGGGTGGCTGTGCGGCAGGACACGTGCTCCATTGTGGCCATTTCGCTGAACATCACGCAGAAGGTCCACCCCGTCATCTGGTCCCTCACCAGCCTGCCTTTTGACTGCACCCAGGCCCTTGCCGTGCCCAAGCCCATAGGTGAGGTGGGGCTGCTTGGAGGGGGTGGGTATGGAGAGCGCTGGGCCCCACCCACCAGCGTGTCCACCTCCAGGCGGGGTGGTGGTCTTTGCTGTCAACTCGCTGCTGTACCTGAACCAGAGCGTCCCCCCCTACGGCGTGGCCCTCAACAGCCTCACCACCGGCACCACTGCCTTTCCCCTGCGTGAGTGTCGGGGTGCCGGGGCCGAGGGGTGTGGGGGGGGGGGCGGGAGGCTGCTGGGTCCGGCTGACTCCCCACCACAGGCACCCAGGAGGGTGTGCGGATCACCCTGGACTGTGCCCAGGCAGCCTTCATCTCCTACGACAAGATGGTCATCTCCCTCAAGGGCGGCGAGATGTGAGTCTCCCACTCCAGGGAGCCCCGTCCTCTCTGGCGGGTGGTGTGGGTCCCCCGCGCCAGCTCAGCGTGTCCCTCCCGGCAGCTACGTGCTGACGCTTATCACGGACGGCATGCGCAGCGTCCGCGCCTTCCACTTCGACAAGGCCGCCGCCAGCGTCCTCACCACTAGTGTGAGTGGGGTCTCGGGGGGGCGGCCCCGGGTCTGGACTGGGCCCCGCCCTCACCCCCGTCCTACCTTCAGATGGTCACCATGGAGCCCGGATACCTGTTCCTTGGCTCTCGCCTGGGCAACTCCCTGCTCCTCAAGTACACGGAAAAGCTGCAGGAGCCCCCGGCCGGCACCGCCCGGGAGGTTGCCGACAAGGTGGGTACGGGGACTGTGGGGATGCTGCCCTCCCATGCGGGGTGGCCTCGGGGGCTGCTCACCACCCCACCTGCCTCACAGGAGGAGCCGCCCTCCAAGAAGAAGCGCGTGGACGCCACAGCGGGCTGGTCAGGTGAGGGCCATCAGGTGAGGGCCGAGGGCGGGGGCTGGACTGGGCAGCCAGGTGGGCTCAGGTGGCCTTTCCACATGCTGTAGGGGGCAAGTCAGTGCCGCAGGACGAGGTGGACGAGATTGAGGTGTACGGCAGCGAGGCCCAGTCAGGCACACAGCTGGCCACTTACTCCTTTGAGGTGAGCCTGGGCATAGAGGGGTCACCGCCTGCCCCGCCTGCCCGCCTGACCACTGCTGTGCCCGCAGGTGTGTGACAGCATCCTCAACATCGGACCCTGTGCCAACGCCGCCATGGGCGAGCCCGCCTTCCTCTCTGAAGAGGTGCCCGCTCGGGGGCGAGGTGGTGGTGGGGCAGGTTGCACAGCAGGGAGGTGCCGTCCTCACCCCCCTGCCCGCCATGCAGTTTCAGAACAGTCCCGAGCCAGACCTGGAGATCGTGGTGTGCTCCGGCTACGGGAAGAACGGGGCCCTGTCGGTGCTGCAGGTGTGTGGGGGGCAGGGGTGGCGCCTCCTGGCGGGCCCGGGTGCTCTTGCTGACACCCCTCGTGTCCTTCCAGAAGAGCATCCGGCCCCAGGTGGTGACAACCTTTGAGCTTCCTGGCTGCTATGACATGTGGACAGTCATCGCCCCTGTGCGGAAGGAGCAGGTAGGTGCGCCCCAGGTTGGCGAGGCCTGGGCGGTGCGGGGGCCCAGAGCTGCTGCCCACCTGGCCTGTGTGTGGGTGGCCTAGAGGCTGCTGGTCCCAGCACCAGGCTCTGCCAATCTACAGCTCAGGCGGGCTTGGCCACGGGCTTGCTGTGGCTCGGCGCTCCGGGCACCTGGGGCTGGGCGGTGGGATTCCTGCTCTCCTTCTGCCTTCACAGGAGGAGAGCACCAAGGGGGAGGGGGCGGAGCAGGAGCCCAGCGCACCCGAAGCAGATGACGATGGGCGGAGACACGGCTTCCTTATCCTGAGCCGGGAAGACTCCACCATGGTGATGGGGCCCGCCCGGCAGCCTGGGGCGGGGGGGCCGCCAGTGGGGGCTGCACCTCACCCACCATCACCCACCGTCACCCACAGATCCTACAGACGGGGCAGGAGATCATGGAGCTGGACACCAGCGGCTTCGCCACGCAGGGCCCCACAGTCTTTGCTGGCAACATCGGGGACAATCGCTACATCGTGCAAGTGTCGCCACTCGGCATCCGCCTGTTGGAAGGAGGTGGGCCGGGCCACACGGGCAGGCAGGATGGGGTCCAGGGCTAGTGCGTGCCGACTGCCCTTTGCTGACAGGCCTGTGTCCATAGTGAACCAGCTGCACTTCATCCCCGTGGACCTGGGCTCCCCCATCGTGCAGTGCGCCGTGGCCGACCCCTACGTGGTCATCATGAGTGCCGAGGGCCACGTCACCATGTTCCTGCTCAAGAGTGACTCGTATGGGGGCCGCCACCACCGCCTGGCGCTGCACAAGCCCCCGCTGCACCACGTAGGCTCCCTCCTCCGTCCCTGGGGCCGGCTGACCCCCCCCCCCCGCCCCCCCCCACTGACCCCCCCCATCCCCGCAGCAGTCCAAGGTGATTACGCTCTGCGTGTACCGGGACGTCAGCGGCATGTTCACCACCGAGAGCCGCCTGGGCGGGGCCCGCGACGAGCTGGGCGGCCGCAGCGGCTCAGAGGCCGAGTGCCAGGGCTCAGAGACCAGGTGTGTGTGGGGCTGGGCTGCAGGCTGGGACCGGGGCCCCTGGGGCAGGCTGCCTGTGACTGACGTGTCTGCTGGCCCCCAGCCCCACGGTGGATGACGAGGAGGAGATGCTTTACGGAGACTCGGGCTCCCTCTTCAGCCCCAGCAAGGAGGAGGCCCGCAGGAGCAGCCAGCCCCCCGCCGACCGGGACCCCACCCCCTTCCGGGCTGAGCCCACCCACTGGTGCCTGCTGGTGCGGGAGAACGGAACCATGGAGGTGCGTGGCGCCCCGTGTCCAGCGTGGTCCCCGTCCCCCGCTCGTGCCCCGCCCCGCCCAGCTAATTGCTGCTGTCCCCGCAGATCTACCAGCTCCCTGACTGGCGGCTGGTGTTCCTGGTGAAGAACTTCCCTGTGGGGCAGCGGGTCCTGGTGGACAGCTCCTTTGGTCAGCCTACCACCCAGGGCGAGGCCCGGAAGGAAGAGGCCACGCGCCAGGGCGAGCTGCCCCTCGTCAAGGAGGTGCTGCTGGTGGCGCTGGGGAGCCGCCAGCGCAGGCCCTACTTGCTGGTGAGTGTGGCCCCGCCCGCCCCCGGGCTCTGCGCAGCCCCCGCCCCTGACGACCCGCCCGCCCCCAGGTGCACGTGGACCAGGAGCTGCTCGTGTACGAGGCCTTCCCCCACGACTCACAGCTCGGCCAGGGGAACCTCAAAGTTCGCTTCAAGAAGGTGCAGCGTCTGGGCTCTGCTGGGTGTGGGGAGGGTGTGGAGCAGGGGTGCGGGGAGGACCTGGCCCTCACGGCCGCGGCGCCCCCCCAGGTCCCGCACAGCATCAACTTCCGAGAGAAGAAGCCAAAGCCGTCCAAGAAGAAGGCCGAAGGCGGCAGCGCTGAGGAGGGTGCCGGGGCCCGAGGCCGTGTGGCGCGGTTCCGCTACTTTGAGGACATTTACGGCTACTCGGGGGTAGGCTGGCGGCTCCAAGGGAGCCTGGGCTGCGGCCGACAGGGCTCCGGCCCCAGCAGCCTCCTCACACTGCCTGCCCGCAGGTGTTCATCTGCGGCCCCTCGCCCCACTGGCTCCTAGTGACTGGCCGGGGGGCCCTGCGGCTGCACCCCATGGGCATCGATGGCCCCATCGACTCCTTCGCCCCATTCCACAACGTCAACTGCCCCCGCGGCTTCCTGTACTTCAACAGACAGGTAGGGAGGCCCCATGCGGCCCAGCCTGGCTCTCTGACACTCGCCAATGCTGCCCAAGCAGGACCAGGTGCTGGGGCCCCAGAAAAGAGGCGCTCAGTGGCTCGGGATGGGGGCACCCTGGAATGGAGAGTCAGAGTGTGTCCAGAGGGTGGTGGGAGCCAAGGCCGAGTTGGGGAGGTCGGGACTGGAGGCTGTAGCCCACAAGGGCACCCGCCTGGGCAACCAGGGTCCAGTCACTGCTCTGCTGGCTTGGACCCCAGCTCTGCCCCTTAGAAGCTGTGTGACTGGGTGAGATGCTCACCCTCTCTGAACCTGAGTTTCCTTACCTGTCACCAAGGTGTCAGCACCCTGAGGACTCAGTGATGGTGACGTGGTAGGTGCTTTGTAGGTGCTGGTGCGCTTACAACTGTGGGCGGAGGAAATTGGCTCGGGGCCCCGGCAGGGCACCCGTGCTTGTTTGTGCAGACCCTGGTGTGGCCTGTGTGTGTGCCGCCCACCCTTCGCCTGCAGCCTCCAGCACCCCCTGAGCCTGGCTATTCCCTTGTCCCGGCCCAGACCACAGCTGTGGCCAGTGTCCCAGCCCTGGGCGAGCTTGGCTGAAGGGATGGGAAGCCCACAAAGCACAGGACAGTGGGCCGTGGTGCCTGGACGCTGCGGTCTCTCACCACCCATTCCAGCAGAGCTGAGGGCTGACCCAAGGGAGCCCTTGGAGGCCTGGGTTCATCGGCTTGGCCTTTGGGGTGTGCCAGCCCTCGCTAACTCCCTGCCCCACCCAGGGCGAGCTGAGGATCAGTGTCTTGCCTGCCTACTTGTCCTACGATGCCCCGTGGCCTGTCAGGAAGATCCCGCTGCGCTGCACGGCCCACTATGTGGCTTACCATGTGGAGTCCAAGGTCTGACACCGCCCCCCACCCCACCGCACCAGGGACCTTTGGGGCCTGGGGGCCTGGCCTCTGGCATGTGACACCCTCCCCGCCGTCCCCTCCACCAGGTGTATGCTGTTGCCACCAGCACCAACACGCCGTGCACCCGCATCCCGCGCATGACGGGCGAGGAGAAGGAGTTTGAGACCATTGAGAGAGGTGCGAGGTGCCCCAGGCTGGGCCCGTTCTCGGGGCCACCCTCCCTGACTGTCACCCCTTTGTCCGTGCAGATGACCGTTACATCCACCCTCAGCAGGAGGCCTTCTCCATCCAGCTCATCTCCCCGGTCAGCTGGGAGGCCATCCCCAACGCCAGGTGAGGCTGGGCCCAGGTCGGGGCTGGTGGCTGGCCTGGGCTGCTGTCCCGGTCTGGGCTGCTGTCCCGACTTGGGTTAGCTGTCCCGACCTGGGTTAGCTGTCCCGACCTGGGTTAGCTGTCCCGACCTGGGCTAGCTGTCCCGACCTGGGTTAGCTGTCCCGACCTGGGCTCCTGTCCCGACCTGGGCAGCTGTCCTGACCTGGGCTGTCTTGACCTGGGCTGCTGTCCTGACCTGGGCTGCTGTCCCGACCTGGGCAGCTGTCCTGACCTGGGCTAGCTGTCCCGACCTGGGCTGCTGTCCCGACCTGGGCAGCTGTCCTGACCTGGGCTGCTGTCCCGACCTGGGCAGCTGTCCTGACCTGGGCTAGCTGTCCTGACCTGGGCTGCTGTCCCGACCTGGGCTGCTGTCCCGACCTGGGCAGCTGTCCTGACCTGGGCTGCTGTCCTGACCTGGGCTGATGCAGGATCGAGCTAGAGGAGTGGGAGCATGTGACCTGCATGAAGACGGTGTCGCTGCGCAGTGAGGAAACCGTGTCCGGCCTCAAGGGCTACGTAGCCGCCGGGACCTGCCTCATGCAAGGGGAGGAGGTCACGTGCCGAGGGCGGGTAAGCGGCCGGCAGGGGGTGGGAGGCAGGCAGTGCCCAGCGGCCTGCACGCAGCCCCTGTGAATCACCCACCCGCCTTCCCTGACAGATCCTGATCATGGACGTGATCGAGGTGGTGCCCGAGCCTGGCCAGCCCCTGACCAAGAACAAGTTCAAGGTCTTGTACGAGAAGGAGCAGAAGGGGCCCGTGACTGCCCTGTGCCACTGCAACGGCCACCTGGTGTCGGCCATCGGCCAGAAGGTGTGCCCCTCTCCGCCCACCCTGGCACCCACCGCTCACTGCCCATCACTCACCGCCCACCCCTCCCACCCCCCAGATCTTCCTGTGGAGCCTGCGGGCCAGCGAGCTGACAGGCATGGCCTTCATCGACACACAGCTCTACATCCACCAGATGATCAGCGTCAAGAACTTCATCCTGGCCGCGGACGTCATGAAGAGCATCTCGCTGCTGCGCTACCAGGAGGAGAGCAAGACGCTGAGCCTCGTGTCCCGGGTACCGAGGGGCTGGGCTGCACGGCGGGTGGGTGAGTGCTGCCCCAGGCCCACCCTGACGTCCGTCCCTCCCCTCCCCTCCCGTCCTCAGGACGCCAAACCCCTGGAAGTATACAGCGTGGACTTCATGGTGGACAGTGCACAGCTGGGCTTCCTGGGTGAGCATGGGGGCTGGGGTCCCCGGGACGTCACTGGGGCTGGGGCTGACTGTGGGCTCTGTTCCCTAGTGTCTGACCGTGACCGCAACCTCATGGTCTACATGTACCTGCCAGAAGGTGAGTGTCCCCTCCACCCTCTCCTGGTCAGGGGGGTCGGGCATGGGGCCGGGCAGGCAGTGACCTGAGGTCCCTCTGGCCCAGCCAAGGAGAGCTTCGGGGGCATGCGGCTGCTGCGCCGGGCGGACTTCCACGTGGGCGCCCACGTGAACACGTTCTGGAGGACCCCCTGCCGGGGGGCTGCTGAAGGGCCCAGCAAGAAGTCCGTTGTGTGGGAGAATAAGCACATCACGTGGTTTGGTGAGTGTGGGGCGGAGGGGGTTGAGGTGGCAGTGGGGCGTGGTGGGGGCCCACGGGGCTCACACCGTGTCCGCTTTAGCCACGCTGGACGGCGGCATCGGCCTCCTGCTGCCCATGCAGGAGAAGACCTACCGGCGGCTGCTGATGCTGCAGAACGCACTGACCACCATGCTGCCCCACCACGCCGGCCTCAACCCGCGTGCCTTCCGGTGAGCCTGCCGCCGCCCCGCCCCCTCTCCCACCACCCCGCATCTGTCCCGACTCTTCACTGCCTCCGTGCCTACCCCCAGGATGCTGCACGTGGACCGGCGCGTCCTACAGAATGCAGTGCGCAATGTCCTGGATGGGGAGCTGCTCAACCGCTACCTGTACCTGAGCACCATGGAGCGCGGGGAGCTGGCCAAGAAGATTGGCACCACGCCCGACATCGTGAGCCGCCCGCCGCCCTGCCCCTCCACGTGCCCCCAGCCACCCCCACCCCACCCCCTGCCCCCTGCCCTCACCCACCTCTCTCCCCACAGATCCTGGACGACCTGTTGGAGACGGACCGAGTCACTGCCCACTTCTAGACCCCTGGATACTGCCACTTTCCCAACCCCGCTTTTGTACAAAACACAAAGAAAAACATTTGTTTGATTGAGAAGAGCATGTGGTCATTTCAGGCCCAACTCCAGGCCACAGTCAGTCACTCCAGTGCCCCCAGGTCTTTCTTAGGCGTCTGTGCCTTGGCCCTGGCCGGCCCCTCAGCCTGCAGTGGGGCGAGCTCTGTGGTCCTCCTGCCGGGGCTCCCTAGATCTCCAGGTACTCGTACAGCCCCTTGGTCTTGGGCATGAGGCCCAGGTGGACCAGGACTCGGACCAGGAGGGCAGTGATCCGCATCGACAGGGTCTCCAGCCTGGGGTGGGGGAATCAAGGGGTCGCAGGTTGGTGGGGGGTGGGGCCTGGCTACCCGCCCTTCGGACCCCGCGCGCCTGCTCACCTCAGGGCCACTTCAAACTTGAACGACTCCCAGATGACCCTGATGTGGCGCAGGAGGCTGGCACCATAGGTGTTCTGGCACGTGGCGCCCGCCAGGCGGCTCCAGCCCCGGACTGCGCTGCACAGAGACCACCGACCAACAGGCCGTCAGCCCCGCCTCCTGGCTCCGCCCCCTCCTGTGCGCACGCGCGGGGTGGGGACCAGCACCTCTTGGCCATGAGGAAGTAGCGGTCCACTGGGGCGCCCAGGGCGGTGTTGATGGCGCGCACGGTGTTGAGGTTGCGCAGCACGAGCAGCATGGACCGCGGCAGGGCCTTGAGCACGGCCATGACCTCCTCGAAGTGCTCCCGCGCCATGTCCTGCATGTAGGCCGCCTCCTCACGGCTCAGCAGGTGTGAGCGCCACAGCTGCCCCAGGCGCACAGGCCGCTGCATGAGCACCTCGGAGAACAGGAAGTAGTCTGGGGGGGCCTGAGCCAGGGCTGTGCCCCCTTCCCCGCCTCACACCCACCCCGGCCTCACCTTGCACCCCGAGCTCAGCCGCGTGCGCCTTCATGGCAGCCTCGTCCCTCAGAATGACGGCCCGCCACAGCTGGCACAGGGCTGACCGATCCCTGGGGGGCCCAGCAATGAGCGGGGGGGGGGGGGGGAGGCCGGCCTGCAGGGCGGGGTGTGCCTACCCAGCCCCCGCACCCCCAGCTTACTTCTCATCCAGGAACTGGTACAGCCCGTGGTCCAGCAGCACCAGCTGTCCCTTCCCATCGGGGCCTTTCCGCACCAGGACTAGGGACAGGGCACGCCGTCTCACACCGCCGCACCCTGACCCCAGACCCAACTCCCACCCCCTGCGGCCTTTGCCTACCATTGCCAGGGTGGGGGTCGGAGTGGACGAAGCCTGTGTAAAATATCTGCTCGGCAAAGGCCTGGATCAGTTTCTCTGCGACCTGGGGACAGGACAGGCCGCAGGCCATCATTCTGGGCCCACAGCACACGCACCCTCCCCGCCCCGGGCCGCAGCACTCACATCCCGCACTGCCAGCCCCATGGTCTTGATGGCCTCCACGTCGTTGACCTTGCAGCCCTCACAGAATTCCGCCGTCAGCACGCGCTGGGAGAGGACAGGTGCCTCAGCTCAGCAGGCCTGCACATCCCCGCCCAGGAGGGGACCCAGCCCACCTTGCTGGACACGTCCCAGTGCACGCGTGGCACCACGACATAGCGGAAGTGCTGCAGCTCCCGTGCACAGCGCTCGGCATTGCGGCCCTCGTTCTCAAAGTCCAGCTCCTGGGCCAGGGTCCCCTTCAGGTCCTGGGGGCCACATGGGCAGCTGGAGGTCCAGGTCAGGAGGCGGCCCACCCCCGGCCCCCTCGGGCCCCCACGGTTACCTGGAGGACCCAGCTGAAGCCGAAGCTGGGGTGCATGAGCTCAACGAGCTGCAGCAGGAGCTCCAGGGTGTGGATGTCGCCGTCGAAGCGGTCCCGCAGGTCGATGTACTGCACCTGCACGGGAGGCTGCAGGGAGGACTGGCCACCGGCGCCCGGGTGCCCCCCGCGGTGCCCCGCGGGGGCCCCGCGTATACCTTCACGGCCACCACGGTGCCGTCGTGCAGCCTGGCGCGGTGCACCTGGGCCAGGCTCGCCGCCGCGATGGGCTGGTAGTCAAACTCCTGGAAGAGCTCGTGGGGCGGGGCCCGGAAGTCTTCGAGGAACAGCTCGTCCACCTGGCAGGACAGTGGGGTGGGGTGGGGGCCATGGCTCGGAGCAGCCTGCGGCCGCTTCCTGCCTCCACGCTCCCGCGAGAAGGGCTCACCTCCCGGAAGCCCCGCGTGAGAGCCCTGTCCTCCAGCACCCGCAGTGTCTTGATGTACTCGGGGGGCAGCAGGTGGTTGAAGGAGCACAGCCCCTGGCCCAGCTTCACGTAGAGGCCCCCGTTGCTGATGGCCCCAGCCACCAGGGCGTCAGCCGCCCGCTGGTGACATGCAGACATCACCTCCAAGTACCCCGGGCTGTTCTGACCACAGGTATAGAGGGAAGGGATGGGGGCGGGCGGGCACCTCCACCTGGGCACCCCCATCCCCGCAGGCCGCAGGCCAGGACCAGCCAGGCCAGGACGCAGGAACAAACCTCCTCCACCCCTCGCAGGACGACATTTGTGCACCACCAGTAGTCCAGGGAGATCTGCAGGCCGACCCTCAAAGACCTGTGGGCACAGGCTGCCCTCAGCCCCAGCGGGCACTCGCCTCAGACCCCCGCCAGCACCCCGGACCGCTGTGAGCACCTGGCGGGGCTGCTGGCCTCTCGGGACGTGTGGCCAGCAGGTCAGTCTCAGCCGCTGGGCTGTGGACTGGGCATCCTGCATCTACACCACCCCTCAGCCCCTGAACGTGCACCCAGGGGCACCTGGGACGGGAACGGGGGCCTCGGGCCCTAACAAGCGGGCGTGCTCTTTTCATCCTTTGATAACACTTGTTACACAAGAAAATCCATCCACGAGCTAGCACAGCTGCAATGGCTGCTCCGTCTGTGGACATGCCCTCGCTCAGGCCCCCCTGCACCACTGGTCCTGTCTCCTCTGCACTCCGACTGGAGTGGACAGGAGCCCCTGGGGCTCAAACCCCAGAGCTGGAGCCTGCTCTCCCGGCTGAGGGCACGGCCCTGGGAAGTCCCGCAGGCCCAGGCCTTCTGGTGTGGGCAGGGGTCCTCGCTCACTCCCACGCCCCAGGCTACGGACAAGGCGGCCCTGGGTCTGGAGAGGGGAGGATCCAGGACCAGAATCCAGGCCTCCAGTGCCGCAGACCCCAGCCCCTCAAACCGTCACGAGCAGGGTGTGGGGCTCCTGCTTCTCGGGGCCCCGGTGCAGGCCAAGCCTCCGCCCGCCCCAGCATATCCTGTTCCAGCCCCTCCGCCACGAGGGGCCAGGATGAAAAGGTGGGAAGGAAGAGGCTGCCAGATCCTGCACAGGCTTCCTGCCCTCCCAGCAGCTGTAGAGACCGGTGTCTTAGAGCAATGAGGTCAGCCCAGACTGAGTGCCACGAACCGGGTCTGTCCCACCCACCCCAGCCTGACACAGGAAGCAAACAGGGCTGTCTGTGTGAGGCAGGGTGAGCAAGGAGACAGGATTTCTCTGAGCACCCCGAGACCCAAAGAGGAGCTGCCCTCCTTCCTGAATAATTCGTCCAAAAGCTAATGCAAGGTCTGCACAGGAGTGAGGGTAGGGGTGCAGGTGACGGCAGTGGGGTGATGGCTATACTCGGGGTGGCCTAGCTAATAGGTCAGTAAATTAGGGACAAGGGGAGCCGGGCTTCTCCCAGTTGGAGAAGGAGTTACAGACACAGAAAGGGAGAAAACCAGAACGACCCGTGTGGGAAATGGAAGAGCGGGTTTGCCGTCGATGGCTGGCCACAGAAGCAAACATATGGCCCTGGGCGTGTACACGTGCGCACACCCGCAGCCCTTGTCCACGGAGGAGTCTGGGGCAAACAGCCCAGAGTGGCGAGCACACCGGCATCCTCACCGTGGCCCCCGAGCCCCTGCTCCACCCCGAAGAACCATCGGGAGACTGGCTGCTTCCAAGGCTGAGCCTGGAGTGACTGTGCTGCCAGCTGGAGTAAAATGCTCAAAGGACGGAGGGCATTGGAAGGGTTCCGAGATGCTATCGATAAAAGCCAGACTCACCAGCTCTGCTGTACGTTTGAAACAATTTACAGTCAGATGCTGGAGATTAAAAGAGAAGGGTCAGGGGCTTCCCTGGTGGCTCAGCGGTTAAGAATCTGCCTGCCAATGCAGGGGACACAGGTTTGAGCCCTGGTCTGGGAAGATCCCACATGCCGCAGAGCGACTAAGCCCGTGCGCCACAACTACTGAGCCTGCGCTCTAGAGCCCGCATGCTGCAACTACTGAACCCACGTGCCTAGAGCCCATGCTCCACAACAAGAGAAGCCACCGCAATGAGAAGCCCGCACAGCGCAACGAAGAGTAGCCCCTGCTTGCCGCAACTATAGAAAAGCCCGCGCACAGCAACGAAGACCCAACACAGCCAAAAATAAATAAATAAATTTTTTTTTAAAGAGAGAAGGGTGAGGGGGACTTCCCTGGTGCTGCAGCGGTTAAGACTCCGTGCTCCCAATGCGGGGGGCCCGGGTTCCATCCCTGGTCAGGGAACTAGATCCTGCATGCATGCCACAGCTAAGAGTCTGCGTGCCGCAACTAAAGATCCTGTGTGCTGCAACTAAGACCCGGCGCAGCCTAAATAAATAAATAAATATTTAAAATTAAAAAAAAGTGAGAGAAGGGTCCTAAAAGCCAGGTGGAGGGGCTCCTCCTATGAGCCAAACCCAGTCTCAGCAACTACACAGCACTGATGCTGACTGAGAGCAGCCTTCGGAGTAAAATGTCCCCGTCCAGACTGACGCAAGCAAGAGGAAGGAACACGTGGGAGGACAGAGTTTTCCCTTATGGTGGAACACAAGCCCTCAGGGTGGATGGGACGGCTGAGAGGTAGGAATGAGTTCACCCGAGAAGTACTGGGGACGCTAAACTAGCGACAGAGGGGCAAGGGGCACAGGCACCCACATCAAAGGACAAGGGAAGCAAAGAGCGAAACAATGGGACACACTGGGAGTAAACATCAGACAAACCCACATCAGGGCTCGGCAAAATTCTTCTTGAAAACGTTAGACAATAAATACTTTGGGTCTTAGGGGCAGCCTCAGGAGGGCGAGGGGGGCGTGGCTGCCGCTCCAAGGAGCTCTATTTATAGAACAGGCAGCACCTCTGACCCTTGTATTTGGCACAGGGCCAGAGTCTGCTGACCCCTGTTGTACAATATTATGGCCTATCTGCCCACAAACACGCCAAGGTCATCATGTGACGAAGAATTAACGTTACCCAGCTCCTGGGAGGTGCCTCTAAACCCATGAGATTTCCTGAGTGACGGCAGCATCGGAGCCGCATAACAGCCTTGACGGTTCACACCAGGGAGGGGCTCTGCCAGCCAGAAAGGACAACCACGGGATTAGAGTTCAGGGTCTTCAATCAATCAGGGCTATGAGATGAAACTCTGGACACCAAAGCTTGGGGGTGACCCACGTGTACTGTCAGAGGGGGATGAGAGGCGGGGGATGTGTCGGAGGACATGAAGTTCTGAGGCTAGGACCCTCCCAGACCTCACCTCACCCTGGGCATCTCTTCCTTTTGCTGATTCCGACTTTATCTTTCTGCTAAGATAACACCATAATCATAAGTACAGTATCTCCTGAGTTGTCCTAGGAAACTATCAAAACTGAGGGAGTCTGTGGGGACCCCCCCAATTTGTAGCCAGTGGTTTGAGGTGAGGGAACCCATGGGGACGCTGGAACCTGCAGCTGGTGTCAGACGCCCTGGGCAAGTGGGGGTCTGGGGGGCCATGCCCTGACCTCGAGTTTAGCCATGAGAGCTGAGGAGACAATTAGGACTCTTCCAGACTGGAGACTGACATGGGCCCAGGTGGGGTCCTGGGGCTGAAAAGGTTGTTACTGGGGCACCTGGTAACACAGGGTCTGAGGGTTAGAGGGTCACAATGTGTCAGTTTCCCGATTGTGGCTGTGGAGGAGAATGTCCTTGTTTAGGAAATAACTCAAGGTTTCAGGGGTAATGGGGCAAGTTGACAACTTATTTGTCAATGTTTCAAAAAGAAAAGAGTTCTTTTATGTTATCAGTCCAACTTCTTTGGACATTTGAAATTGTGTCCAAAAAAAGCCCACAGGATTTTTAAAAGTTAAAATTAAGTAAGGCGTGGGGGCAGAAATGGACCCCGATGCCACCCTCCACCACCCCAGCCCCTGTGAGTGAGCCTGGGCGTGTGTGGTACATTCTGGTCTCCCCTCCCACAACAGGATGAGCCCCGCTGCCCTTGGGCGAGCTGGTCCTGAATTACTCACCACCCACGCTCCTTCCTTGGGCTCCTGCACGTACGTTGCCCTGTTACCCAGGACGCGCTGTGGGCCCCGAGGTCTCCAGAGGCCCCATGGTCACCCTGCGCCCAGCCAGGGGTGCTCCATCAGGCCTGCCTGTCCTGGCAACTGTTAGGGCTGAGAGCTGACGAGACCACACAGATTGTTGGGAAAATAGCTCTAGCTCAGCCTCTGAAAGCAAGCTGTGAAAATACCCTTTTCAGGAGGGAAGTGGAGAAGGCAGGGGTATACTGAGTCTGCCACGGGGTATCTAGTGCTGGGAAACAGCAGCGCATACGCAGCAGCCGAAGGTGAGATGGCCCAGACCTGCTCAGCGTGATCTTCAGAGCCAGGCTGCTTGGGGACAGTCCCCACCGGTCCTGTGCGGTCCCTCATGGTGGAAAGCCACAGGAGAGCCAACCCCAGGCTCTGCCCTCATCAATCTCTAGGCTGTAGAGACTGGGAAACCCTGCAGGACACAGAGGCCACTGCCTAGAACCTGCCCAGGAGGGCAACTGGGAGCTCCAGGCAAACCCATCAAACCACCACCCTGGAAGACGGCGTGGGTACAGCCACTGCCAGCGAGCTGAAGACAGAAGGCCTTGTTTCATCCCGAAGATGGAATGAGGTAAAGCGTTTGGCCATCTGCCCACCTATGGCTGCCACTGGGGTAAATTTCAGCAAAGCTTCGGCCAAGTGCCCCAAGTCCTTGGCATCCTGAGCCTGCCCTGGGAAACCGACCCAGGCTCCCAAAGGGCAGCAGGAGCTCAGAGCTGGCAGAGCAGGACACTTGCAGCGGCCTCCTCAACCAAGGTCTCACGTGAGCCCCCTCCCCAGGCAATCGTGCACCCCCAGTCCAACCATGGGTTTGGGTAAGCTGAAGTTTCACTCAGTGCCAAGAACTAGCTCTCAAGACCCTGTGGCTGTAGGAATTCCTGGATCTGACTGGAGCAGGAATGCCTGCTCAAGCTGCTCCAATGGGAAGACCGCCCCACACCCCCAGAATCCTGCCCCGGGAGATACAGGAGTATGAGAGACCCTTCTGCTTAAGGCGCCCTGGACGCCAATGACCAACAAGGCCCGTCACTAGTCCAGGACACCGGGAGTGGAGGCGAGAGGCAGTCCTCCCCTGTGAGCCGCCCCCCGTGAGCCCCAAACTCTCCGTCTGGATATGCCAACCCTCCTTGGGAGTGGTGGGCAGCCCGAAAGGAGATGGGGCGGAGGCCTGAGGTGGGGTCTGCGGAGGCCATGCCCAGCGTGGATGGCGTGGGCCCCGCAGCGCTCGGCTGCCCCACTGGGCAGCACAAGAGATCCCTGGAAGGCAGCTTCAGAGTTCCCAGCAAAACCCTGCTGCCCCTCCCAGCCCCCGCACAAGGCCCCGCACGCCTGAGGACGGGACGCAGTGGGGAGAAGCCGCCACCTTGTCGGCCCCCTACCTGCTGAAGCGCCCGATGCCGTCCACCACGAGCCGCATCCGCCTCCTCTCCTGTGGCTCAGCCATGAGGTACCTCGCCCCGAGGAGCAGGGGCACCCCCAGCACCGTGGCGGAGAGTGCCTTCTTCCACAGGGGCTGCGGTCTCGAGGGCCTGGAAGACGACAGGCGCATGGCCTGGGTTACTTCCCGTCTGCCCCGGCCCCTCCGGCCTTGGCTCTCCGGGCCCAGCCCACAGCCGCTGCAGCCTCACCAGGACCTCGGCAGGCAGCACCGACTCCGGACGCCTGTGTGGTCACCACAGTACTCTCTGACCTCCGGGTCCGAGTCACCTCGCCTGAGCCCCACAGCCCCCCAGACCCCAGGGCTCCAAGCGGGCTCCATCCTGCCCGCTGCCCACTCGGCCCTCCAACCCCTTGCTCCCGCTCTCGCTCTGGCCCGCCCTCCCCCACTCTCTGAGCCCACAGCTCTGGCCGAGGCCCAGGCCAGGACCCTGGCGGTGGGGCGGCCAGCGCACTGCACGTGGGAGCAGGTGCGTCCCGTCTTGCGGGTGGCGTAGAGAAGGCACGGCCCCCCAACGGAGGTCGCCCCTCCTGATGAGGGGCACATGCCCTGGAGGGTGCCCGTGGCCAACTCACCACCTTGCAGGCGGTGCCCCGAGGTTTCTCCTGAAGAAGGCAGTGGGGGATGGCCAGGGCTTCAGCCTGCCCTGCAGCAGGGCCGAGTGGAAGTGGCAGAGCTGGGACTGCGAAGTGAGCAGAGGGCACAGGGTTGGGGGCGGGAACATGCCCCCCCGGCCTTACACAGGCAGGGACCACCACCACCACCCCCAGACACGTCACTGAAGAGCACTGGTGCTTCCTGGGCCCTCGCGTGTCTGACGTGGGGAGGCAGAGACTCCGCCGGGTTAAGAGCAAGGCTCTCAGGGAAGGGAAGGGAAGGCTACGTGCATCTGCACATGGGCGTCCTCCTCGGAAGCCGCTCCGCAGGCCACTGGAAGCGCGCCTCGGGCCTGCCCCTAGCACTCTGCTGGGCCCTGAGAGCCCTCGTCTCCTACTTCCCGCTGCTAAGAACAGCGGCCTCCCAAGGAAGGGTCGAGAATGCCTCACCACACGATCAGAAAGGAGGCAGAGGGCCTCGGGGTGGTGCCTGCTCCGAAAGCCAACGAGGGCACAGGGAACCTGTGCTTGCTGAGCCCCCGGCAGTCAGACCTGGAAAGCTTCTGCCTGGAGGAGGGAGGGACAGGTAGAGAAGCAAAGTGCCAGGGAGACAGGCCGACATGCTGCGCTGTCTCAGGGGCCACGGAAGAAACATCGCGGCTCCTCTACCCTCACTGGCAGCCTTGGTCTCCCAATCTTATTTGAATAAGACCTTAAAGAGTTCCTCAACCACAGACTCCCCAACTCTAAATTCTCAGTTTTTAGGGAAAAAAAAGATTGTGCAAAGTAAGTCATAGCCCACAACACAGACGTTAACACTATTATCATGAACATTAGTATTATTATTATGGGCCAAATAGGGAACTGACTTTCCAATCACTTTCTGGCCAAAGCACACAGCCCTGAAGGCGATTTCGAGGATGCAGAACAACACAAAAGTCAAAGGAAAAGGTCCATGACCTGCCGTCCCAAGAGGAGACAGGACAGGAAATTCCACCCCGTAAGGCCACACACAGCAAGGGCAGATCCTCAAGGAAGGCCCCGCAAAGGCAAGAAGGCAGTGGCGAGTGGACTCGGGCATGCAGAGCCCCAGGCCTTCCGTGCCAGAGGGCGGCCCAGCCTGCTGTCCACCCCGCTGCCCCCCTACCTGGCCCACACGACCTGACCTGGGGCATGGCACACACAGCGGCTGCAGGCTGGGGCCCCAGTCACCTCCCACCTCACAGATGACAAGGGTTTGTGGTGCCAGCAGGCGTGGGGGGCGCTCCACACCGGGCCTCCCCCTCAGGCAGCCCTGCCTGGCTGCCCGGCGCTGCCTGCTCTCTGCGAGGTGTCCAGACCCCTCCCTCTACCCCACACACCCACCAAACACACCCTGCCCGTGAGGGGCCACGTACGACCAAGGACCACAGGCAGAACGCTCCTGCCCGCATCCCTGCTGCCCTCCTCTGGCTCTGGCCCCGTCTCCGGCAGGCCCGCCTTCCCCCACTCTCTGAGCCCACAGCCCTGGCTGTGTCCCAGGCCAGACCCTAGCGGTGGGGCCTGCGCACCGCACGCAGGGGCAGCACCAGGCGAGGGGGCGTCAGGGACCCTGCGGCCTGGCAGCAAGTGGGTCTTCCACCCGGACACTGGAGGGTGTTGCTGGGGAGGAGACAGGCCCGTGCGGCTTGTGACTGGAGAACATAATGTGTGGTCAGAGGTGGGGAGGGGCGCCCAGACAGAAAAGGGTGGGCAGTAAAGTGAGCTGTAGCGGGGGCCGGTGGGGGGGGAGCGGTGTCCCAGGGTTTTCATGCAGGGAGGGGGCGTACGCTGGAGTGGTCAGCCTGGGAGGGGGCTGGAGCCCGAGGCGGAGCTGTGGCCTGGGGGCGGGGTGGGGTAGGTTCAGGGCCAGCGTGAGGAACCAGGCAAGACGGCCTCGGCCGGGACGCCCCGCACACCAGCTGCCTGCTCCTCTGGCCAGCGAGCGTTCTGCTGCGATTCTGGTCTTCTCAGCGAGATCACGAGCCCACGGAATAAGAAATGACAACAGCCAGCAGCTACCAGCCCTGGGGCTCCTCGTTCATCATCAGTGACCCTGAGAATTCCCAAGCCTGGGGTGTCTCTAAACAGCAGCCCGGCCTCTCCAGAAAGCCATTAGCATCCACGCATTGAGAACTACTGGTGCCCGGCACTGTCATTGATCAGTTTTCTCTACTTCTGTAAATATTTGCAATTTTTCCTTACAAGTTAAAAAAAAAAGTCACGAGAAAAAACGTGGGATGACTTTGCACCAAGTGCAAAGCATGAACCCTGACTAAACCTCAATCTTCAAGAAAGCACCTATGAAACATTTGAGGGACCCCAGACACCAGGGAGCACAAAAATTACGATTTTTAGGCATGACGGTTACTGTGGCTACATAATATCCTTGTTTACGGGATGCACACTGAAGTATTTAGAGATTATGGGTCAAAATGTCTGTGACTTACTTTCAAATGATCCAACAACAACAAAATATATATTTTCATATAGAAATAGACCCACTAGGGCAAGATGTTAATAATGGGTAGATCTAGGTGGTGGCATCTGGATAATTAACTCTCTGGGACCACGCTGTCAGCTTGTCCCTATGTGTAAATGTTTTCATGATCAAAGGTGCAATGCATCTGCTATACTCTCAGAGTCCTATCAGGAAGGCGGCATGTGGAAGGCGAGGTAGCTGGTACAGGACAGGCAGACCTGGCACTGTCTGGAGACACTCCTAGTTGTCACAACTTGGGGGAGGGGTGCTCCTGGCATGTAGGGGGTAGAGGCCAGGGACACCACTCAACACCAGACACTGGAAGGCCCCACCCCAGAGACTCAAGTAGAACCTGGAGCCAGACTTCTGGGGCTGGAGCTGGAATCTGGGCTCCAGCACTTACCAGTCATGCAGCATGGGTAAGTGCCTTCCCTCTGTGCCTCAGTTTCCCTGTCTGTAAGGTGGGGACTGCTGTACTGCTGAAGTGAGGGTGAGTGAGCTGACATCTGCAAAGCCCTCGAGCAATGTCCAGCCCAGCGTGCAGGGCAGGCGGAGGCACACGCTGAAGCTACCTGCCGCTAGGCCCTCCTCACTGCACTAAGCTGCCCGCTGGTCCCCAGTGCCCTAACCCTCCTCCCAACAACCCTGCCCCCCTTGCTCTGCAGACCACCCCACCTAACAAGAAGGACGTATTTGCTGGGTTGAACTGAACTATTTATATTGTATTTATTTATTTGGTTGCACCAGGTCTTAGTTGCAGCAGGTGGGTTCCTTAGTTGCAGCTCCAGGGCTCCTTAGTTGTGGCATGCATGTGGGATCTAGTCCCCTGACCAGGGATCGAACCCAGGCCCCCTGCATTCGGAGCATGGAGTTTTATTCACTGCGCCACCAGGGAAGTCCAACTATTTATATTGAAAGATCGTCAGCTGCCCCCTGCTTTTTCAGAAGGAAAAAAGGGTTTGTTTAGCCCAGAAGAGAGACTACAGATCCTCCTCGACTTACGATGGGGTTAGGGTTAGAGTTAGACCCACTGCAAGCTGAGAACATCATTAAGTCGAAAATGCATTTAATACACTGAACCTAACGAACGTCACAGCTGAGACTGGCCTTCCTGAAACGTGCTCACAACACTCACATTAGCCTACAAGTGGGCGAAACCATCTAGCACAAAGCCTGTTTTATACTAAAATGTGGACTATCTCATGTAATTGATTGAAAGTGAATATAGAACAGCTGTCAGGGCACCGCTGTGCACCCTTGTGACCTCGGGGCTGCTGGGGAGCTGCGGCTGCCACTGCCCAGCATCAGGAGAGAGTATCCACCCTGCATCGCTGGTCCAGGAAAAGATCAAAATTCAAAATTCAAAGCATGGTTTCTACTGAATGTGTATCACTTTTGCAGCACCATAAAGTTGAAAAATCGTAAGTCAAACCATCATGAGTCAGGGACCAACTTATGAAAAGCTTGGAGTAGATTATATACAGATATGAGGAAATGCTCAGCTACTGGAGTGGACGGGCAGCAGAGTGGGCCTCGCTGCAAAGTCCCATGGGGACTGCACCCTGAGACAGAGAAGGAAAATGGCCAAAGCTGATTGATAATGATTACATTCAGAAGGAAAGAAAGGACAGGTCCACGAGTTATTCGAGCCAACGTGCCAACGACCTGGAGGGGCAGAGTCAAGAGGCTGCGGGCGCCAACACTGAGGTGAGGGCTGGCAGGGGCTGTCACTCCCAGAGCCTGGGCACAGCTGCTCCAAGACCACGGCTGGACCCAGCATCACACCTCCTCCCCCAGAGGCCCCGCACACGTGGTCTGCGTATGTCTGACTTAGAAGCAGCAGAAGACTGCGGGCGAGGAGGGCGCCCCTGAGAGAGGGCTCACCCTCCAAGCCCTGCCGCCTGGGGAAAGACCAGAGTCCATCAGGGAGACCCTGAGGGGCACACGATGAGGACACCCCAGAGGAGAAGTGTGTGCAGCCCCAGCCGGTTTTCTGGTGACCCCAGTGGAAAGGCAAAGAACTCAGCACCCTCGTGCTGACGGGGTGCCGTGGAGTCGGGCAGAGCCCACGAGGGCCGAGCGCTGCGCTGCAGCAACACAGGCCCAGCCCGCAAGCCTCACCAACCTTTACCCTCTGCCTGGGGGCGACTCCCCGCTGACACCTTGCCAGGCTGGAAAGGTGAAACATGGTAGAAATAAAGTACCTCGCTCAGGGTCTGACACCTAACAGGTGTTCAACAAAAGGTGGGCATTTCTGACGGTGGGACTTTCACACATATTTCCTCACGTGGTCCACAGCAGAAATGCCTGGTGAATCTGGGGGTGGAGCCCAAGTCAAACCGCTGCCCCAGTCGTCACCCTTTCCTTCCCCAGGTGGCAGGTCCTGACAGCCACAGGGCGGAGCACACTGTCCCCCTGAGCCATTAGTAGGAAGGGTCTGGTGAGGAAAAGTCAAGTCACCTAACTGACAAATAAGTTGACACATCACGATCATATTAAAACCTACAGTTCTTTTACAGTAGGATGCTGAACCTGAATCATCTAAGGCACGGGGCCCCAGCTGCACCCGCAGCCTCCTAACCTCTATCCACCAGCAGCAGGGGCTCTGGTAGGGAAGCTGAGGACCAGAGTCCACAGCCTCCGAACACACGGCCGATGCAGAGGGGGCACGGCCAGAAAAGTAACCGCCCCTGACCACAGTCCCCGTAACAGTTTTCTGTTGTTTTCTGAGAAGCCACCACTGCAGCAGCTCTGGCTGCAGCTCATCATTCCCAGCACTGACTCCTCACTCACTCTCCTGGGATAAACATCCCTCTGGCAGACCTTGGAGAGCCGCGCAGAGCCTGGCCAGGCCTGCTCCCCGGGCTGCCCTTCTGCCTAGAAGGCCCTTCCCCCACCCTGATTCACCATGGTTACCATCCCCCCCCATCCCTCTCCCACTGTCCTTATCACACAGGACTGTGCCTGGTAGTTCGCGGTCTTTCTCTCCACCAGCCTGAGGAGGGCCCACCAGTCAATCATCTCTGTACTTCGACTAGCCCTGTGCTTTCTAAGATAAAGCAGGAACTCCATGAATGCTCGCTGAATTAAGATAAACGGTGAATGAGCCAGAACCCCACACGGCCCAAGCGAGGATGTCACTGAGCAACAGGGCGAAGGCCACGGTCAGGCGAGAGACAGCCCCAGCCCCGACCGCAGCCTGGCCCTGGGCCGGCCTCCAAGGATGAGGCCTCCTGCTGACGACGCCAGAGTGCCCACAGGGCCCCCAGTGTGCCTGGCTCATCCCAGCCGGGGTGCCCAGCGACTCCCCAAATGTCCCCATCACAGAGGAGACATCTCTGAAGCCCAACGAGGTCACGTAGCTATAAATGTGGGGCAGAGCCCGCAGCCAGACCTTCCAAGAACCAGTCTGGCACAGTTTCCACCACATCACACGTAACCCAAACCATACCCAGAGCTCAGGCACCAGAGCATGGCAGGAAACATGTATAGAGAGGGCTGTGGGTCCCCAGGCACACTCCCGCACACCGTGCCTTCTCACCAGGGTGACCACGCACGCAGCTATCCTGGGGCGGTCCTGGCTTATAGGGGTTGTCCCAGCACCCCTCTCACTCCAAAAGCCTCCCAGCTGGGACAACATAAGATGGGCCTCCTCTACCCCAGCCTCTAGCGCTTTCTTAAGAGTGCCTGAACAGTCGGTCAGCAGAAACAGAGTGCCCATCTGGAACTCAGCTAACAATCTACAAAGTAGCAGAAAGAGCTCGAGTAGTAACACTCGGATAGATACTACAACCCTCACAAACTTTGTGTGCACTTCAACACAGCACTCATGTCTTAGGCACAAGCTGAGTTGTCTGTTTTTCTAACACACGATTGATTAGACACAGCAGATTAGAAGGAAGGTGAAAGGTCACTGCAGGATAAACCAGCCCCCAGCCAACTGCTGAGTCTCATGAGGCCTGAAACAGAGAAACTACAAAGAGGTGACAAGAACCTGGGCAGTCTAATGGTGAGGTCAACAGCCCTACGCCCACACCAGGAGAGGAAGCCAAAGCACAGAAACGTTCTCATGGTTAGGAAGAGAGAGACTGGGAATCTGGGCCCAGAAGAGGTGGCGGAGGTGACCATGAATGCCCTGTCCTTTTCTTTTCCAAGGGTCTGTGACCTTCTCAACACCAGTCAGGACTTAGAAGGCTACTGGGCCCTGCTCCACTTACTGGTCATGGGAATCTCCTCATCAGGGGCTAAAGCTGCCTGGAGGATTGAGTGAACTGACTGTGTGAAGCAGCTTTATAAACTATAAAAAGATAAGTAAACTATAAAAGACCAACTCAGCGTCTCTCTGCCTCTCAGACTTACTCTCAGACTGCTTCACCATCTCAGCCCATAAAACACCCCTACGTAACGGAGCTGCTCACTGCCAGCCACAAAAGGTAATGGGTGTTTATTTGTATTAATACCTAAACACACAAGGCTAGGCTTACTAGAAAAAGACAAGGTCTACAGAAAATTCCAATTTGAAACGGTGATGAGCCCCTCTCAGTCTCTTCAGCTCTAAACCAACCACAGGAAAAAAGGGCTAGATTCCTGGGGAGGGAGTGGCTAAGATCTGGGTCAATGACTATGACACCCGGTTTGAAAGGTGCTAATCCAAACTGCAGAGACGCGATAAAACGGGGAGGCCCGACCAGGAGAAAAACTGAAAAGTCAGCTGCCACGTTCAGGATCAAAAGAAGCTTGAGCTAGGAGGGCAGCCCAGGGCCAGGCAGAAGCCTAGGAAGGCCTGAGAGGGGCTTTCGGAGACAGGGTGGGAGGAGGGGTGGCTCTGCGCCCCTCCCAGCCCCCAAAGTCCTCTGTCTCCCCAGAAGCAGGAGGGCAGCTGTCAGCCCAGGATGACCCAGGGCGTGGGGGTTGGTGACCAGGCGAAAAGGGTGCCCAAGGGAGCAGGTAGAAGGAAAGACGGGGGGGATCCGGTCTGGGATTCTGGCAGAGTCTGCAGCAGCGACGGGTCTAAGGGAGACACGGGGCGGGAGGAGGGGTCAGGCGCTGGGCAGTCGCCTCGGGACAGTGTCTCCCTGGGGAGGGGAGCCCGTGAGGGGACTAGAGGGTCATCCCTCGCGGGGTTGGAGAGGCTTTGGAGAGGCCGCCTCTGAGACAAGGCTCCACCAGGGAGAACGTGCTCCTGAGGAGAAGGGGGGCTGTGGGGTGCGTCGGGAAGGCAGCCTCTCCAGCGGGCCCCTAAGTGGCTCCCGGCATCTCCCCACAGGGCCTGGGGGCTGAAGTGGGGGCCCGAAGGACAGGACGCCTGAGGGCTGTGACGGGCTCCTCCTAGAGCCCTGAGGGTCCCTGTCGGGCGAGAGGACCTCTGGGGGCAGGGTCTCGGGGCCCTGCGGGTCCCGGCCGGGCCGCGGGAGGGGCGCGGGCGCGCGGGGGGCTCACAGGTCTCCACATCTTCGGGGCCACAGCTCCGCTCCCGCTGGCCGCACGCTCGCGTCGCCGGCCCAGCAGTCCCTGCGGGCGGGGCGCAGTGCGCACGCGCGCACCGCCCCAGTGAGCAGGAACTGGAGGCCATGCCCCGAGCGGGCCCGCGGCCGCGGCCGAGCAGCACCCCCTGGCGGCCCCCGGCGACCTAGCTTTAGGGCAAGGACCGGCCCTCGTGAAGGCTGAGGACCGCGGCGAGTCCCTCCGGCCGGCACGCCATCGGTTCCTGCCGCTGGTGTCTTTTCCCACCCCCGATAGAAGTGAGGCTCGGGGAGGTCAGCTCACCTGTTGCCCAGGAGCTCACAGAACGGGCGGAAGCTGAGAGAGAGAAGGGACCCCACTAGGAGGTCAGCGCCGAGGGCTGGAGCTGGACCTGGGGAGGGGGAGGGGCGGCCAGTCCGGCCCAGCACTTCCGTGCCACGGATTAGGGTGAATCTCTCTAACTGCTCAAGCCTCATTTTCCTCGCTGCAAAATGAGGTCATAAGTCACAAGCTAATAGAGCTCCCTATCCATGCAATGCCTGCTGTTCACCTGGATCTACGCCACTGATGCGAGCACCTGCTGTGTGCGGGTGGGCGGCCGGGGAGGTGGACACTCAGTAACCACGCCGTGAACAGTGCGCACAGGGGAGGCAAGGCCCGCGGAGAAAGCTTCTGCCTCCGTCACTGGCCTGCCAGCCTCTCCCGCCCCTCCTCTCCTGCCGCCCTCTGGGAGGGCAGGGCCCGTCCTCTCTGCTCAATGGCCCTCCCAGCTGATGCCAAACCTTCTCTCCCCTCCCCTCGCCTGCTTCCCTGTCACCCTGACAGGTAGCACCCACTCGCTCAGGTTCTCTCCT
Organism: Delphinapterus leucas; assembly: GCF_059928025.1. Classification (NCBI taxonomy): domain Eukaryota; kingdom Metazoa; phylum Chordata; class Mammalia; order Artiodactyla; family Monodontidae; genus Delphinapterus; species Delphinapterus leucas. Next base: position 466,619 of record NC_143145.1, read on the forward strand.
CTGGCCGTCGCGGCCCCCTTTCCGAGGTTCCACCAGCCCCTGATCCCACTCCGCATAACTTCTTCAAGGGCAGATCCACCAGCCAGCCACGTGCTAACCTCTGCGAAGCTCACGCCTTCAAGGTCGGGGACAGGGGTTTGTCCCGAGTGCTCCTGTGGCCTGGCCATTCTGCAGTGGATGCCCTGGGCCTCGTGTCCCCTACCCCACACGTGCTAGGACCCCACCTTCACACTGATGCCTCAGGAAGCTTTCTCCTTGAAGTCTGGTCCCACCTGGCGGTTCTCCTGTCAGTCCCTTCTCCTCCCACGTGGCCCCTCCCCTCCCACGTGACCCCTCCCCCTCACATGGCTCCTCCTCCCAATGGTGCCTGCTCGTTTGGGTATCCCTGGGCCCAGGCAGGCCTGTGCCTCCTTCCTTCCCTTCTGCTACGATGTACCTCAATGTCCTGAATCACCTCGTTCCCATCGTCCCCAGTGTAACAAATGCTGGGCTCCATACCCTGGCTGAATACAGATGGCTTCCGTGCCACTGAAGGACAGGGCTCAGAAGAGTCTCTACGGCCCTTGAGGGGGAACTGAAGGACAGGGCTCAGAAGAGTCTCTACGGTCCTTGAGGGGGAACTGAAGGTCCTTGGCTTTAATGGCTACACTATTATTATTTTGTCTTGCTTGACTGTTTTCCTTTCTTTCTGAATTTTATCACTTCTCTGATTAAATTTACTCTTCAGAACTCAGGGAAGGATTAGGAGACTGAAGTTTTTCTACAGACAAGAGGCAGGCAGAGGACGTGTGTGTGTGTGGCGGGGGTCTGCTCCAAGAAGGTCCCGTAGGTCCTGCTCAGTTACGAAATGTCTACTCAATATTTTGCCCAATTTTAATTGGGTTACTTGTCATTTTATTGTAAAGCTGTGAGAGTGCTTTATGTATTCTGGATACAAGTCCCTTACCAGATAGATGATTTGCAAACATTTCCCCCCATTCCATGGATTGTCCTTTCAGTTTCCTGATAATGTCCTTTGAAGCACAGAAGTCTTTAACTTTGATACAGTCCAGTTTATCTAATTTTCCTTTTGTTGCTTATGCTTTTAGATTGTTAAGATTTAATCCTACGTTTTCTTCCAAGAATTTCATAGTTTTAACTCTTAAATTTGTCTACGATGCACTTTTGAGTTAATTTTTGTATATGGTATGATGTAGGGGTCAAACATTGTTCTTTTGCATGTGGATATTCAGTTGTATAAAAGATTATTCTTTCAACATTGAATTGTCTTGGCACCTTGCCAAAAATCCATTACTCATAAATGTAAGAGTGTCATCCTGAACCTGTGGTTCTGTTCCATCGATCCATGTGTCTTGAATATCCAGCACCACCTTGCCTCAATTAGCGTAGCTTTGTAATAAGTTTTGTAATTGGGAACTGTGAGAGATTCCTCCAACATTATTCTTTTTCTTTCTTTTAATGCGTTTAATATTTTATTGCATCTCTATATATTATATATGACCACATATTTCTATATTATCATACATACATATATGCTTTGAAAGCAAATGCTCTTTTTTTCTTCCAGTTTTATTGAGATGTAATTGATGTTTGCACTGGACAAGTGTGAGGTGTGCAGCATAATGATTAGACTCCCACACATCATGAAATGATGACCTCAGTACGTTTAATGCACATCCATCATCTCATATAGATACAAAATAAAAGAAAAAGGAAAAAACGTTTTTTTCCTTGTACTGAGAACTCTTAGGATTTACTCTTAACAACTTCCGTATGTAACATTCAGCAGTTGAATATACTAATCACGTTGTACATTACATCCCTAGCACTTATAACTGGAAGTTTGTACCTTTTGACCAGCTTCATCCAATTCCCCCTCCCCCCGCCCCTTGCCTCTGGTGACCACAAATCGGATCTCTTTTTCTATGAGTTTGTTTTCGATGTATAATTGACCTACAACACTAGGTTAGTTCCAGGTGAACAACGTAGCGATTCAATATTTCTATACATTACAAAATGATGCCCAGCATAAGTCCAGTTACCATCGGTCACTGTAACCAAAAGTGGGGTCCAGCTGCTCCCTGCTCAAAAGCCAATAAAGAGGCAACGTGTGGAAAGGAAAGTTTCTTTATTTTGGATGCCAGCAACTGGTGTGGGGGTGGCACCTGTCCAAAGGCCGACTCCCCCCCCCCCCCGCCGCCCGCAACGGGGGGCAAGAGCTTTTATAGACAGATGGAGGGGTTACGTGTAGAAACAGCACAGTCAACTCTGACAGTCATCTTGAAATTAGTCTTTGGTGGTCTGACCGGCATCATCTTGATTGTTTTAAGCACGGTTAATCTTCAGGTCCAGGGTCTGTTTGTTCCCTTTCCTTTGAGGCCAGTTCTTGGAATTGTGGCAGCTTATGTCATGGCTACAGCCTGGTCATCATGTAGTTAACTTCTTCCACCTGGCGGGGGTTTCAGTATCTATAAGACAGCTCACAGGATATGGCTCAGAACATGATCTATAGCCCTGGAGAAGGAACTAAAGGAATTTGACTCTGCTTAATGACTAAACTATTATTATTTGGTCTCCTTTGACTGTTTCCTTTTTTTCTGCATTTTTTCACTTCTCTCTGATTAAACTTATTCTTTGGCTAAAGTTTTTCCACAGACAAAAGGCAGGCTGAGGACATGGTGGGCAAGGACCATAGGGTCCTGCTCCGTTTCATCACCACACAAAGTTATTACAATATTATTATTATTTATTTTTTTTTTTTTTTTGCGGTACGCGGGCCTCTCACTGCTGTGGCCTCTCCCGTTGCGGAGCACAGGCTCCGGATGCGCAGGCTCAGCGGCCATGGCTCACGGGCCCAGCCGCTCCGCGGCATGTGGGATCTTCCCGGACCGGGGCACGAACCCGTGTCCCCTGCATCGGCAGGCGGACTCTCAACCACCGCGCCACCAGGGAAGCCCCAACAATATTATTGACTATATTCCCAACACTGTATGTTTCATACCTGTGACTCATTTATTTTGTAGCTGGATGTTTGTACCTCTTAATCTCCCTCACCTATTTCACTCATCCCCCACCCCTCTCCTCGCTGGCAACCACCAGTTTGTTCTCTGCATCTATGAGTCTGTTTCTGCTTTGATATGTTTGTTCGTTTGTTTTGCTTTTTATTCCACATACAAGTGAAATCGCACAGTATTTGTCTTTCACTGTCTGACTTATTTCACTCAGCATAATAACCTCTAAGTCCATCCATGTTGGGACTTCCCTGGTGGTCCAGTGGTAAGGAGTCCGCCTTGCAATGCAGGGGACGCGGGTTCGATCGCTGGTCAGGGAACTAAGATCCCACATGCCGCGGGGCAACTAAGCCCGCGTGCCACAATTACTGAGCTTGCCCGCCTCAACTAGAGAGCCCATGCGCCCTGGACCCCATGCGCCGCAACCAGAGAGAGAAAACCTGCACGCCACAACTAGAGAGAAGACTGCATGCCGCAACAAAAGATCCCACATGCCTCAACGAAGATCCCGGTGCCGCAATTAAGATCCAACACAGCCAAAATAATAAAATCTAAAAACAAACAAAAAAGAGTCGGGACTTCCCTGGTGGCACGGTGGTTAAGAATCCACCTGCCAGTGCAGGGGACATGGGTTCGAGCCGCGGTCCAGGAAAATCCCACATGCCGCGGAGCAACTAAGCCCATGAGCCACAACTGTTGAGCCTCGTTCTAGAGGCCACGAGCCACAACTACTGAGCCCATGCACCACAACTACTGAAGCCCGCGCACCCTAGAGCCCGCACCCCGTAACTACTGAGCCCATGTGCCACAACCACTGAAGCCTGTGCCCTCCAGGGCCCATGTGCCGCAACTACTGAGTCCGCGTGCTGCAACTACCGAAGCCCATGCCCCTAGAGCCCGTGCCCCACAACAAGAGGAGCCACCACAATAAGTCCACGCACTGCAATGAAGAGTAGGCCCCACTCGCCGCAACTAGAGAAAGCCCACACACAGCAACGAAGACCCAACGCAGCCAAAAAAAAAAAAAAAAAAAAAAAATCCATCCATGTTGTCACAAACGGCAAGATTTCATACTTTTCTATGGCTGAGTAATACTCCATTGTATATATGTAGCACATCTTCTTTATCCACTCATCTGCCGATAGGTTGTTTCCATATCTTGGCTATTGTAAATAATGCTGCAATAAACATAGGGGTGCATATATCTTTTCTATTTAGTGTTGTTTTCTTCAGACAAATACTCAGAAGTGAAATTGCTGGATCATATGGTGGCTCTATTTTAATTTTTTGAGGAACCTCCACACTGTTTCCCATAGTGGCTGCACCAATCGACACTCCCAGCAACAGTGCACGAGGATTTGCTTTTCTCCACATCCTCGCCAACACTTGTTATTTGTTGCCTTTTGATGCATGGCCATTCTGACAGGTGTGAGGTGATACCTCATTGTGGTTTTAAAGATGCGAGTAAATAATATCAAGGGCTGGCTCGGGGTGTCCACGAGGGATCAGGTAGGGAATCTTTTGCAATCTGCGTTCTAAAGAGCTCGGCTTTCCTGCCTCTCTTGCAAAACGAGGGGAATTTCCAGGCTGCTTTGCCACTTGCCTTTCATTCAGCTCATACAGTTACGCAGACAGAAACCTCCTCCCGGGGGGTCCTGCCGAGGAAGGTCCTGCCTTCTCCCCAACGGGCCTGGCTTGAGGTGTTCTCAGAGGGTCGGACGTCCAGGAGACTCTTCTACGCAGGTTGGAAGTGGGTCAGAGAAGCACCCTGGTCAGGAGCTGGAGTGGCGGCCTGGGAGATGGAAGGGTCATGGGGAGTACAACAGGGAGAGTCTCCAAGAGAATGACCAACTCTCCCCCAGGCAAGGCAAGATTAACCAGTGCTGTGCGTGCAAAGTCTGAACAGTCCTAAATGCTTCAGAGAGGAGACGAAAGAGGATTTCACAACTCCTGCAGCTGTGACAGACAAGAACCAACTCAACTTAAGCAAGAAATTGTGGGCCCACATAACTTGCAAGTCCAAGGGGCTTAGTTTCGGGTACAGCTGGATCCAGGAGTTCCCAGAATGCTCTCGGAATTCTGCCTCTCTCCACCCTTCGCTCTGCTTGCCCTGGGACGCCTTCACTCTCCGGTGAAGACCCTGAGTAGTCTGGGTGTTTTTTATAGCTCTTGGGATGACTGACACCCCGAGGCAAATCTCTGTTAGCGCCCGACTTGCTCCCCAGGCCCAGGGCTCCCAGTTCAATCACCATGGGCAGGAAGGTGGGCACCACAGCTGGATTAGCTGGGCACCCATCCAGCCAAAGGGTGGAAGGCAGGGGCCTGTGACTGACAGCCCACTAGAACGATAGGGGCCTCTGAGCCCCTGGAAGGTGCAGTGGAGAGCATGTGGCCCCACTGAGGTGGGCAGCACGCCAAGCCAGTGTGGGCCTGGTCCGAGAGTGGCCGATTCTGGAATTGCTGATAACCTGCACCCACTCCCTCACCAGAGGCCCAGTCTCTCCCACACTCCCATCCTCTGGCCCCATTCCCCACAGAAGCGAGGAGGTCCCTTTGAATCCATGGAGGGGAGGGAGCCCCTGGAAGGACTCATCCCTTGTCCCCAAGTCAGGCAGTGGGGCTCTGAACAGGCGTAGATGAGGGGTGTGACCATCCCCTCACCCAGGTGTTGTCACACTCATGCCCGCGTCGGAACCCACACCTGCCTAGGGACCCCGGTGGGCTGACGAAGCCGGTACTGAAGGAAGGTGAAGGCCCCACCTCTACTTGCTCAACCAGAGCCGGGTGAGCCTCGTCCCTCTCAGTCTTGGGGGAGTGGCTGCACACCTGCGGAGGGGCTGCTGCATGTGGCAGGGCACACCCTGGCTGGCTCTTCTCTGGTTTCGAGAGAACCTGAGCCACAGACCACAGAGGGCCCGTGGCTCAGCTCTGTTCTCACACAGGGGACACCGCCTCCCTTCTGGGGTCTCCTTCTAGTTCCTCACTGCCCCGGACCTGAGAGACCCTTTGGGCAGGGCTGTGAGCTTCGGTGGCTGGCCACCTGCTGTCCAGCTGGAGGCGTGGGTGCCCGGATAGGGCCCTGGGGGGACGCTCAGGTCTGAGCGGCTGGTGTGGCTGGCCGCCCTGCTTCCCAGCCACTGGCCTCGCGCCCGGACGACGCCGTGAGCGGGAAGGGCGTACCGCGCGGCCCTCTAGGACTTAACCCCAGGCGTCTTCCTCCCCTGGTTGTTTGGGCTCCTGCCTTGTTCCCTTCGGGGAGCTGACCGGACGCCCTGGAGACGCCAAAGGGCAGGGGCTCCTTCAAGCCACCCCTGCAGTCCTGGCCTCCGGGGCTCAAGGCCACCCCCCCTCAGGAGACCGTGCCTTGCTTCCCGGGGCCCTCACGCCTGGCACACGTGGCGCAGACACACACGCCGGCAGGGGAGGCTCCACAGATGCCCAACATGAGGGAAGGCAGGAAGGAACTGGGGGGAGGCTCCACCAGCCTCCGGTCCCAGGGTGGGCAGGGGAGGGGTGAGGGGCAGCGTCAGAGGCCAGGTGAGGGCACGCGGAGGCCCGGGGCCACACCACCCCCGTCACACCCTCGGCCTCCTCCCTCCCACTCTCCAGAGGTGGCTTCCACAGCTCACACCCGCCTGCCGGCGCCCCCCTCCCCAGCCCTATCAGGTCAGGGGGCCGGGTGGTTAGCATCCTGGAGGGCGGTGGCCTTCTGCCTTAAGGGCTGGGCTGTGTCTGGGCCAGCTGGGAGCCTGGTCCCACCACATGCCTGATGGGGGGGGTGGGTCAAGGCCTGGGGATCTTTCCCTCCCGCCAGGAAGTCCCTCAGCTCAGCCGGTCCTGCCAAGGCCGGGGAGGAAGCCCCTGAGAAGCCTCCGCACAGCCCAAGTCAAGGACAGGCGGCTTCAGAAGCTTAGAAACAGCATCCGGAGAGGGCTGGCCAGCAGGGCAGGAGCCGCTCCCCCCGGTGCCCACGCCCGGCCCCTGGCAGCTGCAGGGCCCCCTGTGGAAGCAGGGCTCCTTGTCTGTGAGAATGGGCTCTCAGTACCACGCCAGTCACACTGGCTCACGGCTCAGGTGTCCTGCCCCCCCGGGGAGCCTGTGTTTCCCCCCCCGCCCAGGCCTCTGCTCCCCACCTGCCCAGGAGGCACAGAGGAGGCGGCAGAAGCCCAGGCCCCGGCCCTGCGGCAGCCCCGCCTGAATCCCCTCAGATCATCCCGGCCCTCCTGGCTCGGGGCGCACTCCAGTCCCCACCAGTCCTGTGTGTGGGAGCCCCCGGTGCAGGACAGCCTGTGTTTGGCGCTGAGCTCCCTGCAGACACCAACAAGCAAAGGCCTGGACTGCTGTCCCAGGGTGGGGACAGAGCGTGGGCTGCTCAGAGCCAGGGCCATCTGCCAGCAGCCCAGGGAGAAGGCAGCCACTGTCGCGTCTGTGTGAATAAAGGGTTTGGGGCCTTTGCAGGTTTGATCACAGGAGCTACAAACGAGGCTGGTGGTTTGGGGGAGGGGACCACGTCCTTGGGCAGAAGAATCCCAAGATCGGCTGGACCCTCACACCTTGGTCTCTTCTAAGTCCCACTCGCTGAGCCCTTTCTGTGCCAGGACCTGGCAACAAGCCCCCGGCACAAATCCCCCGGTAGGATCCTCCCATAAAGCAGCATGTAAGTGGGCCACACCCAGGCCACAAAGGCAGCGACTACGAGGCAGCCCATGCGGCCTGACCCTCGTGCCTGGCTGGCTTGGCCCACCAGACAGCCTCTGACTGCCGTAGCCTGTGTGGGTCCTTGGCCTACACTCCAGGCCCTGGGGGCTGGCCTTCACCCTCCCTCTGGGCAGTTCTGTATGTGTATCTGTGTTTAGGAGGAGGTTCTATGACCCCCAGGACCTATGAGTGCCCCAGGGAGTGGGACAGGCCCCTGTTGAACAGGTCAGGCTACTGCTCTAGCTCAGGGGAGGTCTATCTACACAGCAAGAGTTGTTCCTGGGGTTAGCTCCAACTCATGAAATGAACACGCTTTATTGTACAAATCCCACACAGGTCCTGGGCCTGGGCCAAATCCACATCCCCAGCCGGGCCCTGGCTCCGAGCCTGCTCTGTGGTCCCAACCCTGGCCTGCAGTGCCAGGTTCTCCTGTGGAGTACGCAGGCATCCGTGAGCAGGCTGCTTGTAGGGTGGGCCTCCCTGGGCTGTGGGCACGCAGGCACTGTGGCAACCCCAACCTGAAGACAAGTGGAGCGGAGTCCCCACCTGCTCAGGCTTAGGGGCCACAGGGGTCCACACAGTCCTTCCCGCTGCGGAACACATGGTAGATGCTGGTGGGAGGGAACATGGCCACGGCGCCGAGCAGAGAGCCCACCTGGATGGCCACGCCAGCTGCCAGCAACGACTGCTGGCCCCCCCCATGCAGCAGGGAGCTGGAAGCCACCTTCACGTATGAGAACACGCCGAGACACAGAACCCACGACACCACCTGGGAAGGTGGACACAGTAGCAGGCTGAGCGTGAGATGCCCCTGCTCTAGGGTGAACCCCCTCCCTACTGCCACCCTCTTTGCTTCACTGTGCCCCAACATACTTACCACAAGGACCACGCCTGCAGAGGTGCCCACCAGAGGTGGGCAGGGGCTCAGGATTGCCAGCGCCATCAGGTAGGCCCCAAAGAGCATGCCCAGCAGGGAGAGACTGCCCAGCCCTGCCAGGGACCTGCCAGGGGTGAGCAAAAACTCAGGGCTCAGGCCCAGGCTCTCACCCGTAAGTCCCACCCTGAGTGGCCTGGGCTGCCCATATACCTGCATAGAACACCCATGGCCAGGAAGCAGGCGAGGGGGTTGGCGGCACTGCCCAGCACCACAGCCAAGTGGTAGGCTGGGCGCCCATAGGGCAAGCAGGAATAGCTCTGCACGGCAGGCAACACGCCATTGGTCAGAGCGTTGGTGACGGCCAGCAGGCCCAGCAGGCAGACACCACGGGTGGAGAGCAGCCGACGGGCCGCAGGTTCTGGGCTGTGGGTGGTGCCTGCCGTCTTGCTGGGAGACTCCTGCAGGGGAGAGGCCTCTTCCTCTTCCTCCACTCCAGGGGCTCCCACCTGCAGGCCAGGCCCTGGGCCTCCTCTGGGTACAGGCGGTGGTGACGGCAACAGCACCAGGAGACCCTGAAAGGCGGCAGCTGAAACGACTAATAGGGCGGACAAGACCCCAAAAAAAGTGCTGGCAGGAAAACGCTCTGGGAAGTCAATGGGGGGCCCAGGAGTGCCATTGGTGGGGGTTGGTGGGCACTCGAGGCGACCCACACCCTGCACTAGGGCCAGCACACAGGGCAGCAGGGCACTGAGGCCCTGACCCAGGAAGAAGGACCGCAGGAAGGAAGGCGGCAAGCGGCTCAGGAAGGGCAGGAACGTGACATTCGAAGCACAACAGGCCAGCGCCAGCACGAAGGAGAGAGCCAGGAAGGCCACAGAGTACTCCTGCCCTGCCACTGCTGCCACGTGGGGCCACAGGGGGGCCAGCAGGGCCGTGCCCACCACGCTCAGCGCCTGCACCACTTGGATGGGGACCCTCTCGCCCTTGCCCGGGGCCAGCCGCCTCCACAGGGTCACCACCAGCAGACCCAGGTTCCCCAGTGCCACAAGCACAGAGAGGTAGGAGGGGAGACTCCAACCTGCAAGGAGAAAAAGGAGGAAGCCGTGTCAGGGGCAGGATGCGCAGGGCCAGAGAGCAGCTGCAGCCCACCTCCCCCGCACGCAGCCTCACCCCCTGCCCACATGAACTCACCCTCCGGGAGGTCTTTCACCACCACAGGCAGCTCCACCCAGATTCCGTTGATGGCAGCCCATGAGCCCATGCCAAAGAGGGCTACCAGCACGTGGGTCAGCACCAGACGGCCCAGCGGGGGTGCTGCCATTTAGCCCAAGGCTGGAGCCTTCAGGACAGGGCAGAGGTCACAGCCAGCTCTTCTTTCCCCACGTAGGTCCACAAAAGACGCTTCGGCTCCTCCGGGAACTGAAGACTTCGTCTAGCTTGAAAGAAAGTAACATGCATGCAGATCACAAGGGAAAGACACAGAACCGTTGTCAGGAGAGGACCAGACAGCCAAGACCAGGGAAACTGGGGGGATGCCGGGGGTGGGGGATGGGGAGGAGAAGGGACAAAGCACACCGGCAGCCTGTGCCGGGGTCACGACACAGCAAAGGCCGGCGCCAGGCAGGGAAGCAAGAAGGCGCCGAAGCCCAGGAGAGTATGATGAAAGAGGGAGATGATCTTCGGGTGTGAGCTACCGAGACCGCCAAAGTACTACCCCGCACGGATACGGGACGAGGACTCCGGGACAGGTCTACCTCTCAGGCGCCAAGCACACCTCTACGGCTTCTGCGAGACCCCGGACAGCCGGAGCCAAGTCGGGGCTGGGGATGTGGCCACGGCGGGCACCGCCCCTCGCTGCATCACGGGGGCGGCGGAGAGCCGACCGGTGCGCTGGGGTGCCTGAGCCTCCCGGTCCTGAACGAGCGCGCTCCCTGACCCGGCGACCGGCCGTCCCGCCACACTTCGAGGGCGCCGCCTCCGGCCCAGGGTCGAGGACCCAGCACAGAACCGGTGGGGCCGGAAAATGCAGCCGAGCGGGAGCGAGGACTCCAACTCACCCGCCAGGACTCGGAGAAACCCCCCGCCGACGCGCCCCAGCGCCCGATATCCCGCTCCGGAAATCGAGTGGGGAGTCCAGGGGCGGGGAGGGCCAGCCCTGGGCCCTGACCCCGCCCCCGAGGCAAGCCGCGCCTCCGCCGGCCCCACCCCTTCCGCCTCAGGCTCCGCCTCTTCCGCCCTCCGGGCGGAACTCGGAACGCAGCGAGCGGCTATGGCTCCGGGTGTGGCCCGGCGGGCCCGGCAAAGGGTCCGGGTCTTGCCGCTGGCCGGGGCGCGGAGCCGCTCGGCGGAGGACTGGTGGTGGGATCGGCTGGCCCCGAGCGGCTCCGGTTACCACCTGCTGCAGTCGGACAGCATGCTGCTGGTGTTGCCAGGTCCGGGGCCCGCCCGCCGCCGCGCTCAGAGGCGCGCCGCCCGCCGTGCTCAGCTGCTGCGGCTCCACGGGGCCCGCGCCGCTGAGGCCGAGGCCAAGGCCAAGCCCAGGACCGCACCCGCACCCGCACCCGTGCCCGCACCGGTGCCCGCACCGCAGCAGGAGCCCGACCCGGGCTGGGGCGACCGCATTCCCTTGGAAATCCTGCTGCAGATTTTCGGGCTGCTGGTGGCGGCGGATGGGCCTATACCCTTCCTTGGCAGGTACCCCAGGACCATCGCGCACAGCGCCGGGTCTCAGGCTGACCTCTTAGGCACTCAGCGGGTGTCTGAGCGCCCACACACGCGTCTTAGAGAGCGCAGTCTCTCAGGGCGTCCAGTTGGAATCCCAGGGGCCCGACCTTGAACTGAGGGGTCCGCAGCGTTGTGAGAGTTGGCGGGGGGCAGGTCCCTCCTCTTAGAAAACCCCATAGCGACAGCCATTGAGGGCGAGCATCGACCACAAAAGGCCCGGCCCCTCAGGAGAGATTTTCTCCCAGGGCTGCACGCGTGTGCCGCCGCTGGCACGAGGCCGCCTCCCAGCCAGCGCTCTGGCACACCCTCACCCTGTCACCCCCGCTGGTTGGCCGCCCCGCCAAGAGTGGGACCAAGACTGAGAAGAAGCTTCTTGCATCCCTGGAGTGGCTTATGCCCAGTCGGTGAGCAGTTCCATCTCTTTCTTATCCCCTCATTCCGCTTGTGTGTTGTGTGAAAGCCCCAGGCCCCCTCCTGCCTTCCTGCACGAAGGTGATGGGTGGGGAGAAGGCTGGCAGAAGGGGCAGCATGGGAACACTGTGCAGCTCTGCCTCTGCTGTCGGCCCAGGTTCTCACAGCTCCAGAGGCTGACTCTCATCCACTGGAAGTCTCAGGTACACCCTGTGTTGAAGGTGAGAGCTCGAGGCTGCCCTGCACGCCAGCCATGACACTCTGGGGTTACCCACCAGGGAGTGGGTCAGGTACCGTGGGGCCCAACGATGCCCCACGAAGATGCCTGCTTGGTTCTCCTTTCCTGGCGTGTCTTCCAGCAGGGAGGTGTGAGAGGTGGGAGCACCCAGGTAGGCCTGGCATGGCCAGAAAGGAGACCATTGCTGAGGCAGTAAAGTGCGGTTGGCATCAGCCATTGATCCGTTTCCCTTGTGGACCACAGCCTGCCCTCCCCCAACCCCAACTGGCCCTCTGTTTTCCACAGCTGGTTAGCGAGTCCTGTCCCCGGCTCACCTTCCTCAAGCTTTCCGATTGCCACGGTGTGACCCCTGACACTCTGATCATGCTAGCCAAAGCCTGCCCCCAGCTCCACAGCCTGGACATACAGCATTCCACGGTGAGCCCAGGAGTCCCCAGGGGCCCCAAGGAAGCCTGGGCTGCGTTGACCGGTACCTCTGTGCTGGGTCTCCAGGTGGAGTCCACGGCTGTGGTAAGCTTCTTGGAGGAGGCGGGGCCCCGAATGCGGAAGCTGTGGCTGACCTACAGCTCCCAGACGACAGCTATCTTGGGTGCACTGCTGGTAGGTTGGTCACGGGCAGAAGCAGAGCTGGGTGCTGAGCCAGGGACTGCCAGGCCTCCGACCCTGTGTTCTCCCCCACCTCTACAGGGCAGCTGCTGCCCACAACTCCAGCTCCTGGAGGTGAGCACAGGCCTCAACCACAACAGCACTCCCCTCCAGCTGCCTGTCGAGGCCCTGCAGAAAGGCTGCCCCCAGCTGCAGGTACCTGCCGCCCCACCCCTTCCACCTGTCGCCCTCTCCCCACCTGCAGCCTGGGCCTCGCTCCCAGGTGTTGCGGCTGCTGAACCTCATGTGGCTTCCCAAGCCTTCCGGGCGAGCGACGACTCCTGGCCCAGGCTTCCCCAGCCTCGAGGAGCTCTGCCTTGCCAGCTCCACCTGCAACTTTGTGAGCAACGAGGTCCTGGACCGCCTGCTCCACGGCTCCCCTCACCTGCGCTTGCTGGATCTCCGTGGCTGTGCTCGAATCACACCTGCTGGCCTGCATGATCTTCCATGTCAGGGTCAGCACTCCCCGGGTGGTGGCTGGGCAGGTGGGATGTGGGGATTCTTGCCCACCCCACAGCTCATGCCCATCCCTCTCACCTCCAGAGCTGGAGCAGCTTCACCTGGGCCTGTATGGCATGTCAGACCGGCTGACTCTAGCCAAGGAGGGCAGCCTTCTGTTAACTCAGAAGTGGTGCCGCACTCTGCAGGAGCTGGACTTGAGTGGCCAGGGCTTCAGTGAGAAGGACCTGGAGCAGGCCTTAGCTGCCTTCTCAGGCGCCCCTGGGGGCTCGCACCTGGCACTGTGCTCCCTCAACCTCCGGGGCACCCGGGTCACAGCAAGCACAGTCAGGTCAGCATCCCCACCCGCGCCGGTTCCTTGGAGCCAGTATGGCTGGATCCCCTGTCCTGCCTGGCTTGCCAGCTCCAGGGGTCTGAAAAGGGAGCCCATACTGGCCCAGCCCCTGCTTGGGGTTGGCCTTAGGGACACCAAGGGTACTGGGCTTGGGCCTTGATGGCTGTAGGTGGCAGAGCCAGCTGCAGTGCAAGGGTAGAGAGGGCTCCTTAGACTGGCTCAGCCATGCTGTGCCTGGGTCTTCTTGGGGCCGGTGGCTCAACCTCCCATGGCCTGCACTGCTCCCACAGCTCTGTGATCAGCAACTGCTCGGGTCTGCTGTACCTCAACCTGGAGTCCTGCCGCTGCCTTCCCCGGGGCCTGAAGCGGGCCTACCGGGGCCCAGAAGAAGTCCAGTGGTGCCTGCAGCAGCTGCTCACCAGCCTGCCCCCTCCCAGCTAGGCAGCTCCAGCCAGCCAGCCCTGCCCTCACCCCTTTCCCATTTTTGAATGTGTGAGCGTTTTGTTACAATAAAACATTTTTAGGAACTCATGTGTGGTCTTTCGGATCCCAGTGAGAGGCTAGGGGTTGTCCCTGAGGGAACTACTTGGGGCTACAGCTGGCCCAGAACCTGTGCGTTGCGGTGTTGGGGGCAGCCCCCCAGGGCTCCTGCGTCAGCCTGTGGCCGGGCCTTGCCTGCTCAATCCTGGGCTCAAATCTTGGACTGAGTGTGAGTGTGTGTGTGTGTGTGTGTGTGTGTGCGCGCGCACGTGTCTGTGCTTTCCACGGACACTAAGGTGAGCTGTCTGTGTTTGTATATGAGGCTCTGACCCGGGCAGAGGCGGCAGTGGAGAAGGGGAGGCCATGCTCAGCCATGGGGCTCGTGGTGGGACCCCTGCCTACAGATTCCTTTCCAGCTCAGGCCTGGGATGTCCCACTACCCCACCCTTCAGGTGAGGACTGTGAACCAGGCTGTGCAGGGGGCCTCCGGTGGGGTGGGGCCTAGCGGGGGAAGTGCACGCCCACCGCAGGGCCGGGCCGGGCGACTCCCTGGAGACGGGAAGATCAACAGGACGGCCCTAATAGAACCGCCACCCAGAGCTTCTAGAACCCGGCGCAGCCCAGAGCTTCTAGAAGCCGGCGTCGCCCAGCCTAGACCGCCACTCGGTGTCGCTCCCCTGCCTTCGCCTGAGAACTGCTCCTTCCTGGACCGCAACCCTGAAGGCTTTATTCTCCCAGGTATGAGTGTGGCTGTGAGCAGTGGGCAGTGGCAACAGACGAGCCGCACAGCTGACGGTCTGTACCCGACCCAGGCCCCCAAGGGCCGGTTCAGCGGCCTGCCTACGACCGCCGGCAGCAAGCCCTTCCAGCTCTGGGCCCAAGGACTCTTCTGCACCGAGCGCAACCTGGCCAAGCGCCTCAAGAACAACAGTTTCTACCCGTTCACGCAGCAGCAGCCCAACGGTGAGGGCGACACTCAGTTGCCAGGGGACCAGAACCCGGCGGAGCGGCGACGCGGGGCGGGGACTGGAATCTGAACGGGGCGGGGCCGGGCCGGCTGCGGCCTTCGCGGGCGCTGGAACTGCAGGCTGGACCCCGACAGCGGCCCCGGGCCCTGCGGCCGGCGGGCAGTTCCGGGCCCAAGCCCTGGCACTTCCACCTCGGGCTGCGAGCAGGGTCCCGGTATCCTCACGCGCCTCTGCCGCGCCGCCCCCAGTCTTCGTGCTCGAGTACTACCTGGACACGCTGTGGAAGGGGACGCTGCTCTTCATCGTCTGCTTCTTCCTCGTCAGCTTCGGGCTTGTGAGCGAGGTCTGAGCTCCTGGGCCCGCCCCCCACGGCCTTCCTACTCTGGGGGCCGGACCCCCACTCGGTGCCCCGCCCCTGGGTCCCGCGGCGGCTCAGAAAGTCCCCGCGGCGCCCACAGGTGCAGAAGCAGGAGACTTGGGGCTTCCCTGCCTACGGCGTGGGCGTGGGCCTGTGGCTAATGATCTCGTCGCTGCCGCGGCGCCGCCTGGTGCTGAACCACGTGCGCGGCGTGTACCACTTCTCCATCCAGGGCCGCACCGTCTGTCAGGCCCCCATGCACCTGGTCTACGTGCGCATGGCGCTCAGCTCCGATGGTGACGCACGGGGCGGGCCGCGGACTGGGGGATGGCGTGCAGGGGAAGGGGAAGCCACGTGGGGTGGGGAGGAGCAGACAACTGACCCAAGCCCCCGCCCCCGGAGCCCCCGCCCCCGGAGCCCCCACCCCCGGCTCTACAGAGACCTGGGGCTGAGCGGCTTGCCCCTTGCCAGCCTATGGAAGGTGCTTCTTCCAGCTGGTTCTGTGCGGCCACAAGCTGGAGCCGCTGGTGCTGGTGCAGCTGTCGGAGCGCTACGAGGTGGGTCCCTCCCAGCCCGCCACGGGGTCCCAGACACGCTCCCTTCCCCTCCTTGGTTCAACATGACGCCAGCCACTGTTGAGGGTCTTAAGATAGGGCCATTTCGCAGGTGGAGAGTGCATACAACGGGGACCTGGCCCAGGCCCTCGAGCTGGGAGCCAGCGGAGAGGGCGCCGGGGCTGACGGGCAGGGCTGGAGGTGCGGTCTGGCCAAGGGGAGGGGACGCCTCCGGCGCAGCTCTTGTTCAGGCAAGAGCTGACCGCCACCCGCTCGCACAGCAAATGGAATACCTCGGCCGTCATATTGCCCGGAAGCTCAACATTAACTACTTCGACTGCTTGGCCACGTCGTACCGGCACGTGGTCCGCCACTGGCCGCCGGGGGCCGCCTTCAGCCCGGGCATCCTGCGGCGCCAGAACGGTGCCTAGGACAAGCGGAACTCTCACAAGTCAGCCCAGGACTTGTGACGCTGCCAGCTGGCGCCCACCCCTCCCCCACCCCGGGACTGCATTCTCCCTTCCCCTCCAATCTCCCGCCTCCACCTGACCACTGGCCTTCTTCTCAATAAAGCGACCTCCTGCTCCAAGCCTGCTCATTTCCTCCGTGCGGTGGGGGCTGCCGCCCCAGGGCCCTCCTGTGGTGCACACCTCGCAGGGCCTCAGGGAGCCTTTCAGGGAGCAACCCCGGAGTTTGGGTTGGAAGATGGGGGTCGCAGTGGGACTGAGGGTGACAAGTAGCCAGGCCTCTAGAACACGTGTGGGACACACTGCCTCTCTTGGTCAGTAACAGTGAACTGGTCCTTCCAGGCTTCGGAAGTGCTGACCAATGAGCAGAATCCAGGAGTCAGAATCTGATCTGTCCAGTCTGGGTCAGGTGCTGTTCTAGTCCAATCAGCAATGGGATGGGGGCACCGCTGAAGGTCCAGCACTGTGCCTAGGGGTGGATCCTGCACTGGACACTAGTGGAGTTTCCCCTGCGGAGCTCTAGGCGAGAGCTCAAGGCCTGCTGGAGAGTAGACCCACCATATCCCTGGAGCGTGCTCCTGCCTGCCTGCTGGAACCCCAGTCCCATGTTCCCTGTCCAGCGGGTGTTCTTGCCTCCTGGGTGCTGGAAGCTGCTGTGGGAGCAGAGAAGGCACCTGGGTCTCCCTGTAAGCATTTTTCCTCAGGGCCATGCTCACGACCCAGGTCTTTGTGCATTGTATCAGCTGAGTGTCCCTGGAACCAGAACCAGCTGCATAATTTGCAGGGCCCCATGCAAACTGAAAATGCAGAGGTCCTTGTTAAAAAGTTATTAAGAATTTCCAGATGGCAGCAGAAGAACATTAAACCAAGTGCACCCGTTAGTGCTGGGGGCTTACCTGCCCACCAGCCAGCAGGCTGAACAGCCAGGTGTGTAGGCATCCAGCCCCACCCACCAGCAGGTTGGCACCAGACCTGGGATCCCCTGTGCCCCACAGCCAGCCCCACCCACCAGTGAGCCTGCACCCTCTGCATGAGGCAAGGTCTGGCAGCCAACTGGTCCAGGGGCCAGCCCCATCTACCAGTGTGCCCACAGTAGCAGGCCCTGCCACAACAGAAGGGCCCTTGCAGCCCACACAGAGGGCAGCCCTAGAGCATACAGCTCTGGTGACCAGAGGGGAGTGTGCTGCTGGGTGGGTCGCATAGGACATCTCCAACATAAGCCACTTTTCCGAGCTCAGGAAACATAACTGACCCACCTAATACACAGAAATAAAAACAGAGAATTAGGCAAATGAGGCTACAGAGGAATATGTTCCAAATGAAGGAACAAAGGCACCACAAAAAAAGGGAATTACAGGCCAATATCCCTGATGAACATAGATTAAAAAAAATCCTCAATAATATATTAGCAAACCAAATCCAACAATATATTAAAAGGATCATACACAATGATCAAGTGGGATTTATCCCAGGGATGCAAGGATGGTTTAATATCCACAAATTAATCAATGTGATACACCACATCAACAAATTGAAGAATAAAAATCATATGATCATCTCCATAGATGTGGAAAAATCTTTTGACAAAAATTCAACATCCTTTTTTAAAAAAATTTATTTATTTTTAATTTATTTATTATTTTTGGCTGCGTTGGATCTTCATTGCTGCACGTGGGCTTTCTCTAGTTGCAGCCAGCGGGTGCTACTCTTTGTTGCAGTGCATGGGCTTCTCATTGCAGTGGCTTCTCTTGTTGTGGAGCATGGTCTCTAGGCACACGGGCTTCAGTAGTTGTGGTTCGTGGGCTTCAGTAGTTGTGGCTTGTGGGCTCTAGAGTGCAGGCTCAGCAGTTGTGGCGCACGGGCTTAGTTGCTCCACGGCACGTGGGATCTTCCTGGACCAGGGCTTGAACCCGTGTCCCCTGCATTGGCAGGCAGCTTCTTAACCACTGTGCCACCAGGGAAGTCCTCAACATCCATTTTTGATAAAAACTCTCAACAAAGTGGGTATAGAGGCAACCTGCTTCAACATTATAAAGGCCATATATGATAAGCCCACAGCTAACATTATACTCAACGGTGAAAAACTGAAAGTGTTTCCTCTAAGATCAGGAACAAGACAAGGATGCCCACTCTCACCAATTCTATTTAACATAGTATTGGAAGTCCTAGCCAGAGCAATCAGAGAAGAAAAATATTTAAAAGTAATCCAAATTGGAAAGGAAGAAATAAAACTGTCACTGTTTACAGATGACATGATGCTATACATAAAAAATTATTAAGACACCACCAAAAAACTATTAGAACTAATAAATGCATTCAGTACAGTTGCAACATCAAAATTAATATACAGAAATCTGTTGCATTTCCATACGCTAACAAAGAACTGTCAGAAAGAGAAAGTAAGAAAACAATCCCATTTACAATTGCATTAAAAAGAATAAAATATCTGGGAATAACCCTAATTAAGAAGGTAAAATACCTATGCTCAGAAAACTGTAAGACACTGATGAAAAAAATTGAAGATGAGGGACTTCCCTGGTGGCGCAGTGGTTAAGATTCCAGGCTCCCAATGCAGGGGGCCTGGGTTCGATCCCTGGTCAGGGAACTAGATCCCACATGCATGCCACAACTAAGAGTTCATATGCCACAACTAAGGAGCCCACATGCCACAACTAAGGAGCCTCCCTGTTGCAACTAAGAAGCTGGTGAGCCGCAACTAAGGAGCCAGCGAGCTGCAACTAAGGAGCCCGCCTGCTGCAGCTAAGACCCAGAGCAACCACATAAATAAATAAATATTAAAAAAAAAAAAGAAATTGAAGACAACACAAACAAGTAGAAAGATATACTGTGTTCATGGATTGGAAGGATTAATATTGTTAAAATGTCCACACCACCCAAATCAGTTTACAGATTCAATGCAATCCCTATCAAAATACCAATGGCATTCTTCACATACCCATTCACAAAGTATGTCTAAAATGTGTATGGAAACACAAAAGACCCCAAATAGTCAAAACAATCTTAAAAAAGAGAACAAAGCTGGAGCATTCACACTCCCTGATTTCAAACTATACTACATAGCTCCAGTCATCAAAACAGTATGGTATTGGCACAAAAACAGAAATATAGATTAATGGAACAGGATAGAGAGCCCAGAAATAAATCCATGTGTACAAGGTCAGTTAATCCATGACAAAGGAGGCAAGAATATACAAGGAGGAAAAGACAGTCTCCTCAATATGGTGTTGGGAAAACTGGACAGCTACATGCATAAGAATCAAACTGGATTACTTTCTCACACCATATACAAAAATAAGCTAAAATGGATTAAAGACTTACATGTAAGACCTGAAACCATAAATCTCCTAGAAGAAAACATTGTCAGTATGCTCTTTGTCATCATTCTTAGCAATTTTTTTTTTGATACGTCTCCTCAGGCAAGAGAAACAAATGCAAAAATAAACAAATAGGACTACATCAACCTAAAAAGCTTTTGCACATCCAACAAAATGAATAGGCCACCTACTGAATGGGAAAATATATTTGTAAATGATATATCTGAGAAGGGGTTAATATCCAAAATATACAATGAACTCATACAACACAATATCAAAAACAAACAACTCGATTCAAAAATGGGCAGAGGACCTGAATAGAGATTTTTCTAAAGAAGACATACAGATGGCTAACAGGCACAGGAAAAGATGCTCAACATCACTAATTATTAGAGAAATGCAAATCGAAACTACAGTAAGGTACCACCTCACACTGGTCAGGATGGCCTTCGTTAAAAAGTCTACAAGGGCTTCCCTGGTGGTGCAGTGATTAAGAATCCGCCTGCCAATGCAGGGGACACGGGTTTGAGCCCTGGTCCGGGAAGATCCCACATGCTGTGGAACAACTAAGCCCGTGCGCCACAACTACTGAGCCTGCTCTCTAGAGCCCGCGAGCCACAACTACTGAGCCCATGTGCCACAACTACTGAAGCCCGTGCACCTAGAGACCGTGCTCCACAACAAGAGAAGCCACTGCAATGAGAAGCCCGTGCACTGCAACGAAGAGTAGCTCCCACTCGCTGCAATTAGAGAAAGCCCGCGTGCAGCAATGAAGACCCAACGCAGCCAAAAATAAATAAATAAAAATTTTAAAAAGTCTACAAATAACAAATGCTGGAGAAGGTGTGGAGAAAAGTGAACCCTCCTACACTATGGAGAACAGTATGGAGGTTCCTCAAAATAAAACTACCATATGATCCAGCAATTCCACTTTCAAGTATTTTTCAAAAGAAAGAAAAATACTAATCTGAAAAAATATATACATTGTAAATATTTTCTCTAAATTCTTCTTGAAAGTACTCCCTGGTACTCTGTCCTGCGAATCCTGGCCACCCCGGCCTTCCCAGACACCCAGCTCTGTCTCTGAACTTGGGGAGTCTGCCCGGGTGGCCCACCTGTGCCACAGCCTGGACACACTCTCTAGGCAGTGACCTGGGGGATCATAGGGCTCACCTTGTTTGTCACCTCTCAGGGGTCACTGTCCTTCATTGCTGATGCCCAATGTCTTGAGATCCATTGCTTCATCTGTTTTGCCTAGTTCTTTTTTTTTGAATGGGAACCTGTTTGTGTCCCTCCTCCCTTTTGTTATTTTAAAAAATTAATTAATTAATTTATGGCTGCATTGGGTCTTCGTTGCTGCTCACGGGCTTTCTCTAGTTGCGGCGAGCGGGGGCTACTCTTCGTTGTGGTGCGCGGGCTTCTCATTGCGGTGGCTTCCCTTGTTGCGGAGCGTGGGCTCTAGGCGTGCAAGCTTCAGTAGTTGTGGCTCGCGGGCTCAGTAGTTGTGGCTCGCGGGCTTAGTTCCTCCGCGGCATGTGGGATCTTCCCGGACCAGGGCTCGAACCCGTGTCCCCTGCATTGGCAGGCGGATTCTCAACCACTGCGCCCCCAGGGAAGCCCCATTTTGCCTAGTTTTTTAGCTGTTTCAGGTAGGATGGTAAATTTGGTTCCTGTACCTGCAGTCTGTGCTGGAAGTGGACACTCGTCCAAGTTTCTCTGGAGCTCAGCTACTCTGGCGCTTAAGTCGAGGCCTGACCCTCAGCACTCTCTGTGCTTTGGCTGCAGAGCTGGGAGCTGCCACCAAGGGGCTGGGCTTTCCGTGGCTAGGCCAGGCTCTTGGCCTGTCATCACCCTTCCGCTGGAGCCTCACCAGAGCTGAACCACGGCCTCGATCGCGGCTGTTGCTCCTGCACGTTTGAAACGCCAGGCCCTCCAGCCGCTGGTGCAGCCGTTCCTGCTGTGTGATGCCCGCTCACTACGGGGGAAAGTTTTAACAGCTGGGCCCCGGCCTTGTGCCCCGGTCTGTCCGTGCCCCACCTGCAGCCAGCCAGGCAGTGAGCGAGTCTGCCTCAGTCCAGGCTGTCTTGGACCACTCCTGACTTCAACTCCCTACCCGGGCTCTCCAAGAGGGAGACACTGAAGCAGAGTGGGCAGGATGTGCCACTGCGAGGGCTCTGGGGTCGGAACATCTTGCTAGAGGCGCCCGCATCGGGCTGAGATGCCAGGCCTTTGGCTCCTGCATCGCCCAGCCCTTTGATGCCAGCCACCATGAGAAGGCTGGCACATGGGGCCAGGGGCAACCCCTGGAGCCTCTGACAGCTGAAGTTGTCCCCTGCAGGCAATGGGACCAGAGTCCCTCCTGGGTAGACGATCAGGGCAGTGTGTCACGTGTGCACCACAGAGAAAAGTCGTAGGAGTGGTTACGGGACGGGAAGAGGCCAGCTAGTGTTCAGAAGAATGACCCGCTGCCCTTGCTGAGGAAGTGTGGTCCTCAGGGGGCCAGGCTCCTGGGAGAGTGAGAAGGTGGACGGATGGGCAGCAGAGAGGATGTAGTGAGCATGGTCATCTCTCTGGGGCAGAGCTGGGGTAGGGGGTTGCGGGGGGAGCCATGGGGGCGTGATGTTCCAGAGCAAAGTTTGAATGAAAGTGGCAACCCGGTGGAGAGGACAGGAAGGTGAGGTTACGGAGGTCCACACTGTATCAGGAAGTGCGGGGCTGCCAGGCCACCACATGCCAAGCTTCTGTGGAGCGTAGGAGGGGTGGCAGTCCACCCCTGCTGCCAGAGCCTCCCCCTTGTGGCGCAGGCAGCCCTGCCCTGCAGTCCCTCTGGTCACTTTCTCCCCGCTTCCTCCGCCCCCCCAGAGCTCACTCTCCTGCCCGCCCCCCCCACGCCGTGTCTCCTTTAAAACTCCCCAAAGGACAGTCCTGTAGGGGACACTAGTGGCCTGTGTCTGGATAGGACAGATGCCTGTGTTGACTCGGGAACACGGAGGCGTCTGAAGCGTATGGGAGGTTCCAGCTCAGGCTCAGGCTGAATGAGACCAAGGCTGTGAGCAAGTCAGGCAGTTGGATCCCTTGGACTGAGGAGGGATCTGGGCCACTTTGGGGCAGCTGGCCTCTCATATAGCCAGCTGGAGACCCTGGACGCAGGAGGCTAAGGGGACACCCTGCCCCAAACAGGAAGGGGGCAGGGCCCAGTCATACCTCTGGTGCCCCCAGGTAGGGCTGGACGGACTCAGAGCACGAGGCTGGGGCTCCAATCACACAACAGCCAGGCCGCCTGCTCTCTCTCCCGTCTTTGTTTAGCTCCTAAGAGAAGAGTGGCGCTTTGCGATGGGGGGAGGGCAAAAAGGAAACCAGGCTGGCCGTGAACTGGTCTTAGGCGGTGGTGGTGACAGTCACATGGTCTGACTCTCTACACTTTCGTGCATGTCTGATATTTTCTATAATAAGATGTAAAAAAAAGACCAAACACCCCCCTCCCCCAAAACCCTGAATTTACATTTTCATTGTTTAATTTGCATGACTTTTCTGGCGAGGCCTCATTTCTTGTGTAGTAAATCTCCTGTTAGCCCCTTGGGAGTACCAGCATTCCTGCTCTGTCCAAGTTCACCTAATGCTACTTGTTCCTACTATCAGAATAGTGGCCATTGCTGAATTTCCTGCACTCATTTTCGACTACCTTGATG
Organism: Delphinapterus leucas; assembly: GCF_059928025.1. Lineage (NCBI taxonomy): Eukaryota > Metazoa > Chordata > Mammalia > Artiodactyla > Monodontidae > Delphinapterus > Delphinapterus leucas. The sequence continues at coordinate 489,867 of NC_143145.1, forward strand.
TTCACCCTCTGTTTTCCTGGCCTTTTTCAGGTAGCCGGTTTCAGTGGCCTCGTGGTCTGGCCTCCCTGCTGCGGCTCAGGCCACCCACCCCAGCAGGTCCGCCTCAAGCCCTTGTTCCAATGAGCCCCTCCCAGCACACATCACTTGTTTAGCAGTAAAGCCCCCCAGTCCTGACACCCTTCCCCGGGGCCAGGCTCCAGCATCCCCCCACGCCCTCAGCCCCATCACTCAGCCTTTGCTCTCGCCCGACCGCGGCCCCTCCTCCCTGCTCCCTTCCCGCCAGCCTTCTCCGGGGCTGCTTTTTCTCTCCCCGCCTCACCCCAGGCCTGGAAGTGCCACGACCCCTCTTCCTGCTGCAGCCTGCAGCCCCTTCCCCCTGCTCCCCCCAAGAGTCCTGGTTGACACGTCCATCGCCCTTCGGCCACACCCACCCCCCACCCCAGCCCTTGCCGAGGCGTCGCCGCACCGCTGCATCAGGCCTGAACTCCCGTGGGCCACCCTTCAGCTCCCTGCCCCTCGGTGTTGACCTCTTCTTCCTGCCAGTGACCTCATCCTCTGCCTCAATGACGCCCTGGACCCTGTCACCTCCAGTAACCCCCCAACCCCGCCCCGGCATCTCGGTTCAACACCCGGTTCCCTGCCCATCACCCCTCCCAGCTCACTGCTGCCTCCAGCGCCCCAGAGCCCCAGGATGATGTGTCGTCACCCTCTTCTCATCTGGTTTAGATTCCACAATCACTGCCACCCCTACCTTGCACGCCCCTTGATTCACATGCCTCTCTCAGTAGCTCACCTGGATAAACTCAACCCCTCTGCTTACCCTCACTGGCCTCCCTGCTGTTCCTGAAAGACACAGAATCCCATCACCTCTGGAATAGAGGCCAAAGCCCATAACCACCTCACAGGCTTAGTCTCTGCCCCCTTCCTCTCCTTCTTCAACTTGTTACTGCTCTCCCTCATGCACCTGCCCTTCTCTGGCCTAGGGTTTCTGCCCACACTCCTCCCACTGTGGCCTCAGGACCTTTGCACGGGTTGTTTCCCCCAGTACTGTTCGGTCTCAGTAGCCCTCCACTGCTTGTCTCCTCCCAGTGTTTCCCGTGCCTGCTCTCATCGTCCAAGCTTTCACTGGTTTGCCTCTGTTTCCTGGGCTGGACTGTGGGCTCTAGGAGCACAGAGATCAGTGTCTGCTGCCCCTGCTTCAGAGCACAGATTGATGTTCAATATAGGTTAGGGGGGTGAAGGCAGAACTGGTTCCAGATACGCCCACTGGGGCAGAGAGTAGGGCAGAGGGGGGTGAGACGGTGACCACGGGCCCAGGGGTGGGCACACACAGGGCTCCTGGCTCTGCTGGGGGCACGGTGCTTGGGATACAGCACTGGGGGTCCCCGCTTAAAGTCTGGCTCTTCAGTAACATGAGACTTGCCAGGCCTGGAAGTGGCACACACGGAAGCAGAGGAAGGTGGCGGAACATAGAACCAACACCAGATCCTTCCCATTTGACATGGATAAGGGGCTGGGCCCAGCTGTTGCAGTGTGAACCTGGGCACGGTGGGGCTGGTGGACAGAGACCCTGAGGCCAAGAGGCTCCTCGGGGTATGGTCCCTGTGTGGGCCTCGAGTGCCACAGTGCCCCGCAACCCACTGGGTCGGCCGGAGGCCAAAGTGGCCTTGCCTTGGGACCCACTCCCCTCTCCTGCAACAAAGCCCCCTATACCTCAGCTCTCGGTGGGAGAGACTCAAGGTGGCCTCTGGTGCAAGGGGGCTGAAACTTTCCAAAGGGGTTAGTATCTCCAGCTGTCCATTCCCAGCCTCTCCTAGCTGGACCCCACCATGGGGCACAGTTGTTAGGGGAAACACTGACTGAAACCGCCTGCCCTGGCCAGGCAAAGACAATAACAGTTTGCATGAGTTATTTTACAACAGGAGATCCTGGTAAGGAACATGGAACTAACAAGCCACCACTAACCGGAAGAATACAGGAAAGGTCAAAAGGAGACACCAGTCCACGTGTCCTACCAACCTCCCAGAATCCTCCTCGCTGGAACCCATCTTGGCTGAGCGGTTGCATGTGTCACCAGAAAGTTCCCTGAGTCAAAATGATCGGCCAGAAACAACCCAGAAAGTAACCCCATCACCATAAAACCCAAGACTGCGAGCCACGCAGCAGAGCAGTCCTCCTGGGGTCCCTTACCCTCCTGCTCTCCGCCTGGGCGCCCCTTCCCAATAAAGTCTCTTGCTCTGTCAGCACGTGTGTCTCCTCAGACAGTTCATTTCTGAGTGTTAGACAAGAGCCCGCTCTCGGGCTCTGAGAGGGGTCCCCCTTCCTGCAACAAATGGCAACTCTGGTGGGATCCCTTCTTTGCTACGACTGACATCCTGACCACTCGGGGTACTCGGGGACCAGCTCGCCCGCAGATGGACCAGACCCAGTGGCCGCAACTGGGACCCTTTTGTTCCTGGTCTCCTCCTGACGCAGACGACTGGCCAGAGTGCTCCAACCGGGTAAGGAGCAACAGACTTTATTGACCTCTTCCCCTACCCCCTCTCTTTCCTCTTTCAAACCCTCCTATCCTACCCTTTTTTCTTCTGTCCTGGTCCTGGACGCGGGAGTCTGGTTGAAGGGCCTCAGCCTGATCTGATGGTCGGAGCCTGATCACCTCCGGTGGGCAGAGAACTCGAATTCTGGCTCTGGTGTGGTCTGGTCTCTGGTTTCTGGTAGGGCCAAGTTCCCGTCCTCCCTTCCTGGAAGCCCAGGGAAAAGTCCCGTAATGGTTGGACGTCTGCAGGTGGCCGGAGACGTCTGTAAGGCCACCCCTTTTGTCCCCCCTCCTTCCCCTCATCTTTCAACCTGGCCTCCTCTCCTCCCTTTGAAATCTTTGGAGACCTGAGATATTTCTATTTACTCTGTTAGCACTCGGATCTGAAGCTCTGTGTCTCCACAGGAGGTTTTCTGAGAGTCTTCAACCTGGTATTTAAGGGAGTGTCTGACTAGGATGGCCGGGCCTGTGTGGGGTTTTTTGTTGTTTTTTTTTTGTGGTACACGGGCCTCTCACCGCTGTGGCCTCTCCCGTTGCGGAGCACAGGCTCCGGACGTGCAGGCTCAGCGGCCATGGCTCACGGGCCCAGCCGCTCCGCAGCACGCGGGATCCTCCCGGACCGGGGCACGAACCTGCACCCCCCGCATCGGCAGGCGGACTCCCAACCACTGCGCCACCAGGGAAGCCCAAGTAAAAGAATTTTAAATGTAAGTGGGAGCAAAACTTGAATTTGGCTTTTCTCTCTCTTAAGAGGACAAGATTTCTTAAAATGTTGAACTGCGTTTGATAACAGATTTCAAGTTTCTTTACCTTTTAAGTGATCTGTTCTGTATTTGCCTTTGAAGTCTTTATTGTTACTTTGGCTAAGTGAATAACTATTGTTTCACAGTGACCTTTCATCCTTCGTGACCGAGTGTTCTAAACCCTTTTTAATTTTTTTTGACAAAACTTCCTAAATCAAATTCTAATGAAGTCCTTTTTTTACCTCTAGCTAACTTTGGGATGCTTCAAAGGGCCCTTGAAACATCCCAAAGAAAAATATTAAACTAAGTTCATCTGGTATGTTAAGTTACATGGGAAGTATTGTCAAAGGAGTAATATATCTTCTTAGGCTATATTGTATGGTAAATGTTACTAATATAGATATCCTAGACATTATAGGCAGTTCCTAAAATTCTGACATGTCCTGGTAAAATGTTTTCAGTCATAATGCTAGTTATTATCTTAAAGTGTTGTATGTCACAGCAGTAAGTAATCAAGTTTCTTTGTCAATTGTATTGTAATCAGATTTAAACGTGCCTTCTTAAGTCTTTTGTCATTATAGACAGTTATGGTTTCACTCGAATGCCTTTGCAGAAATGCTTCCTCTTCAAGAAGGTTTATGGAAAGGACTTTTGGATAAATACAGGTTTCTGACTTTCAGACCATAATGCTGAACTGGGTAACAAATTGAAGAATTCTAATGAAAAACCTGATGGCTTCAAAAAGTTGTTAACAAAAAGGGTTAGTTACATAGGACTGAGTGAACTGGTGAATACGGTTATAATGTTTATGGTTTCTATCTGAAAAATTACTGGTTTAAATCTGTGTTTTCTAGGTATACAGAAACTTTCCCCTCAAACTCATTGACTTACAGAAATTTGGTAAATTATACTTTTGTAAGCAGAACTGAAACATTTATCTTTTTCTATCTGCTCCCTCCAGAGACTGGAAACTCTTAGGTTCCCAGCAGCTCTGTCAGATAAATTAGGAAGGCTACCTCACTAGCAGGTACAGAAATCCCAAGGTATTTTGGAGACCTCGAAAAGGGAGGAATTCACCTATATTTGTTAGGCAAAAATCTGTGATAAGCCCTTGGCATGACTTTCCTAGCCCTGAGAGGTCTTTTAACAGTCCAGTCTGAGACTCCTTATAAAAATTTCAGCAAGTCTATATGATCAGTTACAGTTATATAAGTCATCAGGCCGAGTACTGAGACCAGACTTATTCTGCAAACAAATTAGTCTTAATTTGGTTACATTTGGTAGAAAAGAGGGTAAGTTTAGAGAGAAAAAGATTATGTTTCAATGAATGTTAAATCCCACTTTTGTTAATGGAGATCTGTATTTACTAAGACTCACCTCCCAGATAGTTCTTTGCTGTTATGTTATATTAATGTAAAATTTAATTGAAGGCCACTCTAAGTTTGTTTCTGAAGCATATCTCAGTAATCTATCTTTCGATGAAGATCAGATGCACCACAACCTGCGACTGGGGGATTATGCATACTGGAAAAGACATAATTTAAAAAACTATCTCCAACCTGGACGGAAGGACGCTTATCAGGTACTCTTAACTAGCTCATGCACAGTGAAACTGAAGGGAATTGACTCGGATTAATTTCCACTCATAAAGGGTCCCTGCACTGGACTGGCCTATAGAGAGGACGGCTGACCTCAAAGCCACCTTAAGGGGCTTCCCTGGTGGCGCAGTGGTTGAGAATCCGCCTGCCAATGCAAGGGACACGGGTTCGAGCCCTGGTGCAGGAAGATCCCACATGCCGCGGAGCAACTAAGCTCATGAGCCACAAGTACTGAGCCCGCGTGTCACAGCTGCTGAAGCCCGTGCGCCTAGAGCCCGTGCTCTGCGACAAAGAGAAGCCACGGCAATGAGAAGCCCACGCGCCGCAACAAAGAGTAGCCCCTGGCCGCCACAACTAGAGAAAGCCCGCGTGCAGCAATGAAGACCCAGCATGGCAAAAAGAAATAAATAAATTTAAAAAAGAAAAAAAAAACTCACCTGAAAACAACGCTCAGAGGAGAAACTACACTCACAGTAGGACAAGACGACGACAACATCAGAAGTAGACAGACTGCCCAAGATTCTCGACCTGACTCATACAATCATCTCTAATGTTTTCCTGACTTCTTACACATGAAGCAAATGTTCTCCTATCACGGGCACGATCCTATGCTAGTTTTAAAAATCAGTCCAATTGTTGGGTTTGTGACCAATTACCTGTGTCTGGTACTTCTGGGTTACCTTGGTGAATTTCTCCACTCCAAGGCCCATTGGTTGGCCCTGAGGAAATTTACTTTATTTTTAAAACATTTTTAAATAAATAAATAAATTTAATTTATTATTTTTTTAATTTTTAAAAATTTATTTTATTTTTATTTATTTTTATTTTTGGTTGCATTGGGTCTTCGTTGCCGTGTGCGGGCTTTTCTCTGGTGGTGGTGAGCGGGGGCTACTCTTTGTTGCGGTGCACAGGTTTCTCATTGCAGTGGCTTCTCTTGTTGCAGAGCACAGGCTCTAGGTGCGTGGGCTTCAGTAGTTGTGGCACGGGGGCTCAGTAGTTGTGGCCTGCGGGCTCTAGAGTGCAGGCTCAGTAGCTCAGTAGTTGTGGCGCATGGGCTTATTCGCTCTACAGCATGTGGGATCTTCCCAGACCAGGGCTCGAACCCATGTCCCCTGAACTGGCAGGCGGATTCTTAACCACTGCGCCACCAGGGAAACCTGGAAATTTACTTTAAAAGAAAAATTATAGTCACGTTCAGGTAACTATTGATATTACTAGGTAGAATCCCTTCACCTGGCCAATTAATAATGCCCGCTCTGACCCTGGCCATAAACACGAGTTTTCTTCTGTTACTCAAGCTCATTCAGAGCAACAAGCAGAGTTTCCGCCAAGGAATAAGGCCTCCCGCAATCATGGGCTGGATTTATGTAGTTAACACCAGGCTGTGGTAAGTTAAGTTTAGAGGCTCCTCTATGTTGGGAACAATTAAATCATACTAAGGATAATCAGTCTAGTAACACTAGGAAACTGGCCTGGGGGCCTTATGGACAACGCCAATATATAACTTCCCTTAAAGATAAGGATTGGTACAGAACAGACTAAGTCAGACGAACTGGGATATGCTGGGCTGCACCTAGTGGAACTTCTTGACTTATATTCTTGCTTATGAGCTTACTAATCTGCTAGCTATATAATTTTTTTATTTTGCCTGTTTTACAAAATTGTTGTTTCTTGCATTACCAAATGTGTGACTGAGCCTCTGACAAAATGATAATATATAGTTCCACATAAGATCAACGACGGTAATAGTGTAAGTCTGGATATGGGAAGAAGCAGCAAGAGGGAATATTGTCCTGCACCATAAGAGACTAGACTAGACAGGTAGTCCAGAGGCTTTTGGGCTACTCGTAAGGCCTAGTCCAATAATAGCGGCACACTGAGTGGCCTGTCAGTGAAATCTTCACCTGACCTGGGAATACGCAATCCTAGCACCGTGGGATGAAATGGTCATGAAATGCCCCGCAAACCATGCTGAAATTTATGACCCTGAAGGGGATCTGCCAACTGAAAATTGCCATCTGCCTCTGCAAGGATTAAGTCAATGGCCACTACAGCCACTGAGCTTCAACACCCCCTGAAAGGAATTCAGGGTGGAGATCAGGAATGAGGCACTCTGTGCTCTGAGAAAACCTGGCAGGACAGGCCTTCAGATAGTGAGATATTTTCAGGAGAAGATTTTATGAGTCCAAACTCTTGCATCTTCTCATACCTAGAGAAACACTAACATCATTAATGGTGACATCTGCTTTGGCTATGAAGGAGAAAATTACAATTAAAAGTCAAAATGGATTTAAAAAAAAAAAAGTCAAAATGGAGTAGCTATGGTTCAGACATCCAAGGAAATAACTAGGTGACACTATGGGTGTGATTTCAGACAAGTCCTTGTATTGCTGAAAGTCACACATCCTGCAGCCCTCACCCCAAATTTTGATCAGGTGGAGACAGACTTTTACTGTATGAGGCAACGCTACGCCCCCTCTCAGCAGGAAGTAGTTACAGAAGAAAGAGACCTCTGCCCCAATTCCCAAGAAGTATCTTGAGCACGAAGTCTCTCAAGGGGGAGTTGTTAGGGGAAACACTGACTGAAACCGCCTGCCCTGGCCAGGCAAAGACAGTAACAATTTGCATGAGCTATTTTACGACAGGAGATCCGGGTAAGGAACACGGAACTAACAAGCCACCACCAACCGGAAGAATACAGGAAAAGTCAAAAGGAGAGAGAAGACGCCAGTCCACACGTCCTACCAACCTCCCAGAATCCTCCTCGCTGGAACCCATCTTGGCTGAGCGGTTGCATGTGCCACCAGAAAGTTCCGTGAGTCAGAATGATCGGCCAGAAACAACCCAGAAAGTAACCCCATCACCATAAAGCCCAAGACTGCGAGCCACGTGGCAGAGCAGTCCTCCTGGGGTCTCTTACCCTCCTCCTCTCCGCCTGGGCGCCCCTTCCCAATAAAGTCTCTTGCTCTGTCAGCACATGTGTCTCCTCGGACAGTTCATTTCTGAGTATTAGACAAGAGCCCGCTCTCAGGCCCTGGGAGGGGTCCCCCTTCCTGCAACACAGTGACCTCGACCTCTGGGTGCTTGAAAGGAGGTGGGGTGGAGAGGACTAAGTAATTGCTTCCGAGCCGCATGTGTGCTCCACAACCTGGCCTTTTCGGACTGATGGCCAAGGCCTAGGCCCAGCTGCCCCTCCCCGCTGGGCGCCCCGAGGGGCTGCAGGCTCTACCCCGAACGAGTGCGAGCGCGAGGGCGGCCTAAATGATCCCCTTGGGAGCGCCTGGGCCGTAGGACACATGTGTCGGTGCTCTGACGCCCGGTCGGTCAAGAGGGTTGGGAGCCTCGGGGACGGGGAAATTGACAGACAGGCAGGGTCTGGGACAGCGAACCAGGAATGGAAGAATCGAGAAGCTGGATGAAGGAACAGAAATGAGGGAAAAACGAAGGGCGATGGAGGAATGGGACTGAGGAAACAGGTGCAGAGGGAGGGACAAAGGACAGGGTAGGGGAGTGGAAGAATGAGGGAAGGGGTGGAGGAGCAAAAGTACACGGACAGAGCGACAGGGCCACTGGGATAACGGAGGGGGACAGGGACGTGGTCCGAGAGCAGTACTGGGGCGGATTGTTCGGGAGGCGGGGAACCCAGGGTGAAGGGAGTGCGCCTGGCCCGTCCCGCTGGCGCCCCGAGGGTTAGCCCGGTAATTAGGCCTCGGTCCAGATGGGCCCCCCAGTCCCGCAATCAAAATGCTAATTGGGCCCGTGCCTCCGGCTGCGCCTCTGCCTGGCCCCCCTGGGAGGGGGCAGGGACGAGTGGCTCGGCCGAGGGGGATCCCCGTCCCCGCCCCCACTGCGGGCCCCGCCGGCTGCGGCTCTGCGATAAGGGGCCAGCCGCGCCCCGCCCCCGCCCCTTGGGAGCAACTGCCACGCAAGATGAATATCCCGCCACTGCCGCGGCCTGGGCCGCCGCCACAAAGCGGGCCTGTGGTCTCCGCCGCGCCCCCGCGCCGGGCTGGCTCGCTCACAGCCCCGCTCACTCGGCTCCTGGGCTGAGATGCGGGAGGAACCGGAGAGCCGGGCAGGCGGCGGGGCGCTGAGCTCAGCGCGCCCGGCACGCCCCCGAAGCGCGCCCCCGGTGCGGCCCTCCCGCCGCGCGCTCCCGGCAGGTGTCCGCGGGACCGCCGTGCCGCCCCGCACAAGGTCACCGCTCTCTGCGCCGGGTGCGCACGCGCTCCCGGCTCGGACGCGCCCGGATACTCCCGGAACCACCCCTGCAACCTTGGTCCTCAGGGACGGAGGGCCGCGTTGGGGAGCGCTCGGAGCGTGGAGACCCGAACCTCCGGGCGGGGGAGGGTGAGGGGACAATGGCGGCGCCGGGCCCTAATTGGGGACATATGTCCTCGCGCGCGGCCATTGTGCGGCCCGGAACTCCCCGCACCCCCGCGCCAGCCATTGGCTGCTGGGTCTGACGTCATGGGGGCTGCAAACTCGGGGCGGGCGGCAGGGGGAAGGGTTATCCGCCTGGTTGCGGGCCGCGTGGGGGAGCTGCTGGCGCGCGGGAGGGCGGAAAACCACCAGTGAAACCGAATTTCTGGAGCAAGGGCAAAGCAGCCCCTCTCCCCCTTCACATCCCGCTCGGTGCGTCGCCGCTGCGATCTACCTCCGGCCCTTGGGAGGAAGGCGGGGGTGGAGGAGGCCTCTCCAGCGGGTGCGGGGTCAGCCCGGGTGACCGAGTGGCAGGGAGCCACTGCGGCACAGGGCGAGCGCAGCACTTCCACACTGCACTTTCGCTGCCTCAGCATTCGCTCCTTCGCCTCCCGCCTCCCCCACCTGCCCCCGCAGATCCCTCGCCTCCACACCCTAGAGCTAGACTGGCCGGACCATTCTGGGGTCCGCCCTGCGTTCCTCCCCCAAAGATCCCAAGTCCGGGCTCGTGGGTCCCAGGCCTGTTTCCACCTCTCCCCCCACGCCCCACAATGCCGCGGACAGCTGGGCCTCCGTTCCTGGAGTCTCTCGGGGGAACTCCACACAAGCCGGGCCGCGGCATCCCCAAGACCCCTCCCAGGAGATCCTGGCGGGGGCCCGGCCCAGCGCAGCCATTTCCGCCGTCCTCTCCCCCACTCCTCCCACCCCCTCCCGCAGCTCCTGGGCTTTAAAAGCCGGAGGCTGGGCCGGGCCGCAGGCAGAGGCGGCCGCGGGTGCAGGAGGCCGGGCCCAGGAGCTGTCGGAGGGCCGAGCCCCGCCCCCGGAGCCCCCGTCCCTCCCTCCCACCTTCCCTCGGCCCGCCCTCCCAGCGCACCCCTCCCCCCGAGGACCCCCGCCCGCCGCCCGCCGCCAGCCGCCCGCCGCCGCCGCCGCCGCTCGCTCCGGCTGCAGAACAATAAAGCAAGCCTCCCAGAGACCCCCTTCCGAGGACCCCCGCCCGGCGGCCGAGCCCCCGCGGCCCGCCCCTCGCAGCTCACGCCAGCTTTACCCGCCCGGTCGCTGGCCGAGGTGCTGGCCGGGCCGGCGCTGGCCGCGGTGCTGAAGCTGCCGGCACTCCCGCCGCCGCCCCGTTCTCCGGGCCCGGCGCCGCCACCTCCGGGGGCATGGGGGGTCGCTGACTGAGGCTCCGCCGCGGTGGCGGGGGGGAGGGGAAGGGGGCCGCGGAGCCGGGCCAGCCCTGCACCCACTCGCAGCCTCCGGGCCCGGGACGGAGCCGCTCCCCCCCTCCCCGCCCTCCCAGCCTCCTCCCCCGCCTGTCCAGGGGCGGCACTGCGGGCTGGGGAGCCGGGACCAGAGGAGGAAAGGAAGGAAGGAAGGAAGAGAAGAGAGAAGAGGAGAAGAGAGAAGAGAATAGAAGAAGAGAAGAGAAGGAAGGAAGGAGAAGAAAAGGGATCCCGAGGAGCAGAGGAGGAAACGCAGGACAGGCAGGCAGAAGAGAGGACGGCACTCGCGCGGCAGCACCCAAAGGCCAGAGTGGGGACCCGTGCTGCTTCCGCCGCCCCTCGGATGGTGACGGGGCCCCGCCGCGGCCGCAGCCCCCCCGCGTCCCGGCTCCGCAGGCCCACAGCGCCGGAGCCCCGCAGGAATCATGCCCAGATCCTTCCTGGTCAAGAAGGTCAAACTTGACACGTTCTCCTCGGCAGACCTCGAGAGCTCCTACGGGCGCGCCCGAAGCGACCTCGGCGAGCGACTGCAGGAGAAAGGTGTGAGCTGGGATGAGGCTGGGGGCGGCGAGGGGCCCAGGGCAGGGCCGGAAGGGGTAGAGGGCCAGAGTGTGGGGCTGGAGGGAGCAGGGGCCCCAGGAAATAGACCCGAGGGAACCAGAACCAGCAGGAGGCAGTGGCTGGAGTGGGGCTTGGAGGGGAGGGAGATGGGGGGTAGGGAGAGGGGAAGGCAGAGGTAGGCCAGAACGGAGCCAAGGCTGGGCAGCGAGAGTGTCAATGCAGGAACAGGAGGTACCTGAAGGTGGGGAACAGGGGGCAGGATCAGGAGGTACCTGAAGGTACACACTGACCCACACCCTGACCGACACAGCATGGACACCTGCTGACATGACAGGACTTAGCGATGCATGCAAACCCACACTCAGGAAGCTGAGCCTGCTTCGGAGCCCTCTCCTCTTCTTTGGCTACACCTCCAGGACCCCCTGCTAGGGCCATCAGGGAAGTGCTATGAGCTCCAGGGAGTAGCCATGTGGTCCAGTGGGGGCGGCCCACCTGTCAGGGCAAAGGTCCCAGCCGAGGCAGCAGCAGTGTCTTCTTCCCTGAATCCAGGGTCAGGGAGAAGGGTGTGGGCAGGTGGGCTGTGGGCCGGGAAGTCCAAAGTGCTGGAGGCAGGGGGAGGCTCTTTGTGTAAGGGCGCCCAAATTCAAGGACAACTGTTAGCACGCAGGCAAGGGGCCTGAGAGTGCCAGCAGCCTGGGGTGGTAAAACAAGTGTGACCTGAAGAAGCATAAGCCTGTGTGCGAGCCTGTGTGTGCCCATGTGACTGCGTGTGGCCATGTGACTGTGTGCGCTTGTGTGTGACCCTGTATGAGTGTGTGCCTGCCTGTGTGCCACTACATGGGACCATGTGACTCTGAGGCTGCTTTGCGCCCATGTGACTGGTGACCCTAGCTGAGAGTGTCTGGGTGGCTGCATGTCTGACCCTGCATGAGTAGGTGGCACAGGCCTGGGTCAGCATGCAGCCCACCCTGAGGGGACTCCAGGATTGACAGTGTCTGAGAGGCTGAGTGTAACCCTGAAGAAGCCAGAGCCTGTATTGTGTGGGGTGTGCATTTGTGACTTTGAGGTTGTGAGATCCATCTCATGCCTTAAGAACAGCTGCAGTTACCGGCATGAATAATGCTGCCTGCCTGCAGTTTGTCCCTGTGAAGGTGTCCCCTGGTGGACGCCCTGGCACTGTCTCCAATGCAGCATCTTCCTGGTCGTCTGTCCTGGGGCCGAGGAAGGCCCCCATAAAGGATTAGGGCCTGGGGGAAGAGGGCAATGCGGAACAAGGTAGGACCCAAGGCTGCAGGATGACTGAAGGGAGTGGGGGCAGAAGCAGAGTGGATGGAGGGAGATAGGGCTGGAGCTGAAGGTGGTCAAATCTAGTGAGTAGTGGGAGAGCTGGGAGTTGAAAGGGAGGTGCTAGAGGGTCTGCGGGAGGTAGAATTCTCCAGGGCTTGTGGGGAGACCTCGAGCACCGGAGAGGGTCGGCATCAAGGCTGGGCGCGGGTTCTCAGCACAGTGGAAAAGCCGCTGGGAGCCATGAGAGTGGGAGCGACGGGGTCCCTGGACAGGCGGTCCTGGCTTTGTGCGCTGCGGGTCTGCAGTGTGTTGCATAATCAGGGAAAACTGCTGAAGTGGGGAGAACCCGAGGGGGAGGGAGAGGGGGAGGGGAGGAGGGGGAGGAGGGGAAGGAGGGCGAGGGAAGCGCCGCCCCTCCCCCCTGACCTTGAAGCTCCGCGGAAGGTGGGGGGGGGCAGCCGCGCCCGAAGATGCGACTCTTTTCCTCCTCCTGCGAGGGTGGGGCGGGGCCGGGCCGGGCCCTGTCTCATCTCTCCTCTCCTCTCTTCCCCTCCCTGCCGTCTCCATCCTCCCTGCCCCGCGGTCCCTCGGCCCCTTATTCTTTGTCCTCCTTGTTCCCTCCTTCCCGGACCCCGCTGTCTCCCGCCGCCCTCCCGTGTGTGTCTCGCCCGCTGCCCGGTTCCCCTCCCGCTGTCTCTCTGTCTGTCCGCCTCGGCCCTTAGGATACCTCAACGACTACGCGGGGCCTGCCTCTGTCTACGATGGCGACGCCGAGGCGGCCCTGCTCAAAGGGCCGTCCCCGGAGCCCATGTACGCTGCGGCCGTGCGGGGAGAGCTGGGCCCGGCGGCTGCGGGCTCGGCGCCGCCGCCCACCCCGCGCCCGGAGCTGGCCACAGCCGCGGGTGGCTACATCAACGGCGATGCGGCGGTCAGCGAGGGCTACGCTGCTGACGCCTTCTTCATCACCGACGGGCGCTCCCGCCGCAAGGCCGCCAACGCCAATGCCGCCGCCGCCCCCTCCACGGCCTCGGCGGCGGCCCCCGACGGCGACGGCGGAGGCGGGGCCGGGTCAGGCACGCGCGGTGCGGGATCGGGGGCCGGGGGTCGGGGCGGCGCGCGCGCGGGGGCGAGCACCGAGGCGCGTGCGGGGCCTGGGGCCGGCAGCGCGGGAGGCCGGCACGCGTGCGGCGAGTGCGGCAAAACGTACGCCACATCGTCGAACCTGAGCCGCCACAAGCAGACGCACCGCAGCCTGGACAGTCAGCTGGCGCGGCGCTGCCCGACGTGCGGCAAGGTGTACGTGTCCATGCCGGCCATGGCCATGCACCTGCTCACGCACGACCTGCGCCACAAGTGCGGCGTGTGCGGCAAGGCCTTCTCCAGGCCCTGGCTGCTGCAGGGCCACATGCGCTCCCACACCGGCGAGAAACCCTTCGGCTGCGCGCACTGCGGCAAGGCCTTCGCCGACCGCTCCAACCTGCGCGCGCACATGCAGACGCACTCGGCCTTCAAGCACTTCCAGTGCAAGCGCTGCAAGAAGAGCTTCGCGCTCAAGTCCTATCTCAACAAGCACTACGAGTCGGCCTGCTTCAAGGGCGCCGCCGCCGCCGGTCCCCCGGCCCCGGCGCCCGCCGCGCCGCCGCAGCTCAGCCCCGTGCAGGCCTAGGGCGGCGTGGCCTCCGCCGGCCGGGTCGGCTCTCAGCAATACGGGCCCCCAGGGAGGTCTCCGCCGGCGAACGGGCGGAGGGGCCGGAGGGCGGGCCCCTCCTCACAGCAATAGGGGGAGGGGGCCCGGCCCCGCCCCGCCCGCCGGGGGCCCTGCCGGCCCCTTCAAGCAATAGGGTCCCGAGGGGAGACCCACCCCGAGCCCCCTCCCTTCCCCTCCAGGGTGCCCCAGGCTTTTTCCCAGCAATAGGGTCGAGGAGACCCAGAACCGAACCTCATCTCCGAGTTAGGTCTCTGAAGACCGGGGTGGGGTGAGGTAGGGAGCGCCCCCTTCCTCCCTCTTCTGCGCCCCTGGATCGTGTCGCAGAGACTCAGGTCTTCCCCACCCCTTCCCAAGCCTTCCAGGGCCAGGCCTGCGGCCTAGACGTCCAGGGAGCCGGTCCCTCCCCAGCAGCAGGCGGGGGAGGGGCAGGATGGGGGGCGGCAGAGGCGTCCCTACTCCTCAGTGTTCGTTGAACCCCAGGAGTGTTAGACGCGTTGGGGATCGGGGTGGGGGGCGGATGGCGGCACCTCTCTCCCTTGGGTTCCTTCCGGGGCCTCAGTCCGAGCCGCTCTCCTACCCTCGCCTCGCATCCCCTGCCAAATCCGAATTCTTCCAGCCCAGCTTCCCGGGCTCTGTCCTCCATAACGAATAATAATGACGCATATCAAATCGCATGGACTTATCCGACCTCCTCAGAACCCGCTCCCGCCCTGCCCCGGGGCCCCCTCCCTCGTACCCGGGCATTCGGTGTTGGAGGACGGATTTCTGGGGCCCGGCAGGCAGGCCTGGGCACAGCCCTCTACACACCTCTCTGTATTCGCTTTGCGGGTAAAGCCCCCTGGGGGGGGTTGCGGATGCGTCGGGTTTCTTTCTGTATTTGTACGTTATATTTATGAACGGATTGCACTCGGGTCAGGGAAGGGGCGCTGCGGCCCCTATCCTTCCCGCCGACGCCAGGGGTTTGGGATGTCCTGGATCACTTTCCCCGCCCCTGAACCCCGCCCCACCCGGGCTCCGCCTCTTGGGAGCCTCAGGCCCCGCCTCTCAGAGGCCGGTCCCCTCCCTGGAACCCCAGGCCCCGCCCTCACTCTGTTGCCAACTTACGCCCGTCTATGCCAAAGCCTCGGCGGCGACACCGCCCCAAGGGCCCGCCCCATTGGCCGCCGCCTTTGTGACGTCACTGCATGCAGCCCCACCCACCTCCCGTCCCTTCCCGGGGCTGCCCGCTCCCTGTCCCTCTTAGTTAGTCCGAAGCCGACTATAGAGCAATAATGCGCACTGCATGCGAAGCTGCCGCCGCCTCTAGAGTTACTGAGAATCAGGTATCCCCCTGCCCCACCCACCCCATAGGCCCCTAGATCAGGGACGCTGCGCGGGGCCGGACGCGCAGACTTTCTTCCCCCTCCTCCTCCCTCCTCCTCCCCCCCACGGCAGAGGCCGGCGGGTGTAATGGTTTCAGGGGCGGGGCGGGGTGGTTGCCCCCCAAGACCCCTCCTTCAGTCGTCCATCACCCACCAATCCTTCATTAGGCACTAACTATGTTCTGGGCCCCCTTCTGAGTCCGCTAGGGACGTGGCGACCTGCGGGGTGTGTGTGTGTGTGTGTGTGTGTGCATGTTTGTGACGGGCCCAACGGGCTTGGGTGGGCCAGGGATGGCCGCAGGTGCAGAGAGAGCCGCGGTCCCTAGACCTAACCGTGGCCCCTCACTCCTCCCCGCCCCAGCGCCGAGCCAGTGCTGGGGGCAGTGGGGCTCTGCCTTTGACTTGGGCCTGGGTTCTCAGCTCATGTGGCACAGACCGAGGGCCCCAAGGCCCAGCGCCACCAGGGCCACCCATACCGAATCCCATTCCTTCCATCCCCTGGCAATGAGGGCTCTGTCACGTCAGTCCAGGGCTCCAGGCCAGAAGAAAAGGTGCACGCTGGAGCATTTGACCTGGCTAGCCCCATCCCCGTGGGTACCAAGCCCAGCTGCTACTCCGCTGCTCCTGCAGCGGGGGACCCGGACCTGAGAGGCCGGCACAGCAGAGCCCACGTCCAAGACCCCTACATCCCAGCTTGGTGTTCACACAGCTCCCAAGCTGGGGCCTGCCCCGCTTGCGCTGGGCACACCCGCATGCACACGCACACACAGGCACCCCACCCTACCCCACATGCCTATCTACCTACCTAAGGAGAAGGCCGGAGGGCTGTGGGCCGGCCAGGGTCTCCCGCTTCTCCCCACACCCCGCCGCCGCCGTGGAAAGCCATGGGCCCCCTCCCGCCCCCATAACTAAGCAGCACAATAACCGACTTAGCGAATTCAGGTAGAAGGAACGTTTAGGTAGCACCTATTTTGTACTGATTCTACGAGTAGGGCCCGAGATGCGGGGGCCCTCTGGTGGGGGCTGCGGCCGCCGGCCCGCCCCGCCCCCACCCCCGCCTGCGCCCCGCCGCCTTGTACATACTCCCACCCGGAACAGGCCGGGATTTTTACTCGGGCCGCGCCCCTCTTCCGCCCCCGTTTGGGGCCGGGCCGGCCGGACAGACGGACGGACGGACAGACCTCCTTCCTAAGCACAATAGCACCAGCTCCCCGGAGCACCGCACCTCCACGAGGAGAATAAATGCCACTCTTGATAGAACTCGGAGTGTCGGGCTGATGTATACAGGGCTGGGCCCGCGCAGCAGGGGGCACTGGGGTCACCTAGGGTGCGTCTTCCGGGTCCTGCCGCTCCTCAGAGGTCGGGCAGGCGCAGGCCCAGCGCTGGGAGTGGCACCCTACCCACGCAGCCTTGGAGTCGCGCCGCTGCCTTTTGCTGGGGTGCGCCCGTGTCTTCTTTTGCGAGAAGGCAGTCTTCCACCCTGGAGGGCCGGCTTGTCAGACCAAAGGCAAGAGCACACCCCTGAAGGCAAGGCAGTTAGCATTTCTCCTGTGGCAGGTGACTCCGCTCTGTGCCAGGAACTGGGGAGGCTACAGTCAGATCTGGCCCAGGACTGATCTAGAATGGCCGGAGGAGGTGCAGCAGGGCCTGTAATCCTGTGGCCTGGGACACCCCCACTCTTCCTGTAGGGGCTCCTGCTGTCCCTACAGGCCTGACAGCCACCAGCGAGCCTTCCTCGATGCCACTGGAGAACATGGGGACAGCAGAGGGTGTGGGGTCTGACCCCTTCCTGCAGCCTGCTGTCCACATCCTGACTCCCAGACTCAGGGGATATGTTCCCACACTGAGGAGCCCTCCATAAGTAGCTGGGCCAGGCTGGCTCTGGGGAGGAGGTGCCCAGGGGTCATAGGAGTTCCCACAGCCGCCCACAGCCACCCACAGCCCTCGGGCTCTAGACAGGACGTCATGTTGAGGAGATGAGGGGCAGGGCCGTGCTGGGCTCAGAGAGCCCAGGGACATGGACTCCTACCCCAGCAAATGCCCTCGGCACCCAGGTAGGTAGGCATGAGCTGAGAGGTCCCACATCTTTGGAGACATGTGGTCAAACCAGGTCAGCCCAGGGCCAGAGCAGCTCTCTGCACGCTGGCAGGGGACAGGCCCACCCAGACTCCACTGGTATGGACAGCAGGGGAGACTGACCTGCAACAGACCATAGCCTGTGGGCCTGCTGCTCAGGGTGGGGCTCACCTGGAGGTGGGCGCCCCCTTCTGGGGAGCGTTATCAGCCTTAACAACCTCAGGAAAGCCCCCAGTGTTGGTAGAGGATAGGTAGGAAGCATTGCCTAATTTGCATATGAAGACTCTGAGCCTCAGGGAGAGGAACAACTTGTCCAAGGGCTGCCTTTGACTTAAGCCCTGCCCAATATCCCACCCATCCTAAACTCAGATTCACACCTGGGTGGGCACCAATGGCAGGGAGGAAGGCTCTCAGAGGTCCACTCCTCCCCAGGGCTCCTCAGCTTCGGGGTCTGGACTGACTGTTTCTGCTTCTACAAGACTCTAAGGGGCAGTGGGGGTGGAAGGATGGAGGCTGCCTCCCCGGTGCCTGGGACGAGCCCACGCTTGTCTCCACAGGTGTCCATGGACAGAGCTTTGCATTCCAGAGAACAGGCTGCTGATCACCATGTCCAGTGTCTTCCCTCACAGGCTTCCTTGGCCTGCCCGCGGTGCCTCCACCTAGTGTCAGCTCGAGGCCCTTTCTAAACCCCTAAACCCTTCTAGCCCTTTATTCGACCAGACCTGCAGGTTCCTCACCCCGGGCCAGGTGTTGCTTCCACCAGCAGGGAAACTCGCCACTGAGCTTTCTTCGACACCTCCTCATGCACACATTTGTCCCCAAACAACCTCACCTACCTTGACCTTTTGCCTCTCCCCTGTGGGTCTGGGCCGCACCGCACCCAGGATCCTGAGGTGCTGGGGCTGTGGGCGGGGCTGGCGTAGGCCCCACCTCCCTCCTAGAAGTCCCGCCCACTATCAACCACAGGCCTCCGCCTCCCTCGGACAGGCCCTGCACCCCGCTGGTACAGGGGCTCTTCCTTATTGGTGCCTTCACAGCCCCTGCCTTCCCATTGGCTTGAGGCCTTCATCTTGCTCTCAACTTCGGTGGTGGAACCCTTGGTTCCCCCACAGGCCCCGGTCAGATGGGTCCTTTCTGGCGGCCCCCAGTCCACCCTGGTCCCCTCACTCCTACTGCTTCTTGTCTGCCGACGACTTGGAGCCTGGACGCGGACACAGGCAGCCGCTTCTAACACGGCCCTTCACTCCTCGTTGGCTACTGCGCTCAGCCTCTCTGGGCCTACTGGCAGCCTGAGCCGTCGATCTTCTCCTCTACCAATCAGCGTGCCAGTCCGGGCCGGCCCTCTAGTCTTGGCTCTGTATTGGAGGATGGCAGGGCCAGAAGGTGCGCGGAGACACGTGGGCGTGGGTGGGGAGCTTACCACTAGCTGCCTGGGAGAGGTCATTGGGAGGGAGGGCCAGAGCTCCCAGGGCTCACCCCTACGCTGCGGGCTCCCGAGAGGACCCTCTCCTGCGTCCGACCTCCCTTGGGATCAGTACTCAGAAAGGCCTAGCTCCCCCTGGCTCAGGTCTGCCTAGGAACAGACGAACGTTCTTGGACACTGGATAAGAGACGGGGCTGGTCCTGGCCCACCGAGGCTGGGCCATGTGGGCACGCAGGAGGGGTTCTGGCGCCCAATGAGGGCGGCCCCTTTAGCAGGCTACTCGAAAACACCTGCAAGGTAGCCTCAGCCTGCCAGGAAGGGATGCCAGGCTGGTATAAGTCGCAAATGGTCCGGTGGCAGAAGCACGTGTCACCAGGGGGCCCAGGTGCCTGTCCGTGGAGGTGATGGATCCAGGGCAAGCCCGGCGGGAAGGAGGGCTGACCTCAGGCTGAGCCTCTGGGTTTATTTGCTTTCAGAGAGGTGATCTTCTCAGCCTTGCTTACCTCAGAAGAATGAATGGAGTGGGTTCTGCGGCTAGGGGTGTTTCTTGGGTAAACCAGGCCTGAGCCCCCAGTGAACCCTCGCATCCGGAAATCCAGGATGCTCACACTCCATGTTCTTTGCAAAATGCAGGTCAAGCCAAGTGGGACCGGACTTGCCCGCCCACGGTTCTCACCGTGCAGTTGTTATGGTGTATTAGTTGCTTCATTTAACGACCGGATGACTGCAGACTGTGCAATGACACAGAAGCCTCTGGGCTCCCGCGAATTGGCACTTCAGGATCTCCACGCCCTGGCAAAACTGGCCCGGGTGCGAAACGCGGGAAGCTCTGCAAGTCTGCGGACGAGGGCAGAAGGGGGCTGGGTGGAGAGGCGGGCCGGG
Source organism: Delphinapterus leucas (assembly GCF_059928025.1). NCBI lineage: Eukaryota > Metazoa > Chordata > Mammalia > Artiodactyla > Monodontidae > Delphinapterus > Delphinapterus leucas. The sequence goes on from NC_143145.1 coordinate 509,687, forward strand.
CGTGCCCATTGTGGGGGCGAGGGCAGCACCCTTGCCCTTCCCCGTCCTGGGCCTGCAGGGGAGAGGTGCTGCCCTGGGAGTAGGTGGGCCAGGCGGAGGTACCCGGGACGCGGGGCCTGGGGCCTTTCTCTCGTTCCATCCTTTGGCCTGGCGCTTGTCTGAACAACCTAAGCGGAGGAAAAGCGGGGGCCTACGGTAGTAACTAGAGGGCTCGCGGAGCATCAACGCCCTAGGTGTCTGTCTGATAGTAACGCACGAGGCATTTCATAAATAACCTACATCCCCACACCCCGCGCCTGGGCTGAGGCATGACGAAACCCTGTGTTTAAAGAGCGGGACAAGGGTCAGGCGGCGGTCAGGAGGGGCTTCCAGCTGCCAGGAAGCCGCGCGTTTTCCGCCGAGGCCCTCGGGGAGCAGCGTCCGCCCCTGGCTGCGCGCCCGCCTCCGCGCTCCGGCTCGCGCCATGAGACTACAACTCCCAGCGTGCCCCGCGCGCCAGCGGACTACAAATGGACGCGGGCCGCGGCCACGGGCCAGTTAGCAGCTCCGGGAGCGACGCTGCCGCGGGCTCGGGGAGGACCCGGCGGTTGCGCGCTGATTGGCGGCGCAGGCTACGGCGGCCGACAGGGGGCGGTGGCGGCCTCTGGCCGAGGGACCGGAGGCGGGGCCTCGGGCCTCGGGCGCTGCGAGCGCGGTGGACCACGACTCCGCCGCGGCTGGGTGCGGGCTGAGGCTATGGGCGATCGCAGCGGCGCGAGCGGCTCCCGGCGCCGGAGGACGGGGTCGCGGCCCTCGAGCCAGGGCGGCAGCGGGCCCGCGGCGGCGGCGGCGGAAGAGGAGGTACGGGACGTGGGCGCCGGGGGGGACGCGCCTGCCCCGGAGAAGGACAAGGACGGAGACGTCGACGTGGGCAGCGGCCAGTGGGATTTGAGGTAGCGGTGCGCCTGACCCCTAACCTTTGACCCCGACCCGGGGCCTGCGCGACCCTCGCTGTTCCCCCAGGCGTGTCCGCCGCAGCTCGGATTCCGAGCCCGAGAGCCTGGCCTCCGGACTTTGCGTGGACAGGTGTGCCCCTTGGGCCTCCGCGGGGAAACTTAGGGAGAGGTTAGGGGTGGAGGGTCGCCTGACAGAGTCACACAGGTGGGGGCGCCGAGGGGAGCCGGCCCAGCTTCCAGACGCCCCCCCCTCTGCCCATCTTTAGGTGGGTCCTGAGGCTCTTTCCCAGGGTGAGCCCAGAGCCTGGAGCCCGAGGTGGGCTGGCTCCAGCCACCCGTACTGTCTTCTTCCTGGAAGGAGATGGATGGCGTCTGGCGGTGTGTGATGAAGGGGGCCCCTCCTGAGGGCTATGAGGGGTGCCTTGTGGGTAGATAACGCTCCCAGAGGAGGGTGGGCTGGCTGGGGAGTGGGCCAGCAGGAGCTTGGGACTGCCTGAGGAAAGGGGCAGGGGGCAATGCGAGAGGGTTTCTCATCCCTTGCAGACCCTCCCAAGAATGGTCTTCACAAAGGTCTCTCATCCTTTACCCAGCGATTGATTGGCCTGGGGTCCTGCTTATATTACCAGCACAAATGCCTGCTCTAGGGTCAGAGATGGGTCCTGTATTGGGACTCTCACCCCTGGCTGGGGTACAGGAGAGGGGTTTGAAGTGGGCACACCCACAGGTGGTCTCCCTGCTTAGCTGAAGGACTCATGGGAAGCGGGTGGGGAGCAGGCTGTGGCTGATGGCGAGGACCTGGCCCACCTGGGCATTGGCTAAGTCCTGCAGCTGGCTCCAGGCGGTCGCTTTGCCGTCCTCCACGCCCCCTCCCCCCACCGGAGCCTTCCCGGCCAAGGGGCCCTCAGGGACTCTGGCTTTGGAAGCAGCTCCAGAGCTAGAGATTATCAAGGAGGAAGTGGGCAACCTGTCAGTGGGTTGGCAAGGATTTGCTCTCTCATTAAAGAAGAACCAAGGCTTTCTTCACTGGGTACTGTGGGGAGGGGATGGGCAAAGGCAGCTGTGGTGCAGGCACTGTCCTTGCCCTTGGGGTGCGCACAGTTCACCTGGGAGATAAGATAATCTCAGCACTGAGCAGTGTGAGCAAAGGTCTGGCGCAGAGTTCATGAGGGCGGCTCTCCTGAGGGGTGCTGGCTTCCTGTGGGCCTGAGGTGGGACTGAGGGAGGATGCAAAGGATAGGAGTGTCCTGGACTCCCCTCTGCCACCTCCCCACATTATCCTCTCCAGGAGGCAGGGGCGTGGCTGGCTCGATCTCCCTCTGGAGGGGGTGGGATTTGGGGTCATTTTGTATGAGATGGGGGGAGTGTGCCAGCTTTGGGCCAAGCTGTCACCCTGGGCGGGCAGCCACTCTCCTGCTCTACGCAGGTCAGGTGGCCAGAAGCCTCCCCTGTACTCCTGCTAGTTGGGCTGAGCCAGCAGGAGCCCTGACTGCCCACCGTCAAGGTTGGGACCCTTGGGAAGAGGAGCTGGAGGTGGCAGGGATGGGCCACAGTCCCCTCGGGTCTGCAGGACACACAGGCTCTGTGTGCTTGTCCCTCATGCCAGATACCGCAGGGGTTGGGTCTCCTGGGGCAGAACCAGGCCTTGCTCTGTCTGCCCGCTTGGCATCTGGCCTCCGCCGCCCCTCCTCCCCGTCATCTTCCTCTCACCTGCCGCCTCTCCTCCCTGCTTGTTCCTCCCCCTTCTTCCTCCCTCCCCTCCCGACACTTCCTGCTCACCTTGGCCTGGCCGGCGCGGTCAGGCTCTGGGTGGGGCCGCCGGAAGGAGGGCCGCCCCTCTAGCCCTGTCTCTCAGCTCATTCCTTTCAGGTGCACCATACTCGCCTGTGCGCCCTCCAGCCCTTGGTTCACGGGCCCTCCAGGCGGGGCGTTCTTGTCGTGGGGCTCTCCCAGGGGTTTGTCTCTGGGGTGTCCTCTGTTTCTCCCTCTCTAGCAGGGACTGAGGACACGGGGAGCCCACCCAACTGGAGGAAGTGCCAAGGGGGTGGCAGCTGGGAGGCGAGCTGGCACCCTGCCCCCTCGTTCTAACTGGCCCTGGAGCTGGACCGTGTGGTCCTGCGTGTGTGGTCCACACTTGGGGCTGTGCCTCTGGGCAGGCTTTGAACCTCAGTGAGCCTCAGTTTCCCTGTGTGCCCGCCTCCTAGTGCTGGTGTGAGGTGGTGAAAGAGGTGATACCTGTGATGAGTTAGAATGGCCCTGCTGGCTGGGTGGGACTTGGGAGCAGGTGGGCGGGCCGCTGGAGGGCACAGAGGCGTGGGCAGCGCCTGCAGTAGGGGAGAGGGTGACAGAGCTCTGGGCAAGGCGGCCAGGCCCCGCGTCCATGCCAACCATGCCTGGTGCCCTCTGGTCCACTGCAGCTGACTGCATCGGCAAGGCTGGACCTCTGGGGGGATTGGTGGGCGGTGGGCTTCCTTCCCTGGGTTGGGCCCTCCGACCTCTGGGGGCACAGAGCTGCCTGGGTTGGGGGTGGTCAGAAGGCCGGTGGAGGGACCTGAGGGGCGGGTGTGGGTGGCTTGGGGAAGGCCTTAGGAGCCTGACAGCAGCGATCTGGGAGAGCTTTTATAATGTTATTTGTTGTCAGGTTTGGAAAATGCCACCCTTCCCCCACCCCCAGTTTCATCTTAGAGATTGCTGCAGATAAAGTCAGCGTGGTCTTCTCGGTGGCCCAAAGCGGGCAGGGGTCACGCTGTTGTGAAACAGTCCCCTGGGCGTGTCGAGCCGGGCGTGGACATGCAGATGGCGGTTGGCAGCTTGTGGCATGAGGTGGCTTTGGGACGCTTCCAGTAAAAGCGACTGGGCTTGAATTTGGGGGAGGGTTCTGGGCAAGCCCGTCCAGTGGAGAGGCCCAGAGACTGTCCTGTCTGGGGAGCTGGGCCTTGGAGCTCTGCTTGCCTCTTCGAAAGGCAGAGCGCCTGGGGTGGAGCTCACAGCTCCCCTGCGCGTGCTCCAGGATGGCGCTGGAGGGCAGGTGCGAGGAGGCCAGGCCTGTGACTGGGAGAGGCGGGTGGGCCAGGTACGGGCAGACCTCGGTCTGGGAAAGCAGAGGGCAGACCGTCAGCACTGCCCTGGCTGACGATGCTGAGCGGTGTCTTGTCCTCCCTGGCCCTCATCTCCTGGGTGCGGCCGTCTGAGTGCTGACCCCAGCCGTAGCCAGGCCTGCCGCAGAGGCCGGGCCACCCCCGGAGGCCCTGTCTTCTCCTGTGCCCCAGCTGCCTCTTGAGGTGGAGCTGTGTCCACGGGAGGGAAGGGGAGGCCCTGGCTTCTCTTACAAAACCGGAGGCCTTGCTCAATGCCGTGGAAGGCCTCCTGGTGGCAGGGCACTTGGGGTGAGGCGGGGCTGCAGCCAAGGACCGGCACGAGGTCTGAGCCTTGCCCCGCCGTGCTGTGGCCCCTCCACCTCTGCCTCGCCCTGAGGGTCAGGCAGGGACGTGAGGGTCTGCGTCTGTGTCCCCCAACCCTGGCGCTGGGTGGGAGCGCTCATGGGCGAGGGGCACCGAAAGTGCCTCCGCTGGCTTCTACTGTAGACTTCCCTGCCATCAGGCGCCCAGCGCCTGGGTGCCGGTGCCCGCTGGGACCTGTGTGGGCCAAATGGAGGGAGGAGGCGGTTGGAGTGGGGGCCTTGGCTCACTGGGTGGTGGGCTGGGCCGACTGCAAAGGCAGATTCGCACCCCCCCCATCTGTCCAACATTGCCAGATGGGCCCCCGGACCCCTGGGGTGGACTCTTCCTGTGGGCCCATCACCACTCCTTAGCCAGCGAGGGTGGCGGCAACCAGAGGCAGCTGCGGGGGGAGGGGTGCTCCCAGCCTGGGGGACTCCAGCCGGCCCCGTAGCCAGCTCCTGCCTGTGGCGTGCCCCGCCCACCCACAGCGTGGAGCGGCAGGCCTCTGGGTGTTCCTGAGAGCTTGGCACGGCCTGGCACCTCTCTGGTGACAGTCGGGGAGTAGGCTGGTGGGCAGATGGGCGTGCGCTGCCCAGAGTGAGGGGCTGGGCGTGGCCAGGTTCACAGGTGTCTGCCAGGGCTGGGAGGCGTGGGCCTGCTTTGGGCCTCGCTTGAGGTTCTCACTGCCTGGGGCTCTGCGGGTGCCCACTTCTGCTTTCCAGGTGCCACCGCCTGCAGGATTCCCTGTTCAGCTCTGACAGTGGCTTCAACAACTACCGTGGCATCCTGAATTGGTGTGTGGTGATGCTGGTAAGTAGGGTGGCGTCTTGGAGCAGGTGTCCCTGTGGCCAGGTGGGGCACGAGCTCTGCCCCCTGGAGTGGGTGGCCAGAGCTTTTGTGGCTGGGCTGAGTGGAGAGGGATCGCGGTGGCGGTCCCTGCAGCGGCCGTATACTGGGCTCCCGGAGGGCACACACTCAACCCTTGTCCCTGTTGAATCCCAGGAGACGCCTGCAGGGCTAGCGTGGGAGCCTTTGTGCCGTGGGCTGTGCCCGAGGGGCTGGGGTCTCCTGAGGGGCTTCTCTGGCTTGGCGTGGGGGCAGGAAGGAGTAGATGGGCTGGTGGGCCTTGGGGCTGTGGAAGGGGTGCTGTGGGTGCAGGGCCTCCTCGCAGCACGCGTGAGTGGTCTTGGGGCTCCGTGAAGAGTTTCCTCTTCTGTTCCAAATGGCCCTCGTGGGCGTGGAGCCCCCGGGCAGGCCCGGACTTGGAGGAGCAGGGGTGAGAATACGGTTCTAGCCCCGGGCCCCCCTCCCTCAGTCTCAGGAGGGTGAGAGTGGGGAGCCCCGCGCCTGCCTTGCTCTGCGGCCTGGTCGAGGCCACTGCTTCAGGGGCCCCGCTCCCCCGGCATTTGGCAGCTAGAGTCCAGCGCTCCAGGGTACAGCCTTCGGGCGGGGCAGGGGGCAGGGGCCTCTCTGGGCTCTGCCCCCGCCACTCAGGGCTGACGTGGCACATCACCCTTGACCCTCCACCCGACGTGTCTGCCTGTCTTGGGCGTGGTTCCCGCGGCTGCCCGTGTGCAAGGGGCTCCCACACCTTCCCTGCCTGTGGCCCTAGGAGGCTCCCTGGGGAGCTGTGGGGCACCATGCAGCCTGGTGGGTGAGAAGCTGGCTGGGCAAGGGGAAGGCGGGCCATTGGCCAGCTCAGACCCAGGAGATGACGTGTCCCTGGTCTCTGGAGGCCGTTGCCGGCCGAGGCTGGGTTTGTGAAGAGGGGGTCATGCGGGGCGGGCCCTCAGCTGCCTGGGCGGCACTGTCTGCTCCCCTGCAGCCCCTGGGCCTGCCTGGCCCTTTGGTGTCACCCCAAAGCCTTCCCCCTGCTTCTGGTACCTCTGCCACACCCTTCCTGTAGGAGACGCGCATCCCGCGCTGCGTTCCCTCTGCAGGCTGGGCCTCCAGGTGGGTGCTGCCTGTTTGCAGCTCCAGCTCTCGCCTGCTGTGAGCTCTCAGGACAGGCCACCGCCAGGTGGGGTGACACTGTAGGACCGCGTGTGTCCTGGTAAGCTGGCCGCTCAGGCGTTTGACTGGGAGAGGGTGTGGCAGCTGGCCCCTGCATCTCTGAGCTTGTTCACCTCCTCATGAACCTTGCCAGGTAAGGGACCCCACCAGTGTCCCCTGGAGAAGCATCACTTTTCTGCGGACCCTTCCGTAACCTGCACGGGGCCTGTGCCTTGTGGGGTGAGGGAGCAGGTCCCTGTCCCTGCAGAGGAAAGCCAGGCCCCCAGCCACCGGCTAAGGCAAGAGCTTGTTGTGATGGGGCTCCGTCCTCAGCTGCTGTTGCTGCAGGAATGGCCGAGGCGGGCAGGGGTGTGAGTCACAATGTGGCGTTCCAGGCCCAGCTTCCCCCGGCCCCTCAGGACTCTGGCCCGCAGGGCGTGGGCACTCCCGGTGCGGCGCCCGCCACACAGCCGGGCTCTGCGAGGACTGGCCTGACTGGCAGGGCGGTGCCCTGGGCGTGGGTGGTGGCCCCATCTGGCAGGCTCGGGCTTTGGGACTGTTGCTGCGGCCTTGGGGCCCTCACCATCTCGGCGGGATGGATGCGGGCTGGACGGCGTGGGCCTCTGCTGCTGCTGAAGACAGGCATCTGGGAAGTGCCTGGTGTCGGGGCCGGCTCCTCGTTGGCGTGCCGGGGGCAGTGCCGAGGGGCTTCCCATCCCTGCGCTGGCGTCCGCGGGGTGGGTTGCGAGTCTTGGAGCTTGGCGTGAGGTCAGGCAGGGCTGGGCCTGCAGGATGGAGGCTGCTGCTGGGACCCACGGGTGCCGGGAGGAGCTGGGGTGGCTGTTCCGGGGCCAGAGGTGACGGGGTCGTGTCCCTCTCTCTCTCTTGCAGATCTTGAGCAATGCGCGGTTATTTTTAGAGAACCTCATCAAGTGAGTGGGCCCTGGCCCTGCCCCACCCACTGCCAGCTCAGGCCCCGCCCTTCTCCCACTCAGACCCTCATCCCCCACCTGCCCATCTGCAGGTACGGCATCCTGGTGGATCCCATCCAGGTGGTGTCTCTGTTTCTGAAGGACCCCTACAGCTGGCCCGCTCTGTGCCTGGTCATTGGTGAGCTGAGTGCCCAGGAGGCCTCGGGTGGGGACAGGGCTGACCCGGGCCTGAACCTGCCCTGTGGCGCTTCTGTCCTCAGTGGCCAACGTCTTTGCCGTGGCTGCGTTCCAGGTGGAGAAGCGCCTGGCTGTGGTGAGCAGCGCCCTCACGCCCACCCTCGCCCTGCCTGGAGGTCTGCTCCTCTCCAGCCAGACTTAGGGCAGACCAGCAGCCCGGCCCACTGTGTCTCATCCAGGCTTTGGGGCTGTGTGTGGCTTTCCCGGGAGGGGCTGCACCACAGGCCTGGCAGCCATGCCCTAGGGAGACCCTCTGGCCGGGAAGTGAGGGCCCCCGGCTGAGCGCTGTGCTTCCCCCCCCCTCCCCCGCACCTCAGGGTGCCCTGACGGAGCAGGCAGGGCTGCTGCTGCACGTGGTCAACTTGGCCACCATTCTCTGCTTCCCGGCGGCTGTGGCCTTACTGCTTGAGTCCATCACTCCAGGTGGGCCACCCATCTCAGCCCCATCCCAACCTGTCTCTGGGGCCCGTAGGAGAGACCTAGGCGAGCCACAGGGGCTGCCCCTGTGGCTGTGGCTCTCCTGTGGGCAGTGTGGGAGGTGCATGGCCTGAGCTTGCCTCTCCTGCAGTGGGCTCCGTGCTGGCTCTGATGGCGTACACCATCCTCTTCCTCAAGCTGTTCTCCTATCGGGACGTCAACCTGTGGTGCCGAGAGCGCAGGGCTAGGGCCAAGGCCAAGGCTGGTGAGGGGCTGCCTGGGGCTGGGGCCACCCGGGGCTGCCACCTGCTGTGGGGCTGGACCCAGGCAGCATCGCAGCCTCACCCCGCCCTGCCACTTGCTCGTAGCTGCTGCGGGTAAGAAGGCCAACGGGGGAGCCGCCCAGTGCGCCGTGAGCTACCCTGACAACCTGACTTACCGAGGTGAGAACCCTGCCAGGGCCTGGGGGAGGGGCGCTGCTGGGGGCCAGGGCTTCGGCCTGCTAGCCCCACCCTCCCGTTGCAGACTTGTACTACTTCCTCTTTGCCCCCACCCTGTGTTACGAGCTCAACTTTCCCCGCTCCGCCCGCATCCGGAAGCGTTTCCTGCTGCGTCGGCTCCTTGAGATGGTGAGGCTGGAGGCTGGGGCCCTCGCGGGCTGGGGGGGCCACGGGGCACTGGGGGGCTCAGCCCGCCGTTCTCTGCTTCCTCCTCCAGCTGTTCCTCACGCAGCTCATGGTGGGGCTGATTCAGCAGGTACGCGGGCTGGGCTGGGGGCCGCGCTGTGCGGGGTGGGGGAGTTGCTGGAGGAGGGTAGCTCGGGCGGCCAGCGAGCTGACACCCTGCCCTCTTTGCAGTGGATGGTCCCCACCATCCAGAACTCCATGAAGCCCTTCAAGGTGAGCAGGCAGGCCCTTGCGGGGTGGGGTCTGAGGGCGGGGCCGAGGGAGCCAGCTGCACCCTGTCTCTGCAGGACATGGACCACTCCCGCATCATCGAGCGCCTCCTGAAGCTGGCGGTGAGCAGCCTGGCGGGTTGGGGCATGTGGGGGGCGAGGTGGTGGTGTTCTGGAACCTGGCACACGCCTCCCCACAGGTCCCCAACCACCTCATCTGGCTCATCTTCTTCTACTGGCTGTTCCACTCCTGCCTGAACGCCGTGGCCGAGCTCATGCACTTCGGAGACCGGGAGTTCTATCGGGACTGGTGGTGGGTGGCCTTGGGTGTGGGGCCGGGGGCTCGGGGGGGGAGGGCCCTGGCGCAGCCCGGTCACCCGCCGTCTCCCGACCCCCAGGAACTCTGAGTCCGTCACCTACTTTTGGCAGAACTGGAACATCCCCGTACACAAGTGGTGCCTAAGGTGGGTGTGGGCGCTGCAGCCAGCGGGCGGGCGGCACGTGGCCCGGGCGCCCGCCCCACGGCTGCTCCCTTTTGCAGACACTTCTACAAGCCCATGCTCCGGAGGGGCAGCAGCAAGTGGGTAGCCAGGACGGGGGTGTTCCTGGCTTCAGCCTTCTTCCACGAGGTCAGTGCCCTGTGGGCGCGTCTGGCCCCACCTTGGGCGGGGGTGGCTGAGGGGTAAGCTGACGCCCCTCTCACCCCCACCCAGTACCTGGTGAGCATCCCTCTGCGCATGTTCCGCCTCTGGGCCTTCACGGGCATGATGGCTCAGGTGAGCACCCCGCGTGGCCTGGCATCCGCTCCGCGCCCGGGAGCCAGCCCCGTGGTCGCGGAGGCCTGCTAACCGGGCCCCCATGTCCCCAGATCCCACTGGCCTGGATAGTGGGCCGCTTCTTCCGTGGCAACTACGGCAACGCGGCCGTGTGGCTGACAATCATCATTGGGCAGCCGGTGGCGGTGCTCATGTACGTCCACGACTACTACGTGCTCAACTACGAGGCCCCGACGGCCGGGGCCTGAGCCGCTCCAGGCCGGCCCTCCTTGCTGCGGCTGCCCGCCTCGCCTCACCGCCTGTGGCTGGAGCCGGCCCCCCACCTGTGTGCTGGGGAGAGGCCTGGCTGGTCGATGCTGCCTCTCTGCCCCTATGGGGCACCCTCCTGCCCCCTCAGGGATGGCAGACTGGGCCCGTGGGAGGTGCCAGCACTCGGGAGCTGTGCCGATCCTGCCCAGGGGTCTGAATGTGTCAATAAAGCGCTGTCCACAGTGAGCTCCCTCAGCCTCCGGGGCACGGGGCTGCTGGGAGGTGGTGGCCGTCCCAGTCCCGCGGGGGCGGCCTCCCTTGGGCTGGACCATGGGAGGGGGATCTGGGTCCCTTCGGCATCCCAGGACCTGGAGCAGTTGCCCGGCTGTGGCTGGGCTGGGGGGAGGGGGGCGCGGCATAGGACGCAACCTCCCTGCATCCCAAGACTTCTTGTCCTGCAAGGTGGGGCCTCAGAACTCCCAGGCCCCGTGTGCCTGAGGGCTGCCCAGAAGTGGACTTCAGCTTGGGGTGGGGCCGGAGGCCGAGAATCAGGACTGACTCGAGGGGCTAAGAGACTCCAAGGCAAGGCTGCAGAGGACACAAAGGCCAAGTGCCCAGGCCCCTGGGGAGGGGCAGCCACGTGCTGGGGCGCTCACCTGGGGTGGGCTCCAGGCCTCTGGGATGAGGCAGGTGGCCTGACCCAACCCTCGTCCTGGGCCTCCCTCTCAGTGGCCTCCCTGATAACTGCTGGCTTGAGGCCTCCCCGGCCCCCTCCCAGCCCTGCCCAGTTTTCCTGGCACTGACTGGGCTGGATGGTCCACTTGATACATCCTGAGTGTGGCCTTCGGGATACCTTGCTCCCAGAGCTTGCCAGGGAGGTGGGGGCAGCCCCGGGCTCCTGTTCCCACCTCTGGTGGAACCCCGAGGCTGTGCTGGGCCAGGTGTGCCCTGACGTACAGCCACAGCCCAACAAGGTGGGCGTCTGAGGAGGTGACTGGGTGCTGGTCTCGGAGCCATGCTGCCCCTGCCCCAACCAGAAGCTGCTCAGCCCCGGGTCCTCGCCTCCTCTGGGTCATGGTGGTGGTTTGGGGAGAGGGAGGCCACCTGGGGGTGCCCTTTGAGTGCAAGGGGTTACAGGCCGCATCTCCCCGACCCTTGCCTCCTGGCGGCTGCTGGGAGAATGGTAAGCAGCGCGTGAGCCGGGTGGGGCAGGACATCGGGTGGGCTGCTCCGGCCCCTGCCCCCTGTGCCGCACGCACGTGCTCACCAGTGGCTGCCTGACGCAGGGGTGGTGCTGTGCTCCCACTGCCTCCCTCCTCTGCCAGACCCCGCGCCTCCCTTTTGCCAAAGCCAGCCCGGCCCCTCGTGACATGAGTGCAGAGCAGAGGTGGCTCTGCTGGGCAGATACACAACGGTGCACCCACCTGTGTCCCACCTGGTGCAGACCTGGCAATGGAGATCCTAGGGGCCCTCTGACCCCTCCCCGGTCCTTTAATAAAGACTTCTGCGTGGACACGGCCCAGGGGAGCCAGGCAGGCTCAGGCTCAGGTGTGCTGTGCCCATCTACCCTCCCTCCAGCCCCTTCTGAGACCCCTGTGTCCCCCCTCACCCCCACCCACCCACCCCAGGACCCCCGCGAGAGGAAACAGACTGGGAGGCCACACACACAGCCCGTCGTTTATAGATCTCTGTCTCGTCTGTCCGTCCGTCCATGTATATGCCTGTATATCTCTACAGAATGGGAAAGGGGGGACTCTCGTGTAAAAATCCAAAATACAATTCTATGAGCACCCGCGTACCGGTCAGTCCGAGTGTGGCCGTGAAGGCCCCAGCAGGCAACTGCTCATGGGGCTGGGCCCTCGGTGCTGACTGGGGGCCATGCCCGCCCAGCTGGCCCGGTACTACTGAGACCAGCCCTGCACTGGGGGGTAGGGGTGGGGTGGGGGTGTGTGGGGCGCAGGCCGGCCCTCCTCCTGGGACCTCTAGGAGACAGTGGGGTCCTTGGCTTTGGGGGGCTCGGAACCCGTCAGCAGGGAGATGGTGGGGTCGTCTGCGTAGTCGTCCCCCTCGGAGAAGTAGGAGCCGTCTCCCAGCTCGAAGAGCACCGGCAGGTCGCCGCCCCCCACGTCCACGGAGCCAGGGTCCAGCAGCAGCAGGGGCTGGGCCGTGTAGTGCACCAGCTGCTTCCCTGGGGGGGGCGGGCAGGTCAGCGTGCTGGCGCGAGGGCACGGGGCGGGGGCGGGGGCGGGCAGGTTCAGCTCACCTGAGTCAGGGCTGCTGCTCTCTGCCTCAAGAGGCCTGGGGGGCTCCTGGGGAGAGAGGAGCTCCTGGATCTGCTGGGGCGGAGGGAGCGTGGTGAGGGTTCCCGGATCCTTTCCCCCCGCCACCCCGCCACCCCCATGCTCTACGCACGCTGGCCAGGCTGCTGTCAAGGTCGGGCAGGCTCATGTCAGGCACTGTCACCGAAGGGCTGAACAACTGCAGGGAAGGGAGGGCAGTCAGGCTGTGCCTGTGGGCGGGGTGTGGGGGCGGGGCGCGGGGTGGGGCCGGGACTCACGTCCAGCAGGGTGCTGGTGTCCACGCTGAAGCCGTGGCTTGTCAGCATGGTCTGCAGGTTGTCCAGGTTGGAGTCCATGGCATCCAGGTGGTCGCTAAGCTCAGTCCTGGCCAGACGGAGGGAATCGGGTGAAGCGGCACCCCGGGCGTCCCCACCCAGGCACATTCCTGTCCAGCGCTCACACCCACCTACCAGAGAAGGGCTCCCCTCGGCCACCACCCACCCTACTCGGGCTCACGGGAGGCCCTCCAAGGTAGGGCCCCTCTGCACTGCCAGCCCGGGCCCGGCGGGCCAGTGTGCACAGGGCGGGATCCTTGGCCACCCTGGGGGAGTGGCTCAGGCCCTGCCGTCACCGGTCACCGTGAGGCCCCGGAAGGCCTCTGGCAGCATTTCAGGCTGGGCCAAGATGGCAGGAGGGCCAAGGAGGGGGTCAGTGCTCAGAATGGGGTGGGCACCCAGATCTTCAGGCTCGGTAAGGTTGGGCCTTTGCACCGGAAGACAGCAGGAGGCGGCGAGGAGCTGTGCTCGGCGGTGGCTGGGCCAGCCTCTCCCCCGGTGCCCGCCTGGAAAGACCAGGCCTGGCGGCTGCGAACCAAAAGGCCCTGCCCTCTCCTTAGAGGAGGCCGGTCAGCACAACACCTGGGCCACCCTCTGTCAGTCGGCAACTCGGTGCTGGCAGGAGCCCCAGAGCCCGGGGGGCCAGTCCCTGTCGCAGAGGGCCTGGGGCGCCCATTCACCAGGCAGGGCTGAGTGCTCCCAGCCGGGCTGGGGTCTGGTCCGCGGCTGGGGAGGGGCCCGAGCTCTGGCAGAGCCATCCTCCCTCCCCAGTGGGACAGCGCTAACCCTGGCTGGACTCGGCCATGTAGAGAGGAGGAGGGGCAGGGGAAGAGGCGGGCGACCCCAGACATCTGTGGAGCGCGAGCCACACTGCAAGATAGAAAGACAAGAGCCCCCGGATTGCAGGTGGGGGCCGGGCAGACCCCCAGGCCCCACCCTCGCCTGCCCACCTCTGGGGCAGCAGGACAGACACAGGGACCCAGCAGCCTGCTGCAGGAGAGGGCGACCTGGCCACACGCCTGGGCTCCTGCGGTGGAAGGGCCGTGGGACCACCGGGTTGGCATCTGTCTCCCTCCCCAGCCCTGAGCTTTGTGCTCAGGGCCAGGTCCGCGAGCTCATCCCCAGCAAGCCCTAAGCCACAGGCCTGACGGCTGCCCGTGTCCAGCCCTTGTCAGAGGCCCGGCCGTGCTTCCAGAGGCCGGTGGGTGAGCGGACGGCACTCACTTGTCCAGGCAGGCTACGCTGAGGCACTTCTCGGGGGCCGAGGCAGGCCGGGGCGAGGGGGGGCGGCCCCCGGCATCGGCGAGGGCCGGGGCCGAGGCGGCCGGCGCAGGCTCGCTCTCCCGCAGGATGGAATCAATGAGGGCGGTCGGGGACAGGGGCGTCTCCACCACGGAGGACGGCTGGCTGGGACTGGCATCCTCTGCCCGGGGGCTCCGAGGTGGGCTGGGGGGCTCCTCCTTGACTCGAACCAGGGGGCTGCTGGACATGGGCCTGCCCAGGGGGTGCACGTGTGAGCAGGCGCCTCCACCAGCCCCACCCGCTCCCGCCTGCTGGGAAGGTGCCAGGCCCACCTCTCAGCTATGCTCCCGCCCGCGGAGGCCAAGGGGCTGCCGGGGGCCAGCTCGGTGATGTCGGAGATGATGGGTCCGGAGCTGGCAACAGCGTCTGGCGGGTAGAGGCTGGAGCCGCTATAGGCCGGGGACGGAGCCTGCCACCAGAGGGAGGTGACCACATGCAGCACCTGCTGCCGCCTCAACCCCCCGCCCCGCGCGGCACCCGCCGCTCACCGAGTAGGGCCCCGGGCCATGGATGCGCTCCAGAGAGAACTGCCGGCCGTACTTGGGCATGGAATGCGCGGAGCTGCTGTCGTTCAGCATCAGCGGGCTGTGGGGAGAGGCAGGTTAGCTGCGTCCCCAGCCTCGGCGGCCCCCAGGACACAGCCAACAGGAGGTGGGCATGCCTAGTGCCTCACATCTTTCTCTTCACCCCCAGGATCCGGTTCGACTGCACCAGCGAGATGAGGAACTGGATGAGCTGCGAGGGGAGAGGTGGTCAGCCTGGCTGCAGACAGGGACCCCGCGCCCCACCCGCCGGCGTCGCACCTTGTTGACGACTTTCTGCTGTTGGGCGTGCTTCTGCCGCAGGCTGGCCACCTCCCGCCACAGGGCCTCGTTCTCACTGCAACAGACCAGGCGCCGTCGGGGGGCTGCAGGGAGCCCCACGGACACTCCACCCCACCCGGGCAGGAGCAGGGCTGTGGGGGACTGCGTCTCGCCACAAGCCCAGCTGCCGGCCCATCCCCACCCCACCCGAGCACAGGCTGTGGGACGGTCTGAGGGCCAGGCCAGGGCCCCCGCCCCTCCTCGCGCTGTTGCGCTGCGAGGGGAGGATGCGCAGGGGTGCCAGTTGTGGGGGCAGCGGGGCTGTGGTGGAGACCTGGGCAGGGCCTGCTGGTGCGCCCCAGGATCTGGGCCGAGACCCCCGGGGCTTTCTCGGTCACAGTCGAGGTGGCAGAGCCTTGAGGGCGGCCCCCACCCTTGGCCGACTCTCCCTAGACCGAGGCTGAGAATGGGAGGGGAGTCCAGGGGAAGGGGGCAGTACAGCTTTCAGGCCACAGGGCGGCATGTGGGGGGGTTGTCCCGTGCCTTGAGGGGACCAGAGGTGGCCCCGAGGAGCAGAAAGGGCCACCTGAGCAGCCCACGGTCTGCCACTCCAGGGGGCCAGCCCTGCTCAGCCCCCAGCATGTCCTGTTGACATGCAAGAGACCCTCCTGGCTTCACCCTGAGAGGTGTCCATGTCCCAGAGGCCAAGT
Organism: Delphinapterus leucas; assembly: GCF_059928025.1. NCBI lineage: Eukaryota > Metazoa > Chordata > Mammalia > Artiodactyla > Monodontidae > Delphinapterus > Delphinapterus leucas. Next base: position 524,986 of record NC_143145.1, read on the forward strand.
TCACCTGGTTCCATCTCCAGGTATCACCCAGCCAGGGGCTTCTGCTGGGCCCTGATGTGAGTAGTCGGGGCCCAGGAGCATCCTCCGTGGTCTGGGGGGCATGACGGCCGGCCCTCTGAGCGGCTTTGAGGCCGCACCGAGACATGGACAGCCACCCCGGGCTGGGGTTCCTGAGGTCCCCAGGGCTCCAAGTACATGGGAGGAGACCTAAGCCAGCCTCCATAGGGGTCCTGGCTTGGGGGAGCCTAGAGCTGGTTCTGTGGTGGCCACACATGCCCCAGGGGCAGGGGTTCCAGAAAGAACCCGAAGTGTTTCCTGCTTCCCAGGCCTGAGGAGAGGCGACACCCCGTGCTGAGTGATGCCAGGCATGTGTGAGGAGCCCAAGGGCGTGGCCGCTGCTCCGGGCCCAGCTCTGCTTGCTGCCATGGGAACCGGGTCCAACCCCACCTTCTGGAAACGAGTTCAACCTGGCAGGGTGGGAGGCTGTGCAAGCCTGAACCTAGTTCTGTCTGGAGAGTGGAAGGCCTGAAGCGTCTGTCTCGGAGCCTGCGGGGCGGGACTGGGGGGAGAGACCCTCCGCTGGCGCCCCCTCCCCCTCCTCTGCTTGCTCCCCAGGGGGCCTCTTGGTCCCAGCGTGCCCCCTGCCCGGCGCGCCAGCACCTACTGCTTCATGGCCAGCAGCCTGGAGTCCACGCTCTCCTGCTTCCCCTTCAGCAGCTGCACGTCGGCCAGCAGCTTGCTGACGCTGTCCTGGTGGATCTTTATGTCCTCGCTCCTCAGGGTGGACACCTGGGTCCCCAGGGGAGCAGTCACTGAGATGGCCTGGGGGGGGCGGGATACAGCAGAAAGGGCCAAGGGGCTGCCGGTCTGGAGGGGCCTTCGCTGTGGTGGCTGACGGAGGAGGGGCTGCCAGCAGGAAGAGGGCTCGGTGCAGCCGGGCCAGGCCAGCAGGACAGGGGGTGGACGCTGCTCCTGCTGACGGCCTGGAGGGAAGTCCGAGGACGTGGGGGAGGGAGGAGGGCTACTCACGCTGGTCACTTTCCTCTTGATGTTCTCCAGGAGCTGCTCCTGGCCGCGCAGGAAGCACGGGTGCTGGAACTCGGTGTCGTCCCTCTCTGGCTTGACCAGGCCGCCCTGCTCGATGTGGACCACCTTCCGGAAGCCATCTGCGCGCGACAGGGTGGGGCAGTGCTGCCTCAGGGCTGGGGACCCAGCCCTCACTCCGGCACGGCCACCGCCCCGCTGGAGGACGAGGGAGGCTGGGGAAGTGGGGAAATGCCCCGCACTGCCCTCTTGGGAGCCCTGCCTGAGGTGGCTGGCTGGTCTCAGTCTCAGGGAGGCTCCACACCCCCCACGACACCCCCTCCCCCCGCAGGTGCGCGGGATCCGGGTCACGCCCCCGGGCTACCCAGGGCCCAGAGCCTGGGGGCTGCACCAGGCCAGCGAGTGGGGCCCCGGGGCAGCGCACTCACACATGTTGAGCTGCCGCACGAAGCTGGCCATGTTGCTGTGCTTGAAGTACTTGGGCAGCACCTCCTTGGCGAACTGGCCCTGGTCCAGCACGTGGAAGCTGTTCCCACTCTGCCAGGAGACGTGGGGGTCACGCAGCCGCCTCCGTGCAGGGGCTGTGCCCCCACCCAGGGTGGAGGTCTCCCTGGGACCCAGCACCCTTGCCGAGGCCCGCTCACCCGGGCTGCAGAGGGCCGTTCAGGAAGCACCTCAGAGCACGGCAGGCCCCTCCCTCAGGGGGCCTCGTGCTAGCTTTAATCAGCAAATTTCCCCTAAGAACAGCCAAGACCCCAAACGGAGGCAGCCAAGAAAACGGGAACCTGATTTCAGTTACTCTGGAGGAAAACAACACAGTCACGTTCAGAAACGCAGCTTTGTTTTTCTTTTGGCAACAGAGACAAAGAAACAGAGATGAACAAAACTGCTACGCTGGGCTTCCCTGGTGGCGCAGTGGTTGAGAGTCCGCCTGCTGATGCAGGGGACGCGGGTTCGTGCCCCGGTCCGGGAAGATCCCACATGCTGTGGAGCGGCTGGGCCCGTGAGCCATGGCCGCTGAGCCTGCGCGTCCGGAGCCTGTGCTCTGCAATGGGAGCGGCCACAACAGTGAGAGGTCCGCGTACCGCAAAAAAAAAAAACCAAAAAATTGCTACGCTGCTCTTCCATTTCTTTCCTGCCCTCAGTCCAAAAGCTACTGGAAGGGCAACAAGGCAGCCCTCTGTGCTGGCAGGGCCCGGGAGCGGGTGTAGTCCTCCCCTGGGATGAGGGACAGGGAAGAGCCGGAAGATTCCCGTGGCGGTGACCAGGACGCAGCAACGCTTCTCAACACGGACAAAGACGGGACAATAAACAGATGTAAGTGTGAGGTGAGGAGAAAGGGTGGAAGAGAGACCGCTAAAGCTTTTTTCCTCCAAAGAAGCAATAAGAAAACTAGCAAAAAATGTTTAGTCAACTTCTTCAGAACCCTGAAACTCACCCAAAGGACTGCATCAACATGGGGAGAATTTATTCAAGAAATGGTTGAATCTCAGTAAGATCAGTGAGCTGTGGCATTCAAACTCGCCCTGTTCCCGCCTCCTTTCCCGTAGCTGTGAAAACCAACAGCTGAAATCGTGGGGGAACCAGCATTCTGGCAGCCACAGGGTGAGAATGGGGCTGGGGCTCCTTCAAGGCCTGTATGGCAACTCCCTGGAAGGTTCCACTGGCAAGGCTGTTTTTGTTTGATTTGACTGGAAGCTCTCTTAGTATAAAAAGCCTTTTCCTCGGGATGTTTGTTGAAAACATCTAGAGGCAATTTTGAAACCTGTGCCTGCCTAAGACAGTGGACAGCAGACGGGGAAAAACAAGCTAACCAGAAAACTTAAAAGGAAGAGCTGGGGAATGAGAGATCAAGAGGAGCTTTGAAAAGCTCCAAAATATTCCAGGGGATCTAGAAGTCACATGCACATGTAGAGCTCTGTGCACGCCTGAGAGAGACCTGAAAAGGCCCTCTCACCTCTGGCTGACTGAGGCTCTGCATAAGCAGGAAGTGGAGGAGAAAGTCAAGGTGTCAACTACCTGGCTGGGAGGTGAAGGCACGCCCAGCACATACAGAGTCCGCTGCAGAGGCTGGGAGGGTTATTGTCTCCAGGCATTGAATGACGTTCCTGCTCCCTTTACTCCCTGACCAATGGGCTAACTGGGCAGAGAACTCAGTGACCACACATAACAAAGAACACAAACTGCCCAGAATTAGTTCAGAAAAGTCACTAAACAAACAAACAGCAACAGCAAGAAACAGCGACAAATCCTGGCGAGCGTAGAAAATCTGATACTGAGTTTAACAAATGCCACATTATATTAATGGAAAGTCCAACATTCAACAAAAAGTTACGAAACATGCAAAGAAACAAGGTATGACCCATACATGGGACAAAAGCAACCAAAAGAAACTGTCCCTAAGGAAGCTCAGGTGTTGGACTTACTAGACAAAGACTTTAAAATCAGGTATTTGAAATATGTTCAAAGAACAAAACAAAATGGCATCTAAAGAAATAAAGGAAAGCATAAGAATGATATCTCTTAGAACAAAGAATAACAATAAAGATAGAAGTTATAAATATGAACAAAAAAAAAATCCTGGAGTTGAAAAGTGTAACAACTCAGATTTAAAATTCACTAGAGGGCTCAAGAGCAGATCCAAGCAGGAATAAGAAAGAATCGTGAAGGAAGATATTCAACTGAGATTACCTAGGCTGAGAGACAGAAAGAGAAAAGAATGAAGAAAGTGAGCAGGCCTCGGAGACAATGCGGTACGCCACCAAAGACCAACATATGCATAAAGGAGAGGAGAGAAAGGGACAGAAAGAATATCTGAAGAAATAATGGCAGAAAACTTCCCAAATTTGATGAAAAATATCCAAGAAGCTTAACAAATTCCAAGGATAAACTCAAAGAGATTCACATCTAGATATCCATAATCAAACTGAAGAAAGCAAAAGACCAAGGAAGAATCTTGAAAGCAGTTAAGAGAGGATAGACCCATCATGTACAAGGAATCCCTAATAACAGCTAATTTGTCATCAGAAACCATGCAGGCCAGAAGCCAGTGGGATGACATACCAAAAGTGCTGAAAGAAAAAAACCTGTCAGCCAAGAATTCGATATCCAGCAAAACTATCCTCTAAAGATAAAGGCAAGGTTTCCCTGTCTGCGAAGGCAGCTAAGGAGATCCAGCGAACCACTCCAAGGAGAAAAAAAACGAAGCTTATTTAAGTCATCTAAAGTCTCTGGAAATTGTCCTAAAGGCATATAACAAATGAAGAAACATTTATTCAAGAAAACCTAAAACTCAGTAGGAACAGTGAGTCTGTAGCATTTTAGCCATAACTTACTCCCTCTTCCTCACACAAGTTCACCTGGATTGATATGACACTCTGGGAGGCTATGGCCTAGAGGTGGGGATTCCTCTCTCCTCAGTTTACAGCCAAGGCTTTCTGTATCTTGCTGAGGGGCAGGCCACCAGCATTTCTCATCTTGTCCAACTTGAAGGTGAAGAGGCTAAATTCCTGGTGATTGCAGCCAAGAGGTTGAGGGTCCTCTTCCCCATTCTGCCCCTGCCTATAGAATGGAGGCTCTACCCCAGGCATGGCAGGCTGAGAACACTGGGGCTTCAATTACCCTCACCCCAGTTAGCCTTTAATTTCTTTTTCTTGTCTTAATGTACTGGGTAGGACTTCCAGTACACTATTAGCTAGAACTGGTGAAAACAGACTTTGTGCTTTGTTCTGATCTCATGAGCAAAGCATTCAGTGTCTTACCATTATGTATGATATTAGGTGTAGGATTTTTTTGTGTGTGTTGTTTTTTTTTAGAGATCCTTTTGTATCAAGCTGAGGAAGGTCCCTGCTAGCCCTAGTTTTCCTAGTTTCCTGAGGAATTTTTTTTTTTAATATCACGAATGTCAAATTTTGTCAAATGCTTTTTCTGAATCAAATAATATGATCATGTGGTTTTTCTTCTCTAGATTGTTAACATGGTGGATTATATTGATTTAAAAATCCTGAACCATCCTTGCATTCCTGGGATAAATCCCACTTGTTGCGACATTATTCTTTTTATGTACTGCCAAATTTGATTTGCTAAAGTTTTATAGAAGACATTATGAAGGATATTGGTCTGTAATTTTATTGGGCTGTTTTTGTCTGATCATTTGGGCCTGAAAACTTCTTTCTAGGAAGGTTTATGACTAGGGATTCTATTTCTCTAATAGACTAAGGGCCACTAATAGTTATGTTTCACCTCGGGTGAGTTTTGGCCGTTTGTGCTTTTCAAGGAATTGGTCCATTTTATCAACTTGACATGCATAGAGTTGTCTGTAGTACTTCCTTATTATCCTCTTACCACCTGTGACGTCTGTAGTGATATATCCTCTGTGATTCCTGATATTAGTAATTGACCTTTTTTCTTCTGTCATTCCACAAGTTACCGATCTCAATCTTTTAAAAGATTCAGCTTTTGAATTCATTTATCATGTTTTACTGTTTTCAATTTCATTGATTTTTGTTGTCTTTATTATTTCCTTCCTTCTGCTTGCTTTGGGCTTATTTTGCTCTTTTTTACTTTAATGTGGAAGCTCAGAAGCCATTCTAATTTCCCTTTCAGCACTGCTTTACGTGGATCTCACACATTTTCAGACAGGAAGAGTTTGGTGGACTGCTGGGAAATGTCTGTGGCACAGGAAATGGATATCCTGTCAGATGGAAAATGAGGGAAGAAAACAGCGCTCCTCTGGAGGCTGCACTCTTGCGAGTCTTGATGGTGGCATCTGCAGGCTGCCACTGTGCCTCAGTCTCCCCACGTGGCATCTACCATTCACCCACACGACCTCAAGCACATCCTGTCTCACCCTAGGCCAGACTGCTTGCTGAGCTCTACCCTTATTGACTGATTGGGTGTCTCCACACGGCTGGCCATCTGGGATGTACCTCCGTATCTCTGAAAAGGAAGCTATAATCTATACACAGTTTACCATTTTAAATGAACAGCTCTCCATTTCTGACACACAGCTGTTTACTCGCACAAGCGAGGAATAGAGAACATTTCCATCTACCCCCCAAACCACCCCTGTGTCCCTTTGCAGTCAACCCCCTCCCTCATCCCCAGGCAACCACTGATCTCTTGTCCCCATAGTTTTGCCTTTTCTGGAATGTCATGTAAGTGGCATCACAGGGTATGTAGCCTTTTGTGTTTGTATGTAGCCTTTCACTTAGCATAATACCTTTGAGATGCAGCCATAGTGTTGCAAGGGTAAGCTGTTTGTTCCTCTTAAATGCTGAGTAGTATTCCATTGTAGGGATGTCCCACACTTTGTCTTCTACTCATCAGTTAATGGACATTTGGGTTGTGTCCTGTTTTTGGCTATTATAACTAAGTGCTACGAACATTTGTGCCCCGGTTTTTTCGTTCTGGAAGTTATACAGTTTTAGCTCTTATATTTCAATCTATGTTTAATTTTTGTATATAGTTTTAAACACAGGACAGGCTCACATTTGTGCTTGTGGAAGTCCAATTATTCCAGCACCATTTGTTGAAAAGACAGTTCTTCCTCCATTGAATTACAGTGGCATCTTTGTCAAAAATCAAATAACCTTGAATGGGTGGGCCTACTTCTGGACTCTCTAGTCTGTTCCGCTTATTTGTATGTTTATAGTTATGCCAATATCACTCAGCACTGATTATTATAGCTTTACAGTGTGTCTTGATATCAGATAGTGTGAGTCTTCCAACTTTGTTCTCCTTAAAAAAAAAAAAAAGTTTGACTATTCTCTGTCCTTTGCTTTTTCATATAAACTGAAGGTTAGTGCACACAAAAATTTCTGCTTGGATTTCACTGGGATTGTGTGGAATCTACTTACGTCTTTTTCTCAGCCACGTTTTACAGTTTTCAATGAATAAATCACACACATATATATATGTGTGTGTATGTATATACATACATATATATATATATATATATATATACACACACACATTTTGCAAGATCTACCCCATGATAACTAGCCTACAGATGGCCTCCAAGGATCCCCACCTCCAGGAGTTCACAGCTTGTGCTGTCCCCTTCCATGATCTACCAAAAGTGCTCTCTATGACCAACCGCATCCAGCAGACATGATGGTATTTGAGAACACATTACAAGCCCACCTTGGGCTCCCGCTCTCTCAGATTGCTTCTTGCCCTGGGAGAGGCAAGGTGACATGCTGAAAGCAGCCCTAAGGAGAGGTCCACAGGGTGAGGAACTGAGGCTGCCAGCACCCAGCTGAGTCTATTTTTTTTTTAAGATTTTTTTGATGTGGACCGTTTTCAAGGTATTTATTGAATTTGTTACATCTTTTGGTTTTTTGGCCGAGAGGCAGGTGGGGCGTTGGCTCCCCAACCAGGGATTGAACCCGCACCCCCTGCGTTGGAAGGCGAAGTCTTAGCCACTGGACCGCCAGGGAAGTCCCCCCAGCTGAGGCTTGAGACGATGGCACCCTCACAAGAGATCCTGAGGCAGCCAGCTCACGGCTCTCAGACACTGGGAGATAACAAGGGTTTGTTGTTTTAGGCAGTTAGTCTGGAGGTGACTGGTTACACAGCCACAGATAATACAACCAGTAAGTGTTCTGTGGTTTTTGTGGCACTGTAAGTACTTCCATCTTCAACAGCTCGTTACTGGTACATAGAAATATACTCCATTTCTGTATATTGGCCTTGAATCCTGTGACCTCACTAAACTCATTCATTAGTTCTAATAACTTTTCTGTAGGTTCTTTGGGATTTGCTAAGTAAACAATAATGTTTTCTACGAATAGGTAGTTTTAGTTCTTGCACTTCCATCTTGATGTCTTTTACTTATGGATTTGCCATATTGCCTGACCAGGGCATCCCAAACATATTAAGGAAAAGCAGTAAAAGCAGACATCCTTGCCTTCTTTTCCAGCCTTGGGGGAAAGTATTCAGTTTTTCACCATTAAGTATAATGTTAGCAGTAGGGTTTTTTTGGTACAAGCTTTTTATGAGATCGATGAATTTCCCTTCCTAGTTTGCTGAGCTTTTAAAACATTTTTATGTATTTATTTATTTTTGGCTGCGTTGGGCCTTCGTTACTGCACACAGGCTTTCTCTAGTTGTGGCGAGTGAGGGCTATCCTTCGTTGCGCTGCGTGGGCTTCTCATTGTGGTGGTTTCTCTTGTTGCGGAGCACGGGCTCTAGGCGCGCGGTCTTCAGTAGTTGTGGCTTGCGGGCTCTAGAGCTCAGGCTCAGCAGTTGTGGTGCATGGGTTTAGTTGCTCCGCAGCATGTGGGATCTTCCCAGACCAGGGACGGAACCCGTGTCCCCTGCACCGGCAGGTGGATTCTTAACCACTGCGCCACTCAGGGAAGTCCCTTGCTGAGTTTTTATCATGAAATGCATATTGAATCTTGTCAAATGCTTCTTCTGCCTCTGTTAGGATCGTGTGGCTTTTCTTCCCCGTTCTGTTGATGTGGTGAGTTACACTAGGTCTTGAGTGTTGACCAGACTTCCACCTACAGGGCCCCTTCCAGTCCCAGGCCTCATGCTGTCTCTGATCGGAAGTCAGTCTCATTCTTACCCTATTCTTCTGTCTGGCTGCTTTAAAGATTTTCTCTTCACCGCTTGTTTTCAGCAATTTGATTGTGATGTGCATTGGTTATCATTTTTATTTTTGTGCTTTATCTTCCTTGGGAATCATTGAAATTCTTGGATCTGTGGATTTACAGCTTTCAAAGAAAAAAAAAAACTGGGGCAAATTTCAACCAGTATTTCTAAAATTCTCCTTCCTCCTTTACTCTGGAACTTAAATTGCGTGTCAGACCACATGACATTATCCCCGTAAGGCTCTGCTCACTTTTTTCAGTCTTTTTTTCCTCTCTGTGATCACCGGGCATAGTTTCTTTTGCTAGTCTAGTGTTCAGTGATCTTTTCTTCTGCAGTTTCTAATCTGCTGTTTAATCCCCTCCAGTGACTTATAAAAACAAGCTTTAAACTTTAGAAAGCTAGATTTACAGAAAAGCTAGACAGTACAGAGTTTCCATATATCCCACGCCCCATTTCCCTATTATTAACACCCTGCATTAGTGCATATGCCACAAGTAACGAATCAATATATTGATAGTTTATTTTTAACCAAAGTCCCCATTTTGTTCAGATTTCCTTAGTTTTTACCTAATAGGTCTTTCTATTCCAGGACAATCATCTGAGACATTACATTCCATGCATGTCTCCTTACGTCATTCTCGACAGTCTCAGACTTTCCTGGTTCCTGACGCCCCTGACAGCTTTGAGGACGGGGCTGCTACTGTGTAGAATGTTGCTCAACTTGGATTCGTCTGATGTTTTCCCCTCATGAGGAGTTGGGGTTATGTAAGTTTTTGGAGAGGAAGACCACAGAGGTGGCTTGCACTGCCCATCACAGCACGGCAGGGCACACCCGTCAACGTGACTCATCACTGCTGCCGGAGGCCTGTCTGTCAGGCGTCTCCACTGTACAGTCTCTCCCCCCACCCCCTCCTGTACTCCTCAGAAGGAAGTCTGTGTGCAGCCAACACTGAAGGGTGGGAATTACGTGTCACCCCTTTGAAGGGAGTCAACAGAAATAATGTGGAATTCTTCTGCATGGGACACTTGTTCCAGAGATATTCTGTTCAATTTCCTTCCTTTTTATATCTTCCATTTCTCTGTCTTAACGTTTTCTCTCTACTTCTTTGAGCAAACAGAGCATCTTAATAACACCTTTAATGTCCTTGCTCGCCACTTCCATCACACCTGGATCTGTTACTATGACTCTTCCCTTCTTTGTTACAGGTCACATTCTCATGCCAAGTGGATCATCTATTAGTTTTGACTAGATCCTGGACACGAAGAATTTTACTACATTGTGTCTGAGTTTAGTTGTCTTCCTTTCAAGAGTACTGCACCCTCAGTTCTGCAGCAAAGGATCAGCCTGATCCTTTTTTTTTTTGCGGTATGCGGGCCTCTCACTGCTGTGTCCTCTCCCGTTGCGGAGCACAGGCTCCGGATGCGCAGGCCCAGCAGCCATGGCTCACGGGCCCAGCCGCTCCATGGCACGTGGGATCCTCCCGGACCGGGGCACGAACCCGTGTCCCCTGCATCGGCAGGCGGACTCTCAACCACTGCGCCACCAGGGAAGCCCTGATCCTTTTAAGGCTTGTTTTTAAGCTCGTTTACACTGCATTTGGGTAGCCTTTTCTCTGGGGCTAATCCAGCCCCACTTTCAAGGCGTGGCTGTTCTGAGGTCCGTGAAAGGCTCTGTATGTTAGAGCGGTCTCTCCACTCTGGCTGTGAGGAATCAGATGACTTGGCCAGCTCTAGGTGAGCCTGGTGATTGCTCACCACGTGGCTCCTCAGTGGCTGTTCTTTCCCTGGAAGTTCTCGGGCGGCTTCCCAGGCTCCCCACACGGATGCGCAAAGCAGCACTCGACCAAGATCCTCAGGGGCTCACGTGCAGCTCCTCCTCTCTGGTACCAGGCCTTGCAAATTCTGGCTGTCTCAGTTTCTCCAAAGGCCAGGCTCTCAGAGTCTGGACACTGCTTCCAGATAGAAAGCCTAGGCACCTGGAGCGCTCACCTGTCCTTCCTGTTTAACAATCCTGAACACTGTTGGTGGGTTGAGTCCATGTTGAATGTGTCCTGCCAGCCTGACCTTAAGGTGTGTTAGAAGTTTGAGAGGGCCTTCTGGTGAGTCCATCGCAGAGCCCGATGTCTCCTCCTCCTCTGCTGACCACGTGCAATTCTTGCAGGAAGTCCTGGCTTACCCTTGGATATAACGGAAACCAGTGACGGGAAATACGGCAGGACCAGGGAGAAGCTGTTGCCCAGCTGCTGGCTGGTGAGCAATGCCCTTGCCCCTGCGATGCAGTTCTTAGTAAATATCAAGTCTTACTGTAAATGCAGAGTCTGTGGCCCTATTTCCTACACAACTGTGAACAACCTGAAACGTATACAAAGTTTTGCATGTAAGTACATTTTTACAGAGGGAGGATCTCTGTCTTTGAATATTTTCTCAAAGCGCCCACAACTCAACAGGATTAACATCCACGGTAATTCCATGAGAGGCCTACCTGTACTTCTCAAGTATATTCCCAGAAAAAAAGGCCCGTTTTAGTCCCCCAGCCAAAGAGACTGGTGTGTGTGATGTGTTCCGGGAGCAGTGGGCGTGCAGCTGGCACCCACGTGCAGTGTGAGCACTAGAGCCGCGTGGACGCGGCAGCAGAGAAATGCAGCCTGGCGGGAGGACACGGGAGGCACAAGGCGGGGTGCAGAGGGGAGCTCGCTTTCGGTCCCCTCCCCGGCCTTTGTCTTGTCCTCAACTGAGGATAGGACCATCTGCACCGTCCTCATGTCATTTTCTTATTTCTGCTCAGGGTCGCAGCACAGGCGCCATGACCAAAGCATCCCTGCTCAAGTCCGGCCGCTGGCCCCATGCTCGGGTCTCCAGGCCCAGCTGAACATTTGCACACGGGTGACTGCTGACTCAGTAACTGCCGGCGCCCTCCCAGTGGGAGGAGACTGTGGGGCAGCTGCCAGCGCCTCCAAGATCGGGAAACATTCAGGGAGCCGGCCTCCCTCCTTCCACAGCCTGCAAAGCCAGCCCCTGCGAGCCCTGCAGATCTCAAGGAAACCCTGCAGCCAAAGGTGCAGGCTCTGGGGTCTTTAGCCCGGTGCCTGTGATATCTGATGGGAGCTGACCGCTCATTCCAGGGTGGGTCCTAAGGACCCTGCTGACCACTCCCTGGTCCTTTAATAAAGAATTCTGAGCACACACGGCCCAGTGGAGCCAGGCAGGCTCAGGCTCAGGTGTGCTGTGCCCATCTACCCTCCCTCCAGCCCCTTCTGAGACCCCTGTGCCCCTCCTCACCACCCCCCGCCCACCCCAGGACCGTGGAGGGAGGAAAGAGACAGGAGGCCACACACATAGCCTGCCGTTTATAGATCTCTGCCCATCTCGTCCATCCATCCATCCATCTATACATATACCTATATATCTCTACGGAAGGGGAAGGGGGGGACTCTAGTGTAAAAATACAAACTACAATTCTATGAGCACCAAGTACTGGTTAGTCCGAGTGTGGCTGGGGTCAAGCTAAGAAAGCAGGTAGGGACTTCCCTGGTGGCGCAGTGGTTAAGAATCCACCTGCCAAGACAGGGTACACAGATTTGAGCCCTGGTCCGGGAAGATCCCACATGCCACGGAGCAACTAAACCCGTGCACCACAACTACTGAGCCTGCGCTCTAGAGCCCGCGAGCCACAACTACTGAGCCCATGTGCCTAGAGCCTATGCTCCCTAACAAGAGAAGCCACGACAATGAGAAGCCCGTGCACCGCAACAGAGTAGCCCCCGCTCGCCACAACTAGAGAAAGCCCGCACACAGCAACGAAGACCCAAGGCAGCCAAAAATAAATAAATAAATAAATAAATAAATAAATTTATTTTTAAAAAAAAAAAGAAAAGAAAAAGAAAGCAAGCAGGTGGGGTGGAGCCGGAGCCCGGACCCCACAGGTGGAGGCCTCGCGTTGCCCTCTACCCGGGAGACGCGGAGCGTGGCGAGGGCAGGCGTGAGCCAGAGCTGGACGCCCCTGGCTCCAGAGGTGAGCGAGAGACCGTGGACTTCGGGTCCTGCTCAGCAGTCCCCCAGCTCTTTGTCTGTTTCCTGATGTCTCTGGGACTCAGTTCCCGTGCCTCTAAAAGGCCGGCTGTCACCTCCACGTGGGGCTGTGGAAGGAGGGGAACCGATACCCGAGGGGCTGGGCCTCCCGCTGCGCAGATAGGGACTGGATAGGGACAGCCGTGTCCTGTTTGGCAGGTGCAGGGGGCACCAGGAGCCTCCAAGCCCCCAGGGCCCCTCACAGCCTGCACCGGGTGCGCCTCCGGCCTTTCAGGGCCACTGCCCATCCCCGAGGGCGGGGTGGACGGCCTGCTGGGGCCCACCTGGCTCCCAGGCCAGGTGGAGGAGCAGCCCTGCCTGTCGTGGGAGCCTCGAAAACGGTCCTTGGCCAGCTCGGAGTGGCCAGGTGCGACCAGGACCCTCCTCGAAGGGTCGGTCTCACAGGGAGCTGGCGACCTGACTGCAGCGACTGCTCTCCAGCCAGCCCCTCCAGTGTGGCCCTCTGACCGCCCGTGCTCACATGGCCCACCCTAGGCGAAAGAGGCCCTCGCTCTTAGGGCCTCGAAGTGCCTGCAGCCTAAAAGCAGAGCCTCCTTCACCTGCGCCCTCCCTCCCCCCGTCCCTGTCCCGTGGGAGTGGGGTCAGGAGAGCCTCCTTCACCTGCGCACTCCCTCCCCCCGTCCCTGTCCCGTGGGAGTCGGGTCAGGAGAGCCGCTGCATTCGCCAGCTTCCCTCCCGAGGGCGGCGGGGCCTCGGGTCCTGCAGGGCAGCCCCGGTCTATTCAGCAGTGGCCCCACACCAAGCGCATTGGTAACTGGCAGGGGGTCTGGAACGGGGGGAGCCAACACGACTCTCTGGGCAGCGACGTGCTGGCCGTCTGCTGGGCTCTGCAGAGGCCGCACAACACTCCCGGACTGGCCCCCCGGCCAGAGTTTCTGGGGCCGGAAGCCACCCCCCCGCATTACTCAGCCTTGAGGGTCAGCCACCCCACCACCGCCTTTCCCTGGTCCCCTGGGTCAAATGCAGGGAGGGTCCTCTTGGCAGAATGGGGAGAAAACTTCCAGCACAAGGGGGAAGGCACCGAGAGCACAGATGCCAGAACCTTCCAAGGTCTCTGGAAGCTGGACTTTGGGCTGCAAGTCTGCAGAAGTCTCCATGAGGACTTTTTGACAGAGGCCCGGGGCTTGTGTGTGCATCACTGAGGCCTTAGGCAGGGGGCTGTCTCCTTTCTCGGGGCTGGGCAGCTCTGCAGACCTCCTGCACCAAGCACACCCTGCTCGGCCTGTGGACAGACCAGGGGGGCTCAAATGCACAGGCTCCAGTCAGCACCCCTCTACCCCCGGGAGAAAGTACCAGCAGGGCCAGCGGGTGGTGCAGCCACTGTGAACGAGGCCGTCTCAGGCTTGATGGTTCCCGCTTTCCTGCTCCAAGGCCTTGCCCAGAGCACAGGCAGCGGGACTTGGAGAACTTGCTGGTGGGGCTGCCTCACGATCTTTAAGCAGAAGCAGTGAGCAGGTCAAAAGGTGGGGCGATCACCCCAGCAGGACTAAGCTCGGAACATCCCAAAAGATCTCTGATGCCCCTCCCCAAACCGGGTAAGAGTGCTGCCTGGGAGTTAAGGGAAAGGGAAAAGAGGAAGAAGGAAGGATGACAGAAACATGGGGTCATTTCCTTGGGTCTGCAAAGTTCAAGGCCTGCAACGAAGGGATGGTGGTAACAGGACAAGCTTTCGGAAAGCACAGCCCCCTCTCTGGGAATGCTGCCCACCATCACAGAGACAAGCAGTGGGAATGCAGAGTGCCACATGGATGTGCTACTTGGACCAACACGAAGTGTCCCCCACAAGGACGCGGCAGGATTTCTAGTCTCTTTACTCCCTCTCCCCCTCTTGATGCAGAGCTTCAGCAGACAACCCAGGAACGAGAGGACCCAGCCTCCAGTTCTGGGCTCGCTTCAGCCCTGACTGTTCTTCCTTCCTAAGGGCTTAAGACTGTGAAAGAGAAGTACTTAGGAGAGTCTGAGAAAGCCAGCGTCTGGACCCTCAGGAGAGCAAGCATGTCTGAAGGCGCCCAGAGGCTCCGCAGCCCAGGGCGGCCTAGGCCACCCATCTGCCGGCCCTGAGCTATGGCTCCGGCCTTCCCCGGACACGACGTCACAGCCCGGACGTGAACGGCAGATTCTCGGCCGCAACTCCAGACAGTCTCTGCTGTACTTCTGCAAGCCTGAATTGTCCGGTCTGCAGGGTCAGACCACGGAAACGAGCCTGCTGCCAGGCAACTGGAGATAGGGACGCAAACGAAGACGTCCCGAGAGGAACGAAAAACAAAGTCGCTCTTGGGAAACCCGGCTCTGGTCTCCGGACACGGGCTCAAGACCCACTGGAACTTTATGACGTTTTGCTTTCTGTTTTCGCTCCTTTTCCTTTTCCACTAGAGTAACGCCCTCCAATTCCTGCGTCAAGCCCTGATTTCTTCCCAAAGGCTGCCGACCCCACCACCCTGGTAACTCATCTAAGAAGCTACGGGGGCCACCTGGGCACAACGCTCGCCAGCGAAACTGGGCGCTGCCCTAAGGCCAGACGCGCTTCCGCAGTTGTCCCGCACATAGTCGGCGCGAGACCGAGGAGGAGAGGCCCCTCCTGCCCAGCCCAGGGGAGCGCGCGGCAGGAGCGACGAGGGGCGGCCTCCGACGTTCTTTCCCGACGCCCTGCTGCCCGCCCCCAAAAGCCCCGGGCCGGCGCGCCCAGCCCCTCACCGGGCTCCAGCAGATAAGCGCGTCCGTGTCCGGGTCGCTCACGAGGGTCCACAGCTTGGTCAGGAAGGCCGGGACGTTGCTGGGCCCCGCCGCGCCCGGGCCCACGGGCAGATCCATAGCGGGCGAGGCGGGAGAAACGGAGGTAGCGATCGCGAGGAGGGGCTGAGGGCCGGGCTAGCGCCGCCGCCGCGCCTCCCGCTCGGGCCGCGCCGCCGCCGCTCGCTGCGCACACACGGCCCCGAGTCCTAGCATGGCCGCCGCCATCTTGCGACGGGCGCGCTCCCGCCGGCGCCGCCCGCCCGCGTCCCCACGGCGCGCGCACGCCGGCCCCGCCCCACCCAGGGCCCGCCCTGCGCCCTCTGACCCTGAGGGCCCCGCCCCCAGGCCCACGCGGTCGCGTCGCTGCCGGAAGTGGCGGCGCGGGTCGGGGCTGGCCTGGAGCATGGCGGGCACGCGGGGAGTGGGGCGCGAGGCGGCGGCGGCGGGGTCGCTGCCGGGGAAGCGGCCGCCGGAGCCGGAGCTGGAGCCGGAGGAGGTGACCGCGGGCTGCGCGAGCGGGACGGGGAGGTGCATCTGGGCCGGACGTGGCGGCTCCTAGGCCGCCAGCCCCGGAGAGCCAGGCCGGGGAAAGCGGGGAGGAGGGTCGCCTGTCCTCTGCTGGCGGTGGCCTTGTGGGGGCGTCCTGGGCAGGGAGCACCCCCTGCGCGAGGGGTAGCCGGTGTGGGGCTGGGCTGTTCTGCGGTTGGAAGAACGTCTGGGCCGGAGAGAGCTAGGAAGGAGGGCTGGCGTCCCGTGCGGCAGCCTCCCTAGCCCTTTGAATTGTGCTTCCTGCGTTAAAGGGATTTGAGCCTGCAGTAACTACTTGTCTGTTGATACGTTACTAATACGTCGCACACATTGTAAAAGAGGGTACGAGAATAGTAAGGCAGAGCCTGCTGCACGGGATGCATCGTTTCAGCTGGACTCATGGCCACTCCTGATTTCCATCTGGACCCCAGCTGGGTTGTGGGGTGTCATCAAATCTCGGTGGTAGAAAGCCGCCGAAGGCTTGTACAGTCGAGCCTCTCTGAGCCGGGACTCCGCGTTGCTGGGTTGTCAGGCTGCCCGCTCACTTTGCGACAAGTCCTCTTGGCTCTGTACCCATCAGCAGCCATTTGTACTTGTGCCCAAATCATTTGTGCCATTTTCACTTGCTGTTTTAATTGTATGGCTTCCTAAGTGTTGGAGTAGTTAGTGTGTGTCAGAGTCGTTTCTGTGGAAGCTGAGTGCTGCTAAGTAATTGGTGAGTGCAGGCTGTCCAATTAGGTGAGAGACTTCTTAACAATCGAAAAGCAGCGAATTCTCCGTTCAGATAAACGCTTGCTAAAAGTCTGCAAGTTCTTGTTGCACTTCTAAAAGGTCCACACCGTGCACTGCGTCCTGTAGACTTAGGGATCGGGGAGTGTCTGGTCAGTAGAGCTCTGCTCGGGGGAAGCTCTGGTCCTACCCCTTGAGGGGGTGAATGGAAACACTTGCTTTTAAGTAAAGCTTGTGTAGTTTTTATGTCGTTTCAACCAACCTTTACAATTTACTGATCAACTGTCAGTCCCAATCTGGTTGGATACAGAGTCTTCTGCTTCAGGTGGGAAAAGGCCCTCAGGTTGGGGTCCTCTGCTTGCCCCAGACCCCACCCTAGTGTCCTCATAGCTCTGGGTCTGTAAGTGCCAGGGTGGGGTGTGGAGGATAGGGGGCCGGTGTGGGTGATGTGATGGGAACTGAGCTCCTTGAAAAGTCCTTGCCTTGTGAGATGCTAGGAGTTGAATGTCTCTTCCGAGGGCACGCGGCCTGCTGTCGGTGGTGGTGGTGAGGGAGGCCTGGGTTGGGTAGGTGGTTTTGGTGGAGGTGGAGGCTGTGGCCGGAGGGCTGTGGCCTTGGAGGCCGGCCACACAGAGCTGTGGGTCAGCGCCGGGTGCCCGCTGCGTGGGCTGTGGGCTCGTTGACGCTGTGCTCCTTTTAGCCTTCTCTCCTCGGTGCTCCTGGCCTCAGCCCTGGGCCTGGCAGCGATCCTGGCCTCTCCGACAGCGAGGAAAGTGTGTTCTCAGGCCTGGAGGATCCCGGCAGTGACAGTAGTGAGGCCGACGCTGCGGCTGAGGAGGAGGATGGGGCCAGCAGCCATGAGCAGCACAGCAGGACGGAGAAGCCCCCCGGGCAGCAGGTGCGTAGGCAAGGAGCCTCCTGGCGGGCTCTCCCCCTGGATGACCATGGCCAGGAAAGTGCCTGCCAGGCATCGGGCTCTCTGGGGGCTCCCGGCAGTGCTTTCTCCCGTTCCTTGGGAACCCCAAGGCCCTCGTCCTTCCTCTGGTGCAGCGGGGCAGGGGAGGGGGTGGGTGTTGCTGGTGGGGGCTGGGTAGGACGCTTACTTGGAGCTGAGGTGCTCTGAGCTCTAGGGCACCAGTTTTCAAGCATAGTCATGTGCTCTGTTCATAGGAACCCCAAAAATCTACCTGCCTGGGCCCCCACACCTACCCCGGTGATCCTGATGTCACTTCTCCTGAGGCTCAGGGCACTTTGCTAGACTCAGCTGTAGGCTGGGTTTCCTAGAGGCAAAGCCCAAGGTGGGATTTGTTTGCAGGGGCCTGCCTGGGGGGAGCTGGTGGCCCCGCACTTGTGGGAGCGAGTGGAGCTCCATCCACCTGGCCTGGTCTCGGGGGCGCAGGAGCCAGCTGGCCGCCGCGTGAGGCTTTGCCGTCCTGCCTGTTGCTGTGACGATGGGGAAAGGCAAACCCCGCTCTTGTCTTAAGTGAGGAAAATGACAGAAAAGCTTAATTTAAGTAAAACACAACACTGGTTGTTCAGAGCATCCTAGAAACGATCTTGTAACTGTTTATAGTTTGAATGGCCGTGGTGTCCTGGAGGTTAGGACCATGATGGAAACCAAAAGCCACACTTATTTGATCTGTTTCCTAGGAAGAAAAGATTTTAAATCCAATTTAAACTCTCCACCCATTCAAGCTTTAATTGTAGCGCTGGTGCACAAAGAGAAGATGGTCCACAGACTGCCTTGCCCGTGCTTTATGGGCTTATGGGCAGATTTTTCTCCTTTTTAACTTCTTTTTTTAAGATTCATTATTTATTTATTTATTTAGTTATTTTATTTTTGGCCGCATCGGGTCTTAGTTGCGGCACACAGGCTCTTTTGTTGCGGCTCACAGGCTTCTCTCTAGTTGTGCCGTGCGGGTTTTCTCTCTCTAGTTGTGGCGTGTGGGCTCCAGAGCGCTGGGCTCTGTAGTTTGTAGCACGTGGGCTTAGTTGCCCCGCGGCACGTGGGAACTTAGTTCCCTGACCGGGGATTGAACCCGCGTCCCCTGCATTGGGAGGCGGATTCTTTACCACTGGACCACCAGGGAAGTCCCTTAACTTTTTAAATTTACAAAATATTCCATCCTTGACAAAACGTTAAATCTTAGATCAACACTGTTCAGTAAAGGATGTTTCCATTCGCTGCCTTCACTCTCCTTGGTGAGCACAGTTCATGGTTAAATTATCTTCCTGGATCTTTTCCTCCTCTTTTAAAATTAAGGATCGGGGCTTCCCTGGTGGCGCAGTGGTTGAGAGTCCGCCTGCCAATGCAGGGGACGCGGGTTCGTGCCCCGGTCCGGGAAGATCCCACATGCCGCGGAGCGGCTGGGCCCGTGAGCCACGGCCGCTGAGCCTGTGCGTCCGGAGCCTGTGCTCCGCAACGGGGGAGGCCACAACAGTGAGAGGCCCGCATACCGGAAAAAAAAAAAAAAAAATTCAGAAAAAAAAAATTAAGGATCCACACGCTTAAGTTTTTTCCTTTAAAATAGGATTTTTATCCTCTTTTATAAACAAAATTTTAGAAATGATTTTTAAAAGTTAAATAACTTTTTTTAATAAAAAGAATTTTTAGTTGAAATTCTCTAGGTGAGGTACTGCTGTACAGGCATCTCGAGGCTAACCACCTGTGACCCGCGAGCCACTGGGCTCGTGCTGCTCCGCAGAGGTACCTGTGCCGCCGTCCTGGGTCTGCTGGCGGCCGGCTTAGCGGGTGCTGAGCTGCAGCTCAGCAGAGACTCCATGCCCACCCTCTCCAGAGGGTGGGGAGCCGTCCTCGCCCCTGGCCCTCGGCCCTCCGGGGTGCCCTCTGAGCCCTCTGTCTGAGGAAGTCGGCCCAGGCCACCTGGGTGGGGGCGTCCTCAGAGGGGGTGAGGCTGCCTGTGGCTCTGCGCCCTCCCCAGGCGTCCCCCACTGGCAGCCAGGCCCTCGGGCCCTCCCTTTCGTGCTCCGCTGGGCCGGCGGTGCTCCCTCACCCCGCCTTGTCTCCCACCAGTGCCGTGCTCCCCTCCCCGCGTGTGCGCAGGCTCTTAGCGCCCATCCGCATGCCCTGTGGGTCGTCCTGGAGCCCTGCCAGCTTCCCTGGAACCTGCTTGGCCTGGGCACTCACGTCTCTGGCTTCTTCGTGCTGTAGCTGAGGGGTGTTGGAGTATTTTCTTCTAAAGCGGGGACCTCAGTACTGGGTTGGAATTCGTCCAGGCCAAGAGGGGGAATTGAAGAGGTGGGTGTGCTCTTGACTCCTGGTGGAAGTCCCCCCATCTCCCCTTTTCTTCCACCCGTTCCTCAGAAGCCATCCACCGCTCCACCTGGTGGAGCTGGCGATTCTCCACGTCTCCTGTTCACGAACAGGCCAGTCAGTGCTTCCTGTGTGTTCTCCTGTCTCCCCCCGAGCCTGGCCGCACGAGACACCCAGGAGCGGCCCCCGTGACAGCCCTGTCATGCTCTGCATCGGGGCCCCCCGAGTCAGCCTGTTCCTCTCATCCTGCAGCTACTGCAGGGCTGCTAACCTGCAGAACCTTCCTACCACGCTGGGGAGTTCCGCTAGTTCAGGGCCCTCTCGAGGGTCTGGCGACCCACCTTCACCTGCCCCAGCCCGTGGGTTGTCCCCTGCGAGCAAGCTGAAGGGGAGCCCCGGGCCCCTCCCCCACTGGCCGCCCACACGCCTCCTGTTTCCACCCTCAGGTGATGGCTCCTGCTGCCGGGCACCCCCAGTCACCCAGGGCCTCTTGCTTCCCTGTGTCCCCCCAGTAGCACTTGGTGGTGCTTTTGGGCAGGCGTTTCCGGTCCCATAGGTCTCGCGTTGCTGGGCCTCCTCTTGATTTCTCACCTTGAGTGGATTTAGGTGCTGACGGCCATTTCTTCATTTTTGTGCTTGTTTAGATCCGTTTTTTTCTTCTGCTTGTCCTGTTTGGTTTGGTCCTTTCTCATTTGTGTGGGTTTTCCCGTATTTTGTTTTCTTATTCTTTTGTACAGAAGTTCCCATCTTCACTAGTTGAATCTGCTTGCCACGTTCAAGAATGTAACAGGGCTTCCCTGGTGGCACAGTGGTTGAGAGTCCACCTGCCGATGCAGGGGACGCCCCGGTCTGGGAGGATCCCACATGCCGCGGAGCGGCTGGGCCCGTGAGCCATGGCCGCTGAGCCTGCGCGTCCGGAGCCTGTGCTCCGCAACGGGAGAGGCCACAACAGTGAGAGGGCCGCGTACCGCAAAAAAAAAAAAAAAAAAAAAAAAGAATGTAACAGAAGACCTAGTAGCGATGCCTAATGTGCAACTAGCATCTCCCAGATAACTTAAGAGTCCTGCCTGTACTGTCTGTGCATGGAGCTTACTGCAAACCCTTGGGCAGGAGGAGCCCATCTGGGTCTCAGCTCAGCTCTGGGGAGTGGTGGGCAGGGCCGCCAGGAGACCAGTAGCAGCTGTGAGTCCCAGGCCTGTGCACTGTGGGGTCTGGGCATTGGCTCCTGGGGAGGGAGCGGGCCCAGTCAGTGGAGGCCACCTCAGGCAGGATGTGCCCGGGCCTGTCCCAGAGAGCCCCGGCCGTGGCCCAGCGTCAGACACTCTTATTTCTGGGGATCAGAGTTCAGGGCAGGTGGGGTGGTGTCGCATCTGGGGTGACATGATCAGTGGGTTTAGGAGATCCCACAGCCCCCCCTCAGCTGTGAAGCACGTCAGCTTCTCCTGTACCCTCCCCAGGTTTCTAGTATGTTCTGCCCTCGGAGGGTGGTCACTCAGATCACATCCCGTGTTCTGGGCTTCACTCACACGTCTGGGTGGGGTGACCTGAGTGGCTGGCTGTCACTGGGCATCTCACTTCTGCCTGCCTGTCCCCCCTCTCGGGACTCAGGGCTCCAAGAGCAAGCAAGCCGTGCAGCAGCACCTGACCGTGGAGCTGCCAGTCATGATGCGAGGCTGCAGCCCCTCCCAGGAGAGGCCCGTCCTGCCTCCCTTGGTCCCCTGGTCTGGGACATTTGCCTACAGAACCCCACTTCCCTCTGGTCCTGCCCGTGGGCCCCCAGCCATCCACATGGACACGTTTGCGAGCCCGCAGCACGTGGCGTTGACCCCGTCTTGGGGTGGGCGCTGGCGGCTCTGGGCAGCCCCTCTCCACCTGGTGCCTGTGCCTGAGGATGTTGGGGGCTGGGGCTGGGGCTGGGCCGCTTCAGAAAGCGGAGAGAGGGCGGCGCTGTGCGAGTTCTCCCTTTTTTACGGTGGCCACTGCCCGGCTACGGTACCTCTAAACTTTGAAGGGGCGGGGTTTGTTAGGTCCTCCTGGTCCCAGGAGCTGGGCCACGCCCCGCATCACGGCAGCCCCCTGGCGGCCACCATCTGCCTTGCAGCGTCACCTCTGGAGGGAGAATGTGGCTTCAGAGCCCTGGTGCCGTGAGGGAGGGCCCTCCTTGCCGGGTGTCCACCTCTTTTGCCCAGGAACTCACAGCCCCGCTGCTGGGTGTCCCCTCCCCTTGCTGAGGTCCCGCCTGTGTCTGGTTCCCCAGGCATCACTGGGGCTAGCCAGGGCCCCGGGATGGTGGCCTGTCGTGCAGGTGGTGCTGGGCTCCTGGGGTCCGGTGCCTGGTGGGGGGCATCAGACTGGCTGGCGGTTGGCAGCCTTGGAGCACCGTGGCCTGCACTGCCGACCCTGCTGTGACCAGTGGCCTGTCAGCCACGGGCTGGCATCAGGGGGCTGTTGAGAGACTTGCAAGTGGCCCGGCCTGGGGTCCTGCCAGCCCAGGGCCTGGGGCAGGTGTGTCCGCTGGTTGCTGCTATGGGTGAGGACGGCAGGAAAGCTTTGGGTCCCAGGCTGGCCCTCTGCGCCCCCCGCTTGCCCCCGCCCCCAGGCAGTGCTGACCCACTTTCAGCGGGCAGGGCTCCCGCAGTGCACAGCTCAGGGAGCAAGGGGTGGGAGAGACGTGGAAACCGAATCTCGCCTTTTCCTGGCCTGGAAAGAAAGTTACTCTCCCACCCTCCTTACACCGAGGGAAAAACAGGCGGGAGGGAGAGCTGCCTTGCGGGCCTTTGGCTCCTGCCCGGGCAGGGGGAGCGGGGCTCTGGGCGGGGCGCCCGTGCTTGGGGTGGGGGGCCCCTGCTACACTTTACTGCCCCTGGAGTCGGGGGGAGAGACGGGCTGTTCTCCCCATCAATCCCAGTTCCGGTACACCAGGTCCCCCCGCCCCACAAGGGGAGAATCTGTTTTCCAGGTTGGGGTGTGAGTGAGCAGTGGCACCCACTCACTGGCCCGGTGGGCGGGGTCAGCCTGGGGCCGGGTCCTCCCAGCAGTCTGAGAGTGTGGGTGCCTCTCTGGGCCCTTGGCCGGCTGCGCTGGATGTGACCTCCTCGGGGCAAGGGTCTTGCCCTAGGAGTGGGTCGGCTGTGGCCCCTCTGCCAGTGGCCAAGAGCGAGTACCATGGCCTTCCCCTCGGTGGAACGGCTGCTGAGAGGCCTTGTCCCCGGAGCCCAGGCTGGCTCTGGGCTCGGCTGGGCCTTTGGGCCGGGAGCCCTGCAGCCGTTGTTCGCATTAAGGGGTGCGGGGGTGGCTAAGTGTTCCTTTGCCAGGTGTCAGCCCCTCCCTGGGGTCCTCCCCCGGAGCTTGGACGTTATGATGGGTCCAGCCCTTGACAGAGGATGACCCTGGGTGGGACCCCCCCCTCCCTGAGAGGCCCACTTAGACCTGCAGTGGGACCAGGTTGGAGCCGCTTAGAGACTGGGGTGTGGGAACCTAGGCCTCAGCGTTGGCAGGAGGGTGCGGGCGTCCTGGACCCGCGATCTGCCCCAGGCACAGGGCGTCAGTGTCCTGACATAACATAATTGCTCTCCCCTTCCCTTCCCAGGCCGGGACCCCTTCGCCGAGGACGGAGGTGGCGAGTGTGCGGTTTGAGGACGAGTATGTGGAGGACAGCTCTGACGAGGAGGTATGGCTGGGGCCGCGGCCTCCTCGCTTGCAGGGTGGGCTGCACTGCCTGGGCAGAGGTGGGTCAGGCCACAGCGAGGCCTGAGTGGGCGTCCTGGCCTGGGGCCCCAGTCCCCGTCTGGAAGAGCGATTTCAGGGTCGGGTACACGTGACTGCAGGAGTGTGTGTCATCGCGGGGAGGGGAGGGCACTGGGCACCTCACAGCCACCCCTGGGCCCTAGGGGGTGGGCAGCGGGGCTGGCAGGCAGTGGGCGCCCCTATGCTCTGGGCGGGCACTGACAGGCCCAGGGAGGCTTCCCCAACACCAGCCGGCCTGGGCTGGGCCCCGGGGGTGAGGGTGCAGTGACAGGCCCCGCGGGCACCTGCACTGGGCGCTGAGGGCAGGAGACGGGCGGCCCCGGTTCTCTGCCCCTTTCCTCCCTGGCATCCTGGAGGCCTGGGCCGCTGGGGCCCTCAGTGAATCTGGTCGTCCTTCTCACATTTACGCTCTCAAGGGGAGAGCTTGCTGCCAGGCTAGGGGTGCTCGGTCTGGCCAGAGGCTGCTGTGGCTCAGCTGCCCGGAGCTGCCCGTGGGTTCTGGGGGACGCTGGGGCTGAGGAGCCTCCCAGGTAGACGTGGCCATGCTGTTCGCCCAGCCGCCCCCTCCCTGATGTGTCCTGGCCACCGGGCGGGGCTGCGGCCCCCATGCCCACTGCCCTGGCGTGAGCCCTCCGGGTGTGTGCCTCCTCGGGCTGGGGGGCCTGCAGAGACAGCAGTCCCCGCCCCCCGGTGGCTCTTCCTGCCGCCTGCCAGGGGCTGTCCCCGGCTGGGGAGACACGCGCCCCCTCCCCTGCACAGCTTCCACCCCCATCCTCTGCTCTCTTGGCAGCGGCTGCAGGAGCCTTGGCTGCGCGCCCGACCCGGTCTCTGTGCGCTCAGAGAACAGAGACAAAACAAAATAAATTGGTTTCCTGGCCGGAGCAGCGGGCGTGCTCGGTGAAGGGGGGCCGGTGCAGCGCGGCTCCCGGCCTGTCTCCCCCCCTCCCAGGGGCTCTGGCTGTCGGCAGCCACATCCTGTCGGCTACTTTTTTATATTCGGTATTTTGAGAAATCGATGATGATTGTAAATGGAGTGCAGAGGCCGGGGGAGGGGCTTCGGCCCGCCCGCGGGGAGGCGCTCCTCCTGGCTGGGGCTGTGCTGGAGCCGCCGGGGTGGGGGCTGCTTCCTCCGGCGATGACTATCCCATATGTCGCCTGAGTGACAGGGAGCCGTACTTCTGCCAGCACAGCCGGCTGTGGCTCGAGGGGGCGGCAGAGCTCGGCTTTCAGGGACCAGGCTGGCCTGACAGATGCTCTCCTCCCTGAGAAGTGCTGCCCCGGCCCCCCCCCCACCGCCCCCCCACCCCCCGACACACACACACTTGTCGCCGCGTCTGTGCAAAGCAGGGTGGGCTTCAGGGAAGAGGCTTAAGAGGTGGGGTGGCGAGCAGTCCTCTCGGGAGCCCAAGGGGCAAGAGCACGCGAGGAGCGCGGGAGCCTC
Source organism: Delphinapterus leucas (assembly GCF_059928025.1). Taxonomy (NCBI): domain Eukaryota; kingdom Metazoa; phylum Chordata; class Mammalia; order Artiodactyla; family Monodontidae; genus Delphinapterus; species Delphinapterus leucas. Next base: position 550,170 of record NC_143145.1, read on the forward strand.
CCCCACCCCGGGGCTGTGCCCTGGGTGGTTGGCACCTGGGAGGGGCCACCGTCTGCGAACACTTGGTCGCACTGTGTCGGGCAGCGCCTCCTCCACGCAGCATCCTTGGAGGTGGCCGGTGGTGCCAGGACTCCACTCAGGCCTTGGTCAGCCTCCAGCAGTGGTGTCCTGACAAGGCGTGCTCCTGGGGGAGAGCCTGCGGTGTGGCAGTGCCCAACCTCCCCCTCCCCAGTCCCTGTCCTGCCCACCCCTCAGGCCTGGGCTTGAGGCCCGGGGTTTCTAGGCCTTCTGACCGCCGGCCTCTGCCGTGCATGGCTTTGGGGGACCCCGGCCCCAGGCACTGACGGGTGAGCAACGGTTCTCGTTCTCGGGAGACCTGGGTCCTGTTTCCGCACCTTGGCCTTCTCCGTACCTTCCCTCCAGCTCACATCCCAGGCAGCAACAGGGCTGCAGCCCCTGAACGTGCTGCCAGGCCACGCGTGGCGGGGGTCCTGGCCACCGTGAGTGGGGGGAGCCCCGCTCCCACAAGTCCACTGCACCCCTCCCCCACAGACGTGATCTCATCCAGCTGCCGCCCCGGGAGGAGGGGCGGGGGCGGGGGGGCTGGGCGGCCTTCGCAGCAGCGGGGTTCCCCCACCCTGCCTCTGGCCTGGGAGAAGCTGAGGCCTTGGGCGGGTGGGGTGGGGGCGGGGCTGCGAGCCCCCGGGGTCCCGGCCCTGCAAGGGTGGGCGGGCGGCGGGCGCATCTGCGTCCGGGCTGCGGTCCTCCCAGCTCTCCCGCCAGGCGCCGCTAATGGCCTCCCGGCTACTGAGCGGCAGCCGCGTCCTCCGGGCCCCGCCCCCGGCCCCAGCCCCCGGCGCGGCCTCGGCCCTCGGCCCCCGGCGCTCGCTCGTTGCTGGCAGCGCAGCCGCGGCTCTTCGAGCTGTTGCGCAGAGCGTGCGTCTCGGCCTCGCGGGCCGCCGGCCTCCCTGGCGGGCCCCCGTCCCCACGGCCAGGCTCCGACAGACCCTCGGGTCGCCCCGGCCGCCTGGCCTGGGAGGGCCCCGATGACACCGTGGCCTCACAGGTGGCCGTGGGGGGCTGTGGGTGTGGCGGCTGTGACCTCAGGGCGCCCCTGGCTGCCTTTGCCAGGCACCACCTCTCAGCCAGGCCCGCTGCGTTTGGGTGTGTGTGGGGTGCCCCCCCGCCAGCGCCGCCCCCCCTGGGTCCACTTGTCACACTTGGGAGACAGGGTTCCCTCTGGGGAGGGCGGAGGGTGTTGGAGGATAGCAGCACCCTCCCTTTCACTGGGGCACCTGGGTGGTAGAGGCCCTGGCCTGCCCTGTGCCCACTGGAGCCAGTTTCCCGGGCCAGGCGGGTGGGAGGGAGGGTGCTGGGCCTGGGGCGGGGCGGGGGTGGGGTGGGTGTCGCCCTAGGGCTGGAGGTGTGGCCGTAGACTGGGGCTGGCTGGGCAGGCTTGTGGGGCGCAAGTTGTGTAGGAAAGGCGGGTGAGCGGCCGGCTGCTGAGCAGGGCCAGCACGTGTCCCAGCCCAGGCCGCGGCTGCCTCGCTGAGGACAGGGCTCGGGGTGGGGGGCTGGCCGTGTGTGGGCAGGGGCTCGGGGCGAGTCCTCCCGAATGAGGTCTTGGAGGGGCTGGGGCTGGGATGTGTGAAGCAGCATAGTGGGCCTTTGGCACTTAGCAAGGGGGTCCCAAGCCTGTGCCCACCTCCAGCATTCCCAGAGGAGTTTCTGGGAGCCCTTGCCTGCAGGGAGCGGAGATTTGGGTGTCCCATGTGGGAATGCCCGCTGGACCCTGGCCAACCCCAGGAGGGGGAGGGGCAGGTGGGTGGGGGTCTTGGGTATCTGTGGACCCAAGAGCAGGGGCAACCTCGGTGCCCTCTCCCCCTCCCCCATGGACCCCTTGGCGGGGGAGTGGACTTGCTTCCCTCTACCCCAGCAGCCGTGGAGGCACTGGTCAGGGGTCAAGGAGTGGCCTTGGAGGGGCCCTGTGCCCACACGACGTCCGACGGCTCAGGGGTGGGTCGGGCCAGCAGCGCTTCTGTGAGGACGGCAACTGGGAGGGACAGTCTGACGGAGGAGGTTTGGGAAGGGGGTTCCGAGTTTCTCGCCCGCCCCACCCTGGCCTGGCTGGCTACAGCTGGTGGGCCCTGCTTCTGACCCCGACCCCTGCCAGGATCACCTCAGCTGGCTTTGGCCTTTGGGACAGGAAGAGGCCGAGTGGGACCTGGCTTTCTCCCCTTGGGCCCGTCGACCAGGACTCAGGACTCATCCTGCCAGCACCTTGTGTGGGTTCAGCTGCAGCAGGTGGCCTGGGGCACGTGGCCTGTCCTCCTCCCGCCATGGAGTGCGGGAGAGAGGAGGCGCAGGAAGGCGGGGGGCGGGGGGGGGGCTCCGTGTCGGGGGAGCTGAGGGAACACTGCCGGCATTGTAATCGGAGAGGGGCAAGGGGAAGAGAGAGCCCGAGCGAGGGCGGCTGACCCCGCGCTCCCCGGGGACAGGTGGGAGAGGCGGAACGAGGAGAGAGTGAAGGATTCCAGAGGTGGGCCGGCTTCCTTTCTCTCAGACAGACACGGGAGGGAGGTGGGCAGCGGGCCAGCGCCGTACCTGCAGTTCCAATCTGCGGTCCTGACAGCTGCAGCCACTTTGGGGAGGGGGAGGGGAGGGGGGGGCTCTGCGAGAGCGGAAAAATCCCAGCCGACACATCAGCCGGTGGCCGCCCGTGTCCGGTGCAGCCTGGGGGGTGGGGGACCCCTGCCGCCCGAAGGCTCGTCCTTGGGGCATGGCGGCCCCCTGGGAGAGCGCAGGCTGGGGGCTGTCTGGGCCCTGGAGGGGTCGGCGGGCTCCCGCCCCCACGGGGTCACATGTGCTTCCTGGCAGCCCGCAGGTGCTGCGCAGGGTGGGGGCCGGCTGGCCTGCGGGCGCAGGCGGCCTGGCGATGGATCACGTGGTGCCGCCAGCAGCTCGTTCCCCAGGCTGGGGACAGGGAGCTGACAGCCTGGCCCTGATGGCCATCAGAGCGTTTCCAGGCCTGCTTGGCCCGCAGAGGTGGCTGCTGGCCCAGGGTGCGGGCTGGGCCCTCCTTTCGTGCCGCCTCTGTGGGGCACTGGCACGCGGAGGCTCGGTGGAGGGGCGAGGCTGGCGTCCTGGGGAGGAAGTGGGGTTTGTGGTGGACGGGGGCCTGGCGGCTGCCGTGAGTAGCCAAGTGGGCTCTCGTGGGGCTGCAGGGGCTCGGGCCGGCCCGCCACCCCCAGTCTGGTTTGAATTTCTGGAGCGGTGGAGGGTGACGGCGTGCCCCTCCCCGCCCCCTCCCCTCCCTCTCCTGCTGGCTGGCGGGCCAGGCTCTCAGCCTCTGCTGCTACCGGTGCAGCTCAGGGAGCGACCGGGCCCACTGCCCGGGCCCGAGGCTGGCCAAGCTGCAGCCGCTGTCGGAGTCACAGGCCCAGCAGCCGAGGGCCTGGCCCACGCGCCCTGTGCCAGGACCTGCCGGCCCCTGGGGACCGTCCCAACGGCCTGTCCTCTCCTACTGACTTGGCATCTCCGAGGCTCCCTCAGCCCCTTCTCTCCTGCACCGGCTCCAAGGGCCCCTGACACCCATGCCCCTCCGGCCTCGCCCTGCCTGTCCCCCTCGCCCCGCACTCTTCTCTCAGGCCTTTGTGCAGGGCATGCAGCCCCCTGCCGCCCATCGTCTTCGGGAGGATTTGTGAGGGAGGGTGCACTCCCACCTAGCCCAGGTATGGAGAGGTGAGGCTGGTGGGTGAGCGGCAGGTGGGCCACAGACCGTCCCCACAGAACTGCACTGGTGCCCCGGGGAGCAGGGGAGGCAGGCCGGAGACCCTGAGAGGTGTCCCTGCTTGCCCGCGTGCCCCTGTGCGGGTCGCGTTCTCGCAGTGTCCTCAGTGCCCTGGGGCGGAAGGGGTGCCTTTCTCATCCCCCAGGCAGACTCCCACATTCCTCCTGGGTCCTGGCTCTCCAGGCAGGCGGGTGGGGGTGACCGAGCATGCCCTCTCCCCCCCTTTGGCTGGCCAGCTGTAAGCTCCTGCAGGATTAAGGAGAGGAAATTTGGGGTTGGGTTTCTCTCTGAGTGGAACCTGCCGTTGTGACTTTTTATCCTGTTATATTTCTATCAGATTGGACACAGTCCCCTTCTAGTCCTTAATGGCTCTGGCTTTGAGAATTTCCTCCAAAATTACACCATCGCTTCCTGCTTCTCGGTTCCCTGGAGCCCGTCTGTTCAGAGGAGGGGGCGGCTCTAGCCCTGCCCTGTTGCGGTGCCCACGTGGGCCTCGGCACCTGCCCGCTCCCGGGGTCCCTGAGCCTGCGCTGAGGGCTCGCAGGGCCCGGGGCTGGCACCTGGCGCTCATGGCCATTCCCCACCCGCTGGCCGGAAGTCAGGCTGCTGGCCAGCCTGGGGGTGCTGGGGTGGCCTGCACAGAGCCGCCCCCACCTCTCTTCTCTGCTGTGCCCGTGGAGCTCGCGCCACTAGTCTATAATTGTTACCTGCAAGATTTTAATGGCCTGCCAGCTGTGCACAGCTCGGGGAGAGGCCTGGATTGCCCTCCTCGTGGGCAGGTGGGGCCTTTGGGGGAGTTGGGTGGGTGGGTGGGTGGTGGGCAGCCAGGGGTCCTCCCGGTGTGAGCAGTGCTGCCGGGGCCAAATTGCAGGGCTGGGGGCAGGGGTGGGCCCCAGGGGTACACACAGGCAGCTGCCACCTGGTCCACGCCCTCAGGCCTGGGGACTCACTCTGCCAGACAGTGCCCCTCGCTTACCCTCCCCTACATGCCCACTTCGTGGGGCTCCGTGGGCAGAGGCTGAGGTGCCGAGGCCCTGAAGACCGACCAGTGAGTTGCATGCCGCAAGCACTGAGGACCCTTCAGGGCACTGGGACACCAGGCAGGCTCTCGGAGCGGGGGTGGAGCGACACTGCTCCCGGGCCTGGGCTGCCTGTGTCCTGCTCGGTCCCTCGCCCTTCTCTCCCTTCACAGGTCTCCTTCGGACCCCACGCCGTAGTTCCCTGGTCGGGGGTGCTGGGCGCGCCGGCCCTGAGCCCTGGAAAGTGGGGGACCTTCCCCGAGAACTGGGTACCTTGGCCCACGGAGCCCTGAGGGGTGGGAGGGTGGGCTCGGGCTCCGGCTCAGGGTGGATTCTCAATTGCTGGAGAGGACAGTGTGCGTCCGTGTTTAGAAGATAATTGTTTTGTTTTTAATTATACAAAGTTTCCAGACTTTATATTATCATATCAAAGATGCCAGCACATAGTGACCAGAAGAAAACCAGGTTGGGAGCCAGCACGGAAAGTTCCAGTGGGGCTGGGCAAGTGCTGGGCCAACTCTGAGTCCCACCGCCTGTCTGTCCATCGGCCCCGCTCACAGCTGGGGCAGGGCTGGCCTGGGGGGTGCCCTCAGGGAGGCCTGTGCCCGAGTCAGGTCCATGGGTGGATCCATCTCCGTGGATGGCCCAGCAGCGTCCGCCTCTAACTCCGAATCGCCGTCTTTCTGTCTCGGTCCTTGCTCTGCAGAGGGGAGGGCAGTGTCAGGGCCCGCTCAGAGACCAGTGCCAGCCTGCACCTCTGGGCTTCCCCACTGGGTGCTGTCTCGGGTGGTGGGTGCTGAAAGCAGCCCCCTTCCGCGCTCAGCCCAGCTTCCCCAAGCGGCTTGGGGAGGAGAGTACGCTGCTGCACAGCCGAAATTGGGAAATTAAATTTCCCAGATGTTCAGGCCCCAGGAGCTCGCGCGTGCCGTCTGGAGAGGAAGTGGGGATTGGGGAGAGCCGCGCCGTATTTTCTTCTTGCCTGCTCACCCTGCTTTTCCGGTGCCACCAAGCACAGCAGAAGCCGTAAATCACGGCCAGCCAGCGTCTCCCGCAGCGGGGCCTCTCCCCCAGCCCCCAGGTCTCCTGCCCGCTCCTGCCAGCGGGTCCCACAGCTGCACTGGTGTCCGAGTGGGCAGCCCCAGGGGCAGGGGCCAGGGGAGGGCAGGCAGGTGCCCGATAAGCCTTAGGCCAGTGGCAGAGCAAGTGGATCCCACTGCCCCTGAGTCTCCTTCCCCTGGGGGCAGGGTGGGTGGCCAGAGTTGCTTGATCCAACCCTGGTTTGGTCCCCTAGCTTCCAAGTTGTTGTCGGCCCTGCCTCGGTCTCCTCCCCCATCTGGCCCTGGGTGCCCTTGTCTGGTCCCCGTGGGAGCCTGTGTCCAGGGGACTCGTGGGGAGAATGTCCAGGGAAGGCCCGGCCCCGCCTGCTCCAGCTGCGCCCTCCTCCTCGTGCTGCGCCCCTCCCTGGGCTCGGGGTTGCGCGTGGGTTAACAGGTGCTGCTGGGGAGCTCTGCCTGCCTCTGGCCCCGCCCTCTCTGCCAGGCAGGTGTGGGTTGCACGGGTGGTTTGGAGGTGGGGGGCGCCCCATCCTCCTCGCCTCCCTTTCTGGGGACGACCCGCGGCCAACACTCACCAACTTTCTTTGGTTGCTGAGGCAGAAGGTGCAGATCTGTTTGGGCTGGGCGTTCTCGCCGTCGCGGGCGGGGGGCGGGGGCGGCGGGGGTGGAGGGCTGCCAGAGCGCGCCGCGTGGAAGAAGGCGGGCCCCGAGTGGCAGGGTTGCCCGTCGCCGCAGGCCTCACCCACCAGCAACACGTTGCCCAGGTGCGAGATGTAGCTGGAGGCCAGGCGCAGGGTCTCGATCTTGGAGAGCTTGCGGTCGGCCGGCTCGGTGGGGATGAGCGTGCGCAGCGCCGTGAAGGCCGTGTTCACGCTGTTCGTCCGGTCCCGCTCGCGCGCGTTCGCCGTGTGCCGCTGTCGGGGCTCGCGGCCCGGCCGCCCCCCAGGCCCCGGGCCGCCGCCCCCCGCCCGCCGGCCCCCGGCCCGTCTCCGGGCGCCCTGGAGGCCACAGCGCGCCGCGTGCACGCGGCAGGGCTTCTCGTCGGAGCCCGAACTCTCGCTGCCGCGGTCCTCGTCCTCCGACAGCGGGCTCACCTCGGGGTACAGGTAGCGGCCGGGCGGTGCCGAGCGCAGCATTGCGAAGGACATGGGGCCGGCGGCCGCCGTCAGCTCCGCGGCGCGCCGTGCATGCCGCTGCCGCTGCCGCCGCCGCCGCCGCCGCCGCCCAGGCCAGGGGGGCGCGGGGTCTCAGGGCTCCCGCGGTGGCGGCTGCGGCGCCGCGCGCACGTGTGCGTCCCGGGCTGGAGCAGGGCCGCGGGCCGGGCCTTTATAGCCGAGGCGGCCCCTCCCCCGCGCCGGCCCGCCCTCCTCCCCGCCTCCCAGCCCCTGGAGGCCGCTTGGAGCAGGGGCCCTCTGTCCCTCTGCCTTCTCGCGCCACGGTGAAGGGGCCTGGAGCATCTTGCTGTCTTTGGGGGATGCGGGGAAAGTGGGAGCCCCCTTCCGGGTGGTACCAGGGCTGTGCCGCCTCCTCTCCTCCCTCTTTGCGGGGGGGCAGGAGGGTCAAGCAGGACCCATGACCCGGGCCTTCTTGCTTGGCATGACCAAGTTAACCCAGCTGCCCTGGCCCCAGCGCCTAGCCACACCCTGTCTGTCTCTCCCTCGCATGTACACTTGGGCCTCCTGTGCCCGGAGGAGGGGGCAGAGAACAGCTTTGAGGGGCTGGAGCTCAGCCCCAGCTCCCTTGGCCGCCCCCTCTCAGGTTTGTGCCTGGGGTCGCCTGATGACACAGCCTGTGTCTCCTGCACCTGCCCCCTCCTGGCATCAACCTCCAGGTCTGGCCCAGGCTGTGTGTGCCCACTTTACTGGGTCCTGCCTGCGCTCCTGCTCTGGAGAACCCCCCACCAGCACCCCGTTCCCCTGCTGAGTGCTCCCGTGGGCCTTTTCTCTGGGCCACCGACCCCCCCACCCCCTGTCTGCCCAATTCAGGGATGGCTGTGTAGACTTGGGGGTCACAGGAGAAGGAAGGGCATTCCTAGCAACGGCAGGGACACGCGGGGGCACACCTGGAGGATGGGCAAGCGGGGAGAACTGAAGTCGGCAGGTTGGGGGCTGGGGGCAGGTGCAGAGGGGCAGCTCCCAGAGGGTCCTGTCCTGCTGTAAGGGGGAGGGGTTCCCAGGCTCCCGGCCGTGCTGTCTCATCGGGGCCACTCCTCCCGGGGCTACTGTTGCAGGAAGCGGCCGCCTGGGCAGCAGTCTCTGTGCTGGGTGGAGGGAGGGTGGCGGCTGGCAGGGGCCTCGACCAGGAATGTGTGTCCAGGAATGTGGCTGCTCTGCCCGCTGAGGGTGGGGTGGGGGGCAGGGCTGGGGGGCTGGGGAGTCCCTGAACGCTTGCAGGTCACAGTGCGGTGGGTTCGGCCTCCCTTTATAGTGGGTTGGTGGGGTCTTCCCTGAGTCCCTGCCCGTGGCTACCCGGTTTTGCCTAAGGCCCCCCGCCAGGGGAGGGAGCCCACGGGCGATGAGGTCACCCTTGCCTGTGGCTGCCCAGAGCCCTGGCCAAGGAATCCAGGGGGGAGGCTCTGGGGTTGGCACCACTTCAGTGGAAAATGTGAAGGTACAGCTCCGGCGCCTCTGAGGGTCAGGGGGGTGGTGGGGGACAGTGCCGGCTGCCCTGCCACGTCACACCCCAGGGAGAAGGCACAAGTCAGGGTGCTAGCCCGGGTGCTGCCCCTGGCTAGCCTTGAAGCCAGTCCCTTTGCTCTCACCTTTCCCCCTCGTCTGTATCTCTTGGGGGGCTTGGAGGGACGGGTGGGCACAGTGGGTGTCCAGTGCCGATATGCTGGCCTCCTGCCCCAGGACATCCGGAACACGGTGGGCAACGTGCCCTTGGAGTGGTATGATGACTTCCCCCACGTGGGCTACGACCTGGACGGCAGGCGCATCTATAAGCCCCTGCGCACCCCTGACGAGCTGGACCAGTTTCTGGACAAGATGGACAACCCTGACTACTGGTGCGGGCGTAGGGCGGAGACTGTGGGGTGGGACAGGGCCGGTGGGCTGGGGCGGGGCGGGATAGGGCAGGGCCTCGGCTCTGACGGGCAGCCCCTAGGCGTACGGTGCGGGACCGGATGACGGGGCACAGCGTGCAGCTGACAGATGAACAGGTGGCCCTGGTGCGGCGACTGCAGAGGGGCCAGTTTGGGGACGTGAGCTTCAACCCGTACGAGGTAAGGGGCATCCGCTGTCCCCAGGGTCTGGGGGCACCTGCGGGGCCCGGGCCCACACCCCTCTGTTCGTCCCCGCAGCCGGCTGTGGACTTCTTCAGTGGGGACCTCATGATACACCCGGTGACCAACCGGCCTGCTGACAAGCGCAGCTTTATCCCGTCCCTGGTGGAGAAGGAGAAGGTGGGTGCGGCCCCATCCTCCGGCCCGCCCCCGGCCACCCGCCCCCGCCCCCGCCCTGACCCTGCCGCCTCTGCAGGTCTCCCGCATGGTGCACGCCATTAAGATGGGCTGGATCCAGCCTCGCCGTCCTCGGGACTCCACCCCCAGCTTCTACGACCTGTGGGCCCAAGAGGACCCCGACGCGGTGCTGGGCCGCCACAAAATGCACGTGCCTGCACCCAAGCTGGCCCTACCGGGCCACGCGGAGTCCTACAACCCACCTCCCGAGTACCTGCCCAGCGAGGAGGAGGTGAGCCTGGTGCAGGCTGGGGTCTGCCTGCCCCCGCCCGCCCCGCGCTCCGGGCTCACCCCTGCCTTCACAGCGCATGGCCTGGGAGCAGCGGGAGCCCGACGAGAGGAGGCTCAACTTCCTGCCGCGCCGGTTCCCGAGCCTGCGGGCCGTGCCTGCGTACAGCCGCTTCATCCAGGAGCGCTTTGAGCGCTGCCTTGACCTCTACCTGTGCCCACGCCAGCGCAAGATGAGGGTGTGCGGTGGGGGTGGGGTGGGGGGGCTCCCGGGCGGGGTCGGGGAGTGGGGGTGGACACAGCTGACCCCACGTGCTCCTCTCCCAGGTGAACGTGGACCCTGAGGACCTCATCCCCAGACTGCCCCGGCCACGCGACCTGCAGCCTTTCCCCACGTGCCAGGCCCTGGTGAGCAGACAGGGCGGGGTGGCTGGTAGCACACAGTTCCGGGGCTCCGTCCCTCACTGCCCCTTCTCTGCAGGTCTACAGGGGCCACAGCGACCTCGTCCGCTGCCTCAGTGTCTCCCCGGGTGGCCAGTGGCTGGCATCAGGTGGGCCTCGGGTGGGGCAGCCCTGCCGTGGGGACTGGGCTGGGGGCTGGGTGCTGAGAGGCCATCCGCTGTGCTCAGGCTCAGACGATGGCTCTGTGCGGCTCTGGGAGGTGGCCTCCGCCCGCTGCGTGAGGACCGTGCCCGTGGGGGGCGTGGTGAAGAGTGTCGCCTGGAACCCCCGCCCGACCGTCTGCCTGGTGGCCGTGGCAGTGTGAGTATGAGGCCAGGGGTGCCCGCGCCGGCGGGGGTGGTCCTGTGCCCGGGGGCCTTCACTGGGCTCTGGCCGCAGGGAGGACGCGGTCCTGCTGCTGAACCCGGCCCTGGGGGACCGGCTGGTGGTGGGCAGCACGGACCAGCTGCTGAGCGCCTTCACCCCGCCCGTGGAGCCTGCTGCGCAGCCCGCCCACTGGCTGGAAGCCTCGGAGGAGGAGCGCCGGGTCGGCCTGCGGCTGCGCATCTGCCACGGCAAGGTGCGGGGGCTGTGGGGGAGGGCGGGGGCGGGGTGGGGGGGGGCGCGGCTGAGCCCACCTCCCTTCCCGCAGCCAGTGACGCAGGCGACGTGGCACGGTCGTGGAGACTACATGGCTGTGGTGCTGGCCACCCCGGGCCGCAGCCAGGTGCTGATCCACCAGTTGAGCCGGCGCCGCAGCCAGAGCCCTTTCCGCCGCGGCCACGGCCAGGTGCAGCGCGTGGCCTTCCACCCCGTGCGGCCCTTCCTGCTCGTGGCTTCCCAGCGCAGCGTCCGCCTCTACCACCTGCTGCGCCAGGAGCTCACCAAGAAGCTGACGCCCAACTGCAAGTGGGTGTCCAGCCTGGCAGTGCACCCGGCAGGTGAGGGGGCGCCCTGGTTGGTGGGGGGCAGGTGAGGGGGCCACCAGGGCCCTACCACCGCGTCTTCTCCCAGGCGACAACGTCCTCTGTGGCAGCTATGACAGCAAGCTGGTGTGGTTTGACCTGGACCTGTCCACCAGGCCGTACAGGGTGCTGAGGTGAGGTGCTGGCGGGTGGCAGGCTGCTCCCTACTCGCCCACCCCCGGACCCCCCTCAACCTGGTCCCCCCCTCAGGCACCACAAGAAGGCCCTCCGGGCCGTGGCCTTCCACCCCCGGTACCCGCTCTTCGCATCTGGCTCCGACGACGGCAGTGTCATCGTCTGCCACGGGATGGTGTACAAGTGAGTGCCGGTGCCTGCCCGCCCGCCCGCCCGCCCCCCCGTGGGGACTGTGCCGCCCACGTCCTGAGCCTCTCCCTTCCCCACAGTGACCTGCTGCAGAACCCACTGCTGGTGCCTGTGAAGGTGCTCAAGGGGCACAGCCTGACCAAAGACCTGGGGGTGCTGGACGTGGCCTTCCACCCCACCCAGCCGTGGGTCTTCTCCGCCGGGGCTGACGGCACCCTCCGCCTCTTCACCTAGGTGGCCCTGCTTCCCGGGGCGGGGCAGGTGGGGCTGGGCTGTGTGTGTGCTCAGGACACTCAATAGAGGCGTTTCTCCTGCTGGCGTGATCTTCTCTGAGTCAGGATGCCTAACGGGGGAGGGGGCCTGCTGACCTGCCCGGAAGAAGAGGCCACGTCACCGCGGCACCTGCTGAGCAGCAAATGGCTTTATTGGGGGGGGGGGGGGGGACAGCGACTTGCCCACCCTCGTGGCCCCGGCCCTCCCTTGCTGTGTGGGCCTGGGGGCTCCCCTCGGGCAGGGGGCTCCTTAGGGCCCCATCTCGGAGGTTCGGTTCGGGCCGGCAAGGCCGGTATTGCGTGTAGGGGCAGCGCTGCCACGGGAGCCTCAGGCGAACTTCACCAGGCGGCCCAGAGTCTCCGCAGCTTTCACGCGCACCGCGGGGGCCGGGTCCTTGAGCAGGAGCTGGAGCGCTGGGGGACAGGGAGCCGCTGCTGGGGGCTCCTCTGCGGCCCCCTGAGAACTGAACGTCCGAGCCTGCGGTCCCGCCCACACCCCGCTAGCAGCTGCGGCTAAGGCTGAGCCCCCCTTTCTTGGCGCGCTGAGCCTGGGGGCCAGGACCCCGAGGCTCACACCCCACCCTGTGCGTGGGGGCCGCCCGCCCACCGCCCTCCTAAGACAGGCCTCTGCCGGGAGGGCTCAGGAGCCAACGGAAAGATAGTTTTTCCTTTTTTAGTGTTTTTTAAGCTCTTTTGGAACAGTTAAGAAGTTTCCGTGAATTACTAGAGACGATGAGGTCACCAGTGACAGGGAAAAAATCCTTGAAATCCAGGAAAATCACTTAGTCCCCCCTGGTGCCCACAGGGTCAGCGCGGCCCAGCGCGCCGTGGGGGGCGGGGCCCAGGGCTGGGGCTCACCCGCCAGGAGCTGTTCCAGGTCCACCTGCGGCCGGCGCTCAGCCTCCACGTGCAGCGCCAGGAACCCTGCGGGGCGGGGGTGGGGCCGGGGTCAGGGCCCGCGCCGTGGGGAGCGGGAGGGGGGGCCCAGGGCAGCCTCACCTGTGAGCATGGGGGCCGCGGCACGGATGTCCTCCCAGCTGCTCTTGAAGTAGAACAGGCTGGTGCTCAGCAGGCGGCCCAGCAGGTCGGGGAAGTGGTGCATCTGCAGGAGGCCCTCAGTCAGGCCCCGCCCCCACCCCGCCGCCCCGCCCCCCCCCCGCCCCCCTGCCCCTCACCAGGTGCTTGCAGGTGGTGTTGAGGAACTCTCCGAAGTGCAGGCCCCGGCCCTCCTGCAGGTGCTTCTGGAAGATGGCTGCCAGCTCCTCACACTCCAGGTTGGGGCCGCACATGCGCAAAGCGAACCTGCAGGCCTGCAGGGCACAGGCCGAGCCCTGAGTCCCTGAGCCCCTGAGTGAGTCCGGCCCGGCCTGCCCATACCCTCTGGCTACTCACAGCAGCCACTGGGGGCTGGGGGTCCTGCAGGTGCAGCAGCAGGGGCGCGAGCCCGCCAACAAGCTGCTCCAGGAAGACGTCCTCGCACTCCCCCTGGCAGGCTTTGTTGAGGTGCCCGAAGAGGCGGATGGACGCAGAACGGAACTCCACCTTTTCCTGGGGCGGGGTGGCGGGCGGCAGGTGTCACCCTATGGGGCCCTCCCCAGAGCTGCCCATCCGTCGACCCCGGGGCCCGGCCCTGAGCGTGCAGTGGTGGTGGTGACACGGCTCGCGGGGCCCGGAGAGGAAGGGGCAGGAGCCAGGCTGGCATGGCCAGGGGCGGGGCTGGCGGGGCCTACACTGTCGAAGAAGGGCCGGATGCGGATGGCAACGTGCAGCAGCACCGAGCGCAGGTCCCAGGCCTCCACCAGGTCCAGCAGCCTCGCGAGGCCCACCATGGCCTCCAGGGCCACCAGGCTGTGCGGGTCATCACCGTCGTCCAGCCCACCAATCATGGCCGTCAGGAGTTGGGGGCCGTGGGCCCGTACCTGGGGATGCCACACACACCTGTGTGCCCAGGTCATGCTGTGGAATGGCCCAGCCCCCCACCCTCCCGGTGCCATCTCCACGCCCATGCCCACCGCCTGCACCGCGCCCACCTGGGTCTCCTCACTGGCTGCAGCTCTGCCGTCTCTCTCCCGCGGACAGGGCCCCAGAGGGCTGGCCAGCCCCTCACCTTATCCGGGGAGCCCGAGGCAACGTTGGCCAGGCCCCGGAGCGCCAGTCTCCGCACACGGGCACACGTGTCCTTCTGCCGCGCCAGCAGGTTGTCCAGCAGGGACTCCAGGAGCATCAGGTCGTTCGCCGTGTTGCTGCTAAGCAGCTGGGGGCAGAGGCGCTCTGACCGCCCCGCCCCCTCCCCACCGCTGCACTGGGCAGCCCTCCCAGTCGCGGGTCACTTTGAGGAGGGGACGTGGCGAAGGCCAGCTGAGGCCTGTATGCCAAGCCTGGGCTCCTGGCCTCCCCGGAACTCCTGACCCAGCCCCACCCTGGCCCCTGCTGCCATGGCCTGGGGCAGGTTTTCCAGGGGGTGGCCTGAGCCTGCCTGTCGGGGAGGGGTCCCTGCTGTCCCTATTCGTGATCCAGAGCACGTGGCTCCTACCTCGGCCAGGAAGGCTGTGGAGCTGACCCTCTGCATCTCGTACACGCTGCTCTGTGTGGCGAAGAGCGCCTTCATCATCAGGGGCAGCCGGGGGCCCGCGAACTTGGCCATGGCGCTGGGAAGGAGGCTACACTGGGCAGGGCTGGGGCCTCAGGCCTCCCCCGAGCACGTCCCGCTCCCACGTGGGCCTGGGGGCACTTCTGCCTCCCAGCCTGCACTGTCTGCGCCCTCCAGCCCGTGAGCCCCCCACCTGGCTGCCGGGCCCTGCACGTCCTCCCCCTCCAGACGCGCCCCTCCCAGCCCGCCGCGCCTAGAGACCACAGCTGCCTTCACGGCCACCCCGCTGCCCCCACGCACCAGCTCCTCATGCTGGGCCCCCTCCCAGGCGCCACTGGGGGCCCCCGGATGGTACCTGAACAGTACCTGGCTTGTTAGAGCCCAGCCAGCACCAGAACTGGGGTGCGCGGGCCGGGCTTGCTCACCTGGCCAGCCGGGTGACCCCTTCCTCGTGCCCGGCCGAGGTCCTGAGCAGCTGCCAGCCCCCCTCCAGTTCCATGCGCTGCACCACGTCATCGTTGCCGCCTCGGAGAAGCACGGCCTGCAGCGCATCCACTGCGGAGCTGCGGAGACACGGGTGCGGCTGGCAGGGCTCCCAGCTCAGGCCACACACCTGTGCTGCTGGCAGACATGCCCTGGGGCTACCCAGCCTGCTCCCTACCAGCAGGATCCTGTGGGGCGCAGGCTCTGGGCTCTCCCCTCCCCCTCATCTGGGCACCACTGTGGACCCTCTGGTCTCAGGCAGACTGCTCCTGTCTCCCCAGCCCCCATGAGGGGCAGCTGGGGGCTCTGCAGGTAGTGTCCCCTAGGCCCCCTGGAGCAGGCAAGGCCCTCAGGTTAATTTTAGGGTGACAATCAGCTGTTTTCACCTGCCTTAAAGACCTTCATTTAATTTAAAAAAAAAAAAAAAAAGGTGAAAAAGAAAATGGAGAAAACCCTTCATAAAAATGAACTCAAAAGGCAGCTCAGAGCCTGACTCCTGCCTGGGCCAGGCAGCCCCGTCTGCCACGCCCAGCTGGCCCTCTCTCTCGTGGGAGGGGCCCAAGGAGGCAGAAACCAGCCGGGATTGCGCGTCCGCCCCCCTCATTTGATGAACCCTCCCCCAGCTCAGGCAGAGGGTGCAGGGCTGCCAGTGAGCAGGCAGCAGGGGCAGGACCCCACAGACAGGACTGGGGACAGCAGGGCTGGCCCAACACGGACCTGGCAGAAACTCACACCACGACCTGCGGCCCGGAGAGACAGCACGTCAGGGTCCCCAGGGCCGCACAGGGAGGGCCTTAGGGCCGCGGCCCCCAGCCCCATGCTGACCCCCTCTCTCCTGACATCGACCACCTCACGTGTCAGGGCCTGTGTGGGCCCTCAGACGTGAGTGCGTGTCAACGTAGACGCCGTCCCCGGGGCTCCTGGCCCAAGGGCACGTGCCCGCCTCCAGGGCAGTGCGCTGGACCGTCCTCGGGGCGGTCAGGCGTCAGCTGCACGGGGTCTTCCTGTGACCTCGACGGCTCAGCCGCTGGGGTGCAGGGGCAGCCAGGGGCCTAGGCGCTTGGAGCGTGAGGGCCAGGTCTCGCCAGCTGCGCAGTACAGGCCTCACGTCCGGGGAGGGGCGGGGGTGGCTGTGGGGGAGTCTGACGCACTTTTGGAGGCCCCGTGGCTGGGCCTGGTCCAGGGGTCCCGGCAGCCCGGGGAGCAGATGCTGGTAGACTCCTCCGAGCCCGCCATACGCACACAACCCGCTGCCCCCACCTGGGCCCAGCTCCAGCCTCATGGTCGTCCCGGGGTGCAATGAGGGCTGTGGGGGTGCCCTTGGTGGGGGCGGGGAGGGATCTGGTGTCCACCGACAGCTGGACAGGCTCCCCGGCTGTGCGTCCACAGACTATACCCAGCTGGGTCCCCACCCCAGGGAAGATACTGGAAGGTGGCTCCCACTGTCCCAGGAGCTCTGCAATCCCAGCAGAGGCCCAGACACGGGGGCGGGGGGGGGGGCCCTGGATGTGGGGCGCCCACACCAACTGCAGGCACAGAAAACCATTCCAGCCACGCGGTCACCGGGCAGATGCCCACGGTGCCTGCCAAGGAGTCCCGCACGGTGTGGGCAGGGCCGGGCCACAGCTAGGGCCCAGCAGGTCTGCCCCTGGCTCCACACCCTGCTCCAGGGTCTCAAGGCCCAGAAGAGGTACCCCCTGGCTACAGCGAACGGGCAGTGGTGAGGGGCAGGTCTGGCCGAGGAGCAGGTCGACAGTTCAGATGAGGTGCCTCCCCTGCCTGTTCGACAATTCAGATGAGGTGCCTCCCCTGCCTGTTCACCCTACTGCCCAGACTTTCTGGGGGTGTGGCGTTTGCAAGGGTCTGACTTGCTGACTAATGGCCTCCGTCAGAGCCAAGGCCTGTGCCTGGCACTGCACGCATCCTGGCTCAGGGGTGGCCCCCCCAGAACCCCTCTTTGGGCCATGGGGCTGTAGGCCCCACAGCTCAGACCACGGTGCTGGAGCCCGTGTGCTGGGCCCGGGGTTGCTTGGGCCGTGTCCGCTGGGCCATTCACATTTCCACCCGGTCTGCACAGTCAGGCCAGGCCTCCTGACACACAGCCTTCGCTGGAGTGGACGTGTTAGTTCTGCGGTGGGGCAGCCCTGCAGTGGGGCGGGGAGAGCTGACTCTGTCCCTCGTGTGTCCCCAGCCAGACACTGGGGAAGGGTGGGGAGGCGGCCAGGCTGACAGTTACTCAGGCTCCGGTGGCCCCGGGGCGTCAGCTTCCTCTGCTCATCCTGTGGCCCCAGACAGCTGTTTGGAGCCCCGAAGAGCCACCAGGGGGACCAGGAATGTCCCCAGGAGCTGAAACAGCTCCACCCCGCCGTCCCCAGGCTCCTGCCCCAGGACCCAGGGCCCCAAACCCCAACGAGAGGCAAGGGGAAGGTGCCTGCACAGGCCAGTGGCACCAGGGGCCTGGCTCTGAGCCAACCCGGCATCACCCGTGTGGCAGCTGGGCCCTCCCCAACAGGGCTGGGAGCCGGGGCCAACCCAGGTGAGAGGCCGCTCAGGGGAGGCAGGGAGGCTGCTGCAGAGTTTCTGTCCGAAGGTGGGGGGCCCCAGTCAAGTGTAGGAAGAGCCAGAAGTTGGAGCTGAAGACTGAGGTCGCAAACACAGAGCGGGCTCGCGCACACCCTGCCATGCCCAAGCGTCCCTCACACTCTGCCCTCCCAAAGAAGGCGCAGTTCACGACCCATCTGATGTCCCCAGGAAGCCCCGCCCCGACTGTCCCCATCCCTCCCGCAGCCCAGGGAAGCTGCACCCCCAGCAGGGACAGCAGCCCACAGACGAGGGTGCCAGGGGCGCAAGGTGGGGCCCGCTTACCTGCAGGGTTCGAGGCTCCGTGAGGCCAGGCCTGAGCTGGCGCTCTTCCTCTCCTTGGCCTGCAGGTTCCTGGGCAGCTGGACACCCACGGTGCAGCTGACCCGCAGCAGCAGTGCCGCGAACAGCTGGGGGTAGAGCTCCAGCACCGCCGGCCCAGATGCCGGGGCAGACGCAACCTCGTACAGCGCACAGGTGGCCTGGGGACAGTGCCACCTCAGCCTCAGTCCTCCCCGCCCCACGCCAGGTCTAATGAGGCCGGCCACGGCGAAGGCTGGACCCTGCACCCCAGGACCCAAGCTAGCCTGAAGCCCCACTTCCTTAGCAGGTACCCCGTGTCCCCAGAAGTCTTGGGCCCTGGGAGCAGCAGGAGGCGGGCCCTCGGGGGCAGGAGGCGGGCCCGGGGCAGTGTGGCCGCGGGGGGACGGGCTCCCAGCATTTGCTCTCGGTGCCTTAGCAGGAGGGGGAGGAAACTCTCATGTGGAAACGCTGCCAAGCTGGGTTTATTCTTTTTCTGCAGGGTGAAACAGAGGGCGCTCCCTCGGGGACCGACACCTGCGGGGCCTTTACGAGCCTGGGCTCCAAGCTCGCCTGCTCCGGTGCCCCAGTCAGCTGCCAGGTGCCTGCGGGGTGCCACCCAGGCCCCCCCCCAGGGGCCCTCCCGCAGCGGCCACGCGGCCCCTTACCAGCCTCCTGGACCAGCAGCGGGGAGGGGGGATGGGGGAGGGGCCAGGCGTGCCGCCCCAGAGCTCACTCACCGCAAGGGGCAGCAGGGTGGCCACGCGGTCGGGTGCGCTGCTCAGCAGGAAGGCCCGGCTCTCCTTGAACGGCACGTCCCCGCTCATCTTCTCCAGGAGCAGCCCCAGGACCTGTGTGGCGAGGCCGGGCTCCACGGCCAGCGCCCTCCACAGGGTGCAGGTGTGGCTGGAGTGGGGCAGGAGGACGGTCACGCCGAGGCCACTGCCGGCCCCTGTCGTGCCCAGCAGCCTCAGCTCCAGCCAGGCCACGAGCGGCACCCTGACCTCAGACCCGAACTCACCCCTTCCTCTGACCCAGTGGCCTGCAGTCAGGCGGCCCAGGGGTGAGCAGAGCTGGCAAGAAAGGGCAGATCATCTCCCTGGTACAGGGGCAGGGAGAGGAGGCGTCCCCGGAGCTGCCAGAGCAGACACTGGACTTCCTTGGAGGGGGGCAGCGCCACCCCAGGCCTCGGGGGCGCCTACAAGTCACTTTTCCCGCACTGAGCAGCACGTGGCCAAGGCAGGCAGGCATGTGAGTGAGGTCAGGCGGAGGCTGCAGGAGGCCCGAGCAGCCTGCAGACCCCGGGTGCTCAGACACACGGGAGGCGGCTGTGCGTCACGTTTACGGAGAGAAGTGACATACTCCAGATATCTAACTGGACTCGGAAATTCTAAAAATAGAGCACATTTGGAAGCCAACCAACAGCCCTTTAGAAATGAGACACAGGGACTTCCCTGGCGGTCCAGTGGTCAAGACTCTGCGCTCCCAATGCAGGGGGCCCGGGTTCGAACCCTGATCGGGGGACTAGATCCTACACGCTACGCGGTGTGGCCAAAAAGAAAAAAAAAAAAAAATTGAGACACCTAACCCTGCACTCAGTGACATATTTGGCACCAGCCTGGATACAGCAGGAGAGAGAAACAGTGAACTGGAAGATAAATGGAGGGAGTTACCCAGAACCCAGCAGAGAACAATCACAGCGGAAATTCAGAAACAGACACGTAGGGGGTGGGGCGAAAAGGTCTGGCAGACATTCGAGAGAGTGTCTGAAGAGGTGGGCTGAAAACCAGTCAGAGCTGATGACAGACACCAACTCACAGGTTCAGGAAGCCCGGTAGCCACCTGGCAGGACAAGGAATGGACACCCATGCCCCCCACCCCCCAAAGGTGCAGAGCGCCATAGACAAGGGGCACCTGGTGTGTGTCCCTCACGACCTCGGCACTACCTGGACTCACAGGAGCCAGAAAAGGACATGTCCTCTTACTCAGACTCAAAGAAAGCACGTGCCCAGCTCGAGTCCCAAACTCTGGCAAATAACCTCCGAGAAGGACAGCTGAATAAATGCACGTTCAGACGCACGGAAGTGGGGCTTGTCGCCCCCAGGAGCCGCACGGGGCTCTGGGGGGTGCGCTCCAGCGGGAGGGCGCCAGGGCCCCTTGCCGCCCAGTCTCTGCACACCAGGCAGCTCTGCTGTGATGCGGCGACGGCAGCCACGGGCACGGACAAGGAAACGAAGGTGTGCTCGCTCCCGGAACGCCACCCCGGACATGGACGTTCCGGTTGCATGTGACTTTCCGGACATGAAATATAATTCTTTGGACTTTTCCCCAACCGTTTACAAGTGTAAAGCCCATCGTTGGCTCAGAGGCAGCGGGTGGTGGGCAGATTGGGCCCTGGCCGCACTGTGCTCACCCTGCCCTGACGACCCCGCTCCTATGAACACGCAAAGCACTGGCACAGCAGGAGAGGAGGGACAGCAGCACCCTGCACCCCGAGGACAGCAAAAGAAGCAGGAGAAAGTCTAGAGGGCTCCACTGACGCCATGTTCAAGGTCAGGCAAAACACACTTCTGGCAACAGCAGTCAGACAGCGGCGACCTTTCAGGGAGTTTCGACCGAGCAGGCACGGAGCCTAGTAGAGGCTGGATGCCTGCCCCGTCTCCCGCTGCGCGCGGCTGAGGCCCCCCCCAAGGGCCTGTGGCAGTGTGCGTGCTCCTCTGCGTGAGCCGCACCCACGAAAGGCAGGGACGCAGAGCTGAGGGGCGGGTGTGTGGGCAGACACACTGCCTGCACAGAGCAGCCATGACGATGACGGGCAGGGCAGGGGGCCGCCCCTGCAGAGGCCTGCACTGCCCAGGGACGCTGTGCCCACGCGGTCGTTCTCAGGGCCACCGCTGGAGAACACAGAGTGTGCAACTTCCAGACTCATTGAGTGGAAGATGAAATTGTAAAAAGGACCCTGTCAATCTAAAAAGGACAATGAAGACGATAAAGAAAAAAGACCAAGAGAAGACACAAAATATTACAGTGGGTTTAACCCCAACTACCTCAGCAACCAAGAGCGTCTATTTACCCTGGAAAAGGAACACACCTAAACTGCGAGGGCAAAGAAAGGCTGACAGTGACGGGCCGGGAGAGGTGACAGCGGCAGACGCTGACAGGCGTGACCTGGGGAGAAGCCACACACGTTGGAACCGGGGGCCCAGAGCGGCGCCGGCATCTAAGTGAGAGCAGAGCAGGCAGCGCGAGCCCACGTCTTGACGGCAGGTGCAGGCGCGTCCGGCCACCCGGGCCGTGGCCACGGGGAAGGGCTGTGCTGCCTCCCCGCACAGGGGCCTCCAGGAGGCCACGGGTGCCGGCCTCCACCCACGCCGTGGACAGCAAACCAAGGCAGGAGCAGCGGGCCCTGAGCTCTGGAAGCACTGGGACCACAGCAACGGCCACCCGGAGGCCTCGGAGCGGGAGGGGAGGGACCCCAGGGACTGTGGTCCACAGACGGGGCCGGGCACAGGCCCTGGCGCGGAGAAGTCCTGCCCTGAGAGCCCGAGGCTGGCGACTTGAGGGTCACCGATGGGAGCTCGGGGACCGGGGTGCGAGTGGGGGGCGGGTCAGAGCTCCCATACTTCGCCCCGCCCCTGGCAACCACGAATCCCCCCTTCCTGGCTCAAGGAGGGGGCCTGGCCCCAGGGGTCTGCTCACAGATGATGGTGGACGCCCTCCAGAGAACCAACCCTGAGGACTGGCCAGCACAGCCCATGAGAGTGAGCCTGTCTCTACCCAGTCCAGGGCCGGGGTCTCCAGGCTCCCATGCAGAGGGGCTGGGGCCCGTGAACACCACACCAGGGTGGGAGTGACCCCGGAATGTGGAGCCCAGGTGGCTGGAGCCCCGTCCGCCCCCGCAGGCTAGTGGGCACCACGTACCTGTCAAAGGGGAGGGGGCTGCCCAGAAGGCTGGACACCACGGCGGCGTGGTGCCGGGCCGCCAGGACGTACACGCTGTGCTGTGCGGCCTGCAGGACGTGCTCCCCGTGGGTCTCCTGCAGCTTGGAGCGCAGCACACTCACGATCTCGGGCACCTGCGGGCGAGGAAGCCGCGGTTAGGCCTACGGCGGGGACACGCCCACACCAGGGGCCAGTCCCCCGTGGCCAGGGTGCAGGGGCCCCGGGGAGGCTGGCTGGCCAAGGGGAGGGGCGGGAAGTCCTGTGAGATCAGAGCTCCCTGCTGCCGGCGCCCGACGGAGAGCTGGAGCCCAGAGCCCTCGGGGCCAAGGGAGCCAATCCCACATTCCACACGGGAAGCGACGGGGACCCAAGAGGGGCCTGCCGGGAGGAGGCACTGAGACACACACAGGCGTGTGCAGGGCAGAGCGGGATGGGAAGGCCCCGGGGTGAGTGCTGAGGCTGACGGGGTGACCCAGCCTGTCCCTGGAGGCAGGACACACACGGGCTGCGCTGCCCCACCCACCTCCCGTGCAGCCCTGTGCCCAGACTGAGGCCACAGCTGGGCCGGGAGAGGGCCGGCAGCCCCAGGCAGGCTTCATGGGCTGCAGCTGCTGCAGAGGCCACAGACGGGCACCCAGGGCACGGTCGCCAACGTGGGCCCCGCGCCACGGGGGTGCTGCCCACGACGGTCTGGGCTGCGCAGCTGGGAAGCACCCTGGTGCAAGGTGAAAGCTGATGACAGAGCACTGGACACGGCCCCAGGGACATGGTCCCCGGGACGGGCAGCTGGCAGTCCGTGGGCTCCGCCAACCCTGGGCTCCTGGGCAGGGCTGGCTGAGGAACCTGCCCGGGGACCTGGGCCGCAGGAGCAGTGGGAAGGGACCGGCGCGGGGGCACGGGGCGTGGTCCTCGGCAGGGGAGGCGGCGATGTGTGTCCAGTGCTGCCTGGGCTGGGCCTCAGGGAGGGGCACTGCCGCCGCCATTTCTCAAAGGACTTGTAAGCGTAACGAGGCTGTTTTCTTTTTATGACCTCGAGTCCAGAAGGTCGATAACCCCACTCACAGGCATCCGCACCTCCTTCTAAGGACCTGAACCTCTTTGCTTTGCCCCCGCCCGCCTGCCCAGACCCTCGGCCGGCCCAGCTGCGTCTCCCTGACAAGACAGGCCGCCGCACTAAGTAGCCTCCCCGTGTTCCTGCCTGGGGACCTGGGCGGGAAAGTGGTGCTTTAGTGGAGCAGCCTTCACAGCCGCTGGGCCGGTGCCACCCGCTAGCTGTGGGCACAGCGACGTTCGCAGACAGATGTGCTGGGACCTTCCAGTCCATGGCTGCCACTGAAACAGGCCAGCCCGTCTCTGGGGCGAGGGGCACGGCTCCTCTCCAGTCTCCCGGGCTCTTTCTTGGCCACAAGGGGCACTGGTCGCCTGAAGATGTGCAGGCCTGGCGGACTCAGGCAGTTGTGCGGTTCCTGCGCAGACGCAGGTGAGAGTGGCCTCCCTGCAGAAGCCTGTCCCTGTCGCCCCAGGTTCTCGAGTATTGGAATATAGTTGCCCGTAGATATGCTTCACGGTATGTCGAACCTCTTATGTATATGCTCCCCTTTCTCACTTTGCTTTCTTGGACGTTGGTTCTCCTTCTGTGGCTTGTCTTGGCAGAGCGTCATTCCTAATTGTTTCACTGGGCTTATCCATCTTCTTCTCTAATGTCGTCTTTGCTGTTGCATGTTCTTCTCAGCGGCTGTACCCGCTGGCGCCTGTGAGCAGATCTGCTTCCTGCGAACCGTGATGGCAGCGCCCGGGCCGCTCAGGCGTGGCGGGCTCTGGGGCTGCATCGGCACCGGGTTCTCGGCTTCCCAGGACTGGTGAGCAGGGGCCGCACCCTAGGCCTGCAGGGCTGCTCCCGCGCCTCTTGGTGGCAAGCCCCGCGGGGGCCCTTTAACCTCCCCTCACACCTGGTCTAGGCCGTTTCCTCGCAACAGCCTCACGGAGCTCTAACTGTGCACCACAGACTTCGCGCATTTAAGTGTACAAGTCAGTGGTTTTCGTATACTCACAGGGTTGTGCAGCCGTCAATTTTAGAGTATTTCTATCACCCGAAAAGAAACCTCATTTCCACCAGCAGTCACTCCCCAGTTCCCCCGCCCCACCCCTGGCAACCACGAATCCACTTCCCGTGTCTGGATTTGCCTCTTCTGAACATTTCAGAGAAATGGAATCACACTCTATGGGGCCTTTTGTGACCAGTTTCTTTCACTTTGCGAAGTGTTTTCCAGGCTCCTCCGCGCTGCGGCAGGAATCAGCCCGTCACTCCTTCCTGCCGCTGAGCAGTGTTTTGCTGAACGGACAGATCCAGCTACTAACTGATGGGCGTCTGCGTTGTTGCCGTGGTTGGGCTGCCAGGCGCGTGTCGGTACAGGTTCCCATGGGCATGGGCCCACCTCTCTCGGGTACACGCCTAGCAGTGGAACTGCTGGGTTGGGCGGCGCTTCTGTGTTTAACGCCTGCCGGGCTTCTCTGCAGCAGCGGCTTCACTTCCCATGCCCGCTGTTTATTAAGAGGAGTCTGTTCTTTCCCGGCATGTCCGTCCCGCCCTCCACCTGACCAGCCTGGCTTGCTGGAGGAGGGGCTCAGCCCGGTCACGGGTCACCTGCTAGGACCACTTTTTCTGATTTAGTGTCAGAGAAACTCAAAGTCCAACAGTGTCCAGGTGTCTCTAGGGGGTCCCCCTGCCAGGCTCTCAGGGCAGGAAAGAAAACGGTGGCCCCACGGCCCCCATGGGTACTGATACCAGTGACCATGCCACATGAGACAGAGGTGGCACGTCGCAGACAGGCTGAAGGTTTAAGTCAGGAACATAGCACCCGGGGTGGGTGTGCTGAGTGTGTCTGGGAGCCTGAGCCAGGAGGAGACAGCCCAGCAGCTCCCTCAGAGGCCAGGAGCAGGCTTGGTGTGTTGGGCCCAAGGAGAGGCACCTGGATTTATCAAGGACGGGTGGGACCCGAAACTATTAAGGAATTCCTAGAAGAAAACAGGGGGAAATCTTCAGGACATTAGGTTTGGCAATGATTTCTTGGATGTGACGCCCAAAGCACAGGCAACAAAAGCAAACACAGGCATGTGGAACTATATCAAACTTTAAAACTTTTATGCATCAAAGGACACAGTCATGAGTGTGAAAAGACAACCTATGGAATGGGAAAAATATCTGCAAATCATATATCCGATAATGGGTCAATATCCAGAATATGTAAAGAACTCCTACAATTCAACAACAACAGAAACTCAAATAATCTGATTTAAAAATGGGCAAAGGACGCAAACTTCTCCAAAGGAGACATACAAATGGCCAACAAGCATATCAAAAGACGCTCAACAACACTAATTACGTGGGACGTGCAAATCAAAATCAACATGACACACCACCTCACGCCCATCAGGGTGGCGGCTATCAAACCAACAGGTATTTAAAGGAAACTGTGATTAGAGAAACAGAATACAAGTTAACATAGAGACACTTGATATACAAAAATATTAAATGAAAGAATATTACCAATATTAATAATTATAGAGGTCTGTTCATTTCCTCTTTTAGCTAATTAAAATAATATGCCGTATTGTACTTCTGAGGCTTAGGAGAAAATGTCCATTCCTGAAGAACTTTCGTTATGTAAAAAAAAAAATATATATATATATACATATAAAACATTAAAAAAAAGAAAACAGGTATTAACAAGTGCTGGTGAGGATGTGGAGAAACTGGAACCCCTGTGTGCTGCTGGTGGGGATGTAAACTGGTGCAGCCACTAAGGAAAACAGTACGGCAGTTCCTCAAAACATTCAAAATAGAACTACCCTATGATCCTGCAAATCCACTTCTGGGTATTTACCCAAAAGAAAACAGGATCTTGAAGGGATATGTATTACACCCACGTTCATAGCAGCATCATTCACAGTAGCCAAGAGGCGAAAGCGGCCCAAGTGTCCATCCACAGATGAACAAGCAGACAAAATGTGCCGTGTGTACACACACACCAGGACCACCGGTGGCCACTGCCTGCGGCCTGGTCTGTCCCCTCCCCCCACACAGAGCCACCAGGGCACCGCTCTACCACTCCAGCCTGACCCAGAAGCCCCACTGAGTGCAAAATAAGATCCAAACCTTGGCCCATCAAACCCCGACGAGGACTCACAGCCGTGCCCTGTGCCGCCCTCCTCCTCCCCCAGCCCGCTTCCACTCCCAGGAGGAGTGCACCACGATGGCACGCTCCCCTCCCGGCGCCGCGCCGCGCACTGCGGCCCCTCCCCCGCTCCCTGGGATCCACGCAGTACAGGCCCTGCACCCAGAATATACAAAGTGCGTCTGCAAATCAACAAGCAAAGCACAGACAAGCCAGAAGAAAGATGGGCAAGGCTGGTGTCCTCACAGCAGACGACGTCTGAACAGCCAGGAAGTGTGCCAAAGTGTGCCACTGCATAAGCCGCCAGAGAAACGCGAACAAAACCCAACCAGGAAGCCGTTACACACCCACCAGAAGGGACAGAAACGGCGTCGGCAGGGGCGTGGCGTGCGGGAGCTGAACGGCCCGGAGCGCCATCTGACAGCCCTGGGACAGCTGCACGGGGGCCTCTCCTGCAGGCCCCAGTCGCTCTCCTGGGTGTGTCTCCAACCAAAATGTACCCTCAGGTCCAACGGACCCGCGCTCTGGCAGCACTCTCGGTGCTCAGACTGGGAACTGCCCAAGCGCTCACGGAGGTGGGTGGGTGTGTGACGTTGCCCTCACGGCGGGGAGGAGCAACGCTCGGGCCAGGCCGGGAGACGCGCCGTCTCACAGGCTACCGCCATGTGGGGCAGACGTGAGGCCCCTCTACATGAGGTGCGTGCCGAGGCATGCTCTGTGCTGCAGAGCGTCTGCTGGGGTATAAGGGACTCTGGAGTGGGTAGCACCTCTGCTCCTGCCTGTGCGAGCCCCCAAGGCCAGGCACTTAGGACAAACCCCCTTTCCTGCTGCTATGCTTCACTTTAATGGGGAGCTTAACTCTCCCTCTAGGCACATGGGACCCCACCTGCCAGGCCACTGGCTCTCCAGGATTCAAAGACACGCGTTCTAGAAATCCCCTGATCCTTGGAGCCTGCCTCAGACCTACACCTACGAGGACCTGGGCACGTCTGTCATGGTGGCTGCCGATGCATGTCTGGGAACTATGTGGACAGCCACGTGAGCTCACGGCCAGAAGGACTCAGAGGCAATGGGCAGGGCAGCACCTGAGTGTCCCGGGCACCTCTGCTCTGGGCCAGACCCACCGTGGAACCCTTTGTGCAGGCACCTGGGGACCCTCTGGACCTGCGTCTCCACCAGCAATGTGAGCAGGGAGCTCAGCCAGTGCTGGCTCGGCGCCAAGTGATAGCCCCTAGCACTGACATTTCCCTCTCGATTGCCTTTTCTACCCTTAAGTTCTCAGCAGTTACTTTCACTTAATTCTGTCTTCAAAGAGAAGAGAAAGATTTGTCCAAATCAGGCCCACAGGGAAAAGGAGCTGAGCACTGAGGGCCAAACCTCCACAGAGCACGGGTTGGGGGTGAGGGAGTGGGGTGGGGCGCCCCAAGTTACCCAGCACCGCCCACCCACACTCTTGGCCTGTCCCAGACAAGACCACGCCCACACCTGGCCCCTGACGAGCCACGCCCCGGCCACGCCCCTTCCCGCCCCCGCCCATCTGAGCCCCAGCCGCGCCCAGGCCCACCTTCTCCAGGAGCACGTGGCCCCGCTCCTTCAGCAGGCAGTTGACGATCACTGTAGCGGCTCGGGAACAGTTCTGGTCGGGGTCTCCCAGGCCCTCAAACAGCGTTAGCAAGAGGCTGATGAGCTGATCTGGCGGGAGGCGCTTGCCAATAATCTAGGAGGACAGTTGCGTCAGGAAGACTTGAGAGCACAGCGTCAGCACACCTTCCAGGCGTAACATCCCAGGGGCTCGAGTTTCCGTTTCCGGGGAAGGGCTGACAAATCTCCGCCTCTCAAATCCCTCCTCCAGCCTTTCCCACCCTCATACAAGCCCTGTACGCCTTCGGGAGCTCCTGCCAGTGCAAGGGTGGGGTGGCCCATGCACGGGAGCCCCCATCCCCAGACTGAAGCCTGGCCAGGTCCCGGAGGCAGCCTCCAGGGCCTCCAGGCCCAGGCCCCTGGAAGGGGGGTCCCCGGGCAGCTGCAGGGCCCAGGTCAGTGTGCCCTCCCTGAGGCTCCTCCTGACCAGTGGGGTGGGCTGGGAGTGGCCCTGGTGGTGCAGCCTCTCTAGAACTCTCTAGAATGCAGAGAGTCAAGGGTAGATGGTGGCATGTTCCATCCTGGACCGCCCGGCCACCAAGACTCTATGGACCTTCAGCTCCCCCTGCAGCCCCTGTCCTTCCCTCCACATAAAAGAGAGCAACCAGAAGTTAAAGCAGATGAACTTTGTACAAAGAAGAAATAAAAGTGGTTGAATATCCATGAAGTCTGATCCCAAACATAGAGTTCCGCTGTGCCTGGACTCGCCCAGGGCGGGGCCTCTGCTTCCCAGTGTCTGAGCCCACAACCCCCCCCCCCCCGCCCCGCCCCAGACAAAGGGCCCTGTTGACCCCCTTCCCTTCCTTCTTTGGCTGGAGAGAAAGGCTCCTGACCCCTGAGGGCCATTTCCAGTCACCAAATGGAACAACAGCACCGCCCTGGCTTGGGGGCTCACGGGGTGGGCTAGGGGCAGCTTTCTCAACCCTCTGGAGCCAGAGCTGAGCTCCTGCCCACACCCTCCCCGCTGGGCCTCGGAGGGAGGGGGGACCCCAGCAAGCACAAGAGGGGGCGGGAGGTGGTGCTGGACACCGAACTCTCTGAGTGAGACCCGTCCGCGTGCCCGGCCCGGCACCCGTGGAGCCCGTGCACGAGAGGAGCTGCCGCAGAGGCCCCCTGGGCCCCGACGGTGCGGCCCCTCCTTCCCTCGCAGAGGCCCTGGCAGGTACCTGGGCTACGCTGTGGCAGGTGTGGAAGAGGATGGCGGGGTCAGGGTGCTCCAGGCCGTCCTTGAGGGTGAGGAGCTGCTCAACCACATCGTCCTGATAATCGCGGGAGAAGCCTGCAGAGGCGGGAGGGAGCGCAGGGCTGGGTGGAGGCCTCCCCTGGCCTCCAGAGGCCCAGACTCTGCTCCCTCACCACACCCCCTGCACCTCTGCCCAGCCAGGGGCTCACCCTCGTAGCCCAGCTGGAGGTAGAGCAGGGAGTAGACACAGCTCACAGCCTCCTGGCGGGTGGCAGGCCATAGGTCCGCGCACCGTGGGGAGAAGAGGCCGAGGAGGAGGCCCAGGTTGTGGAAGGGCACCAGGGCCTGGAGAGGCAGATGTGCGGGTGCTGGAGGGGCACGGGGGCAGAGGTCCAGAGATGGGGGCTGGAGCTCAGGAGATGCTGCGGTGGGCAGGTGCCACCCACACCCAGATTCGGGCAGGGGTGTGAGCAGCAGGGCAGCCCCTGTCCACCCCTGTGGCCAGCAGGGCCCCTGTCAAGCTCCTCCTCCTGCACGGCGAGCCCCACCCCCCAAGTGCGGGTCCCTAAGAGGGGAGGAGGGCCGGGCGAGTAGGTGTGTGCAGGCAGAGGGACGGTCGGGCTCTGCTGCCTCGGCAGACACATGGGACGCCCCCGCCCCAGAAGGCAAGCCCCCCGTCAGGTAAGGGGGCTGCTGCGTGAGACCCCTCTCCTCCTAACTGGGTCCTGGTCCCACCTTTCAGAGCCTTTCCTGCTCTCCTCAAATACTAAGCCTTCCCGACCCTGCTCTTAGCAAAGGGCCTTGCTTCCTATGCCCTGGACCTGGGGACATCACCTTCCGCCCCTGCCATCACACAGCCCTCGGCCTTCCCGGCCCCACAGCCCTGCTGTCAGCCCCCCACACGAGAGGCCTCCCCAGGGAAGCAGCACGCCCCGCCCCCGCCCTGCACGGGCTCCTAAGGACGTGCAGGGCTCCCAGGCTGCTGCTCTCCCAGAAGTCACCAGAGGGGACCTGCGCAAGGCGGGGAGGCTGGAGCGCTGGACAGAGGACCCCCCAGCTGCTGTTCTCTTAGAGAGGGCAGAGCTCTGTCTCATCACAAACAAACATGAACTCTGGTTGGACCAGGGTTACATGAAAAACAGGCCACAGGGGAACCTGGGTGGGAAAAGCCGTCTAAGCGAGCAAACAGACAGATGCTTCTGGAACACGACGAAAAAGAAATACTGCCAACCAAATCAAGCATCGTGCTTAAGAGTGAGACCGTAAAGGCTTGGGGCTGCCGCCAGCTTTCATCTTCCTGCTAACGGCAGCACGGACTAACATGCATCAACATCGGGGGAGAAAGGCCAAAGTCGCGGCATTTGTAAACTATGATGACTGTATCTGAGGAGCACAGAGAACTAATCAAAAATTCACTAGAAACAACAACAGGATCTTATAAACTAGCCAGTTCCTAAATACCCAATAATCCATAGTTTTCCTGCCTACCAGCAATCAGCAAATTATTAAATACAGTGGAAGAAAAAGTTACGCTGACAACGGCAACAGAACCTGCGACCCAGAACCTGCTTCTGAGGGGCCCAGGGGGACCTGGATGGAAAGGCCCATTATTAAAAGATGTTACTGCTCAACACACGAAAATGTGGGGTGCGTGCCCCCATAAAGCCGCGCTGGGAGCATTTGAGGACTGCGTCCGATCTACCCTAAAACCACCTGATTAATGGCCTTGAGAGAACCGTGAAGTTCTGAAAACGTGGAAAGGAGCTGCTTACTCTTAGCAAATATTAAAACGCAGAATAACCGCGCGGTTCTTGGACCAAGCTCCTTCTCCCCCACTCCAACCACCGAACAATACTTGCCTTTTCTGCAGCATTTCGTGGGTTCACGTCCCCCTCCCTTTGCCCAAACTGCTGCTTCTGCCGCGAACGCCCTCCTTCTCTCCTTTCACACCCAGGTCCCCATCACCCGTTCCCTCCTCCGGGGAGCACGTCAGGCGCCAGTCCCAGCCCATGATCCCGCTCCCAAGGACGAGGGTGCCCATCAGATCGACACCGGGCGGCCAGCCCTGAGGACAGTTCCTGGCCCTCATGGCTCTCCGTCCACGGCTCAGGAAGAGGACGGTGGCACTCGCTGGGACGCGGGATGAGCCCAGGCAGCAGCTGGGCGAAGGGCAGAGAGCGTGCTGGCATTCAGAGACGCAAGGGCCCCGGGCAGTTGTCCCCAAGCCGAGGGGCCAGGAATGGGGACAGGGCAAGGGAGTGGCCCTGCGGGTCACCACCTGGCACTCACGCTGATGTGCAGGTGTTTCAGGAAGTGCTGCAGCAGGCAGGCGCTCAGGCCAAGTGCCCGCACCCGCTCGTGGCCCCTCGGGGACTTGATCCATGGGCTCAGGTGCTGGGGAAGAGGGGGCTTCATATAGGTGCCCTGCCTACAGCCACCCTTCTGGGGGGGGGGGGCCAGAGTGCCAGGTCAGAGCAAGCCCCCTGTGCAGTGCCCCCGCCCCGTCACTCCGTCCTGCTGGCCTGGCTCACGGCCACGGCCACCCAGAGCAAGCCAGGCATACAGAGGGACAGGGTGTTCCTAGGAGTGGGTCGGCCCTGCCCCAGCCCACCGCAGTGCTGCAAAGGGCAGGAAGCCATGCCGCGATGGCCCCAGAAGGCCAGGAGGGCATGTCCGGGGCACCTCAGGGTCTCTCCATCCCAGCACCATGTGATGGGGGGCGGGGAGAACCAGCTCGGGGCCCCCATCTGGGTCGGGAACTGCACCCATCTGCATACCTGCCCAGGCAGGAGGGGGTCCCCCCGCCGCTCACAGAACCCCCCCCACCTCCTTGCATAGCACACCGCACGGCCCCACGGCACCCCCGCCCCGGGGAAGCGCACACCCACCGCACACCTCCACCATGACCTGCAGGCCCTGGGGGGTCATGTTTCGCTGAAGGAGGCTTGTCAGTAAGTCCTTGAGGGCCTGCATGGTGTCCAGGTACAGTGGCTGGAACGAGAGAAGCGGCCGGTCCCGCCGTGATCCTGCCACCCGCGCACGGGCACCCATGCGGCCAGGGCCATGCTCATACCTCCTGGTGGCCATCCACCCCCTCGGGCTCAGGCAGCACGGCCATAATGCTGTGCAGGCAGCTGTGGATCAGGTCCGCCTGCGCCTGCCCCTCCAGCGCCGGCTCCAGGGAGCTGAGCCTCGAGTTAAGGGCCCAGCACTCACGCAGCGGGGCCCCCCGGCCGGGCCCCCCAGCCCCCGGAGGAAAGGATACGCCAGGTAAGTGCAGGCGAGCATGGCCTTCTTCCGCATGGGCGTCCTCAGGGAGTCCGAGGGCTCGGCCTTGATGAACTCCTGGGGGAGCAGCCGCAGGATGGCCCTTGGCCACAGCGCTGGCTTGCCTCGCAGTCAGCTGCCGCCCCTCACCCGCTGGGGAACTCAGGCCCCTCCCCAGGCCCCGCCGGCGCTCACCATCATCTGTGCCACCAGCTCCGGCTTCCTCAGGAGCTGGAAGGAGCTGCCGTGGGAGCTGCTGCGGACGGCCTGGCTGGCCATGCAAACGCTCTGCGCGAGGCACAGCCTCAGGCCCAGGTCCTGCGGGGACACTGGGCTGCAGGAAGGCACCAAGGCCCGAGGCAGCAGCCGCTCCCTCTAGGCCCATGGGGCTGAGCCAGGATGGGGGCTGCCCACAGCAGCGAGACCAGACCACCGGCCCGCTCTTTCCGCCAAAGCCAGAAACGCTCCCCTCCACTCTGGGGCTCTTGGCCAGCCCCCCACGTGGGCCACGGGGGGTCTGTGAGGGAACCCGGGGCCCTCGGCTGTCTGCCCGGCCTGGGCCTGGGGGGCCCCGGGTCACGGCCCCGGGCAGACGCCGTAGGCAGATGCCCACTCCATCCACCAGTGGGGTGGCTGGAGGTGCTCCCAAGGTGGAGGGGAAGCCTGCTGCCCAAGAAGAGCCCCGGCAGAGGGGGGCTGCCCCCCACTCAGTCAGAGCGACCACTCTCAGCACAGCCCCACCACCCGGCCGACTGCAGGAGACCCGGGGTGGAGGGTCTGCCCTTTAAGGGGAGACCCAGCCGCTCCAGAGGGGGCTTCCAGGTTAGTGCCGGAGAGTCCAGAGGGAAACACGTTAGTGAGGCCAGAGGCCACTGTCACTTGCTGCAGAACGCACCCCTCCCCGGCGCTGCCAAGAGGGCAGCCGTGGGCGTCAGGGAGCAGAGCCAGGAGAGGGGCTGCGGCCGAGGCCCCGCGCCCCGCCTGCGAGCCCTCACCTCCCCCTCCTTCCCACCCACCGTCCGGGGCCCGGGCCAGAGAAGGAGCTCCTGGGCCCCCATTCTGCTCCGAGGCGGTGGGGACAGGCCCCGGAGGGATGTCCCGAATGCTCTGCCCTTGGACTGGGACCAGGGAGCCCCAGTGAGCACTCCTGGCTGCTGCCCCGGCAGCTCACGGCCCAGCCCGGAGGAGAGAGGAAAGCAGAGCCCCCGCTCCACTCCTGCACACTGTACCTTGGTCTCTACCTTTATCCCCAGAACCTGAACGACAGAGGTGACATGAGTTAGCGCGTGAGGCCCCAGTGGCGGCACCCCTCCCTCTCTCCCTCCCCGCGCCACGGCCGGGCACCCACCTTGGTACTGAAGCACTGGGACATGTTCCGGAAGATGTCCGACTCCACCCTGGCCAGCAGCAGCTCGCGGGGGGCCCGCGCTGCCACGTGCCCATAACACAGGATCAGCGCGCTCTTCACTTTCTCCACCTCGTTCTCACTCCGATCCTGAGAGGCCGGAGGAATCAGCGGGGCTGTGACACAGTCACGCCCCCCAGCAGCAGCCCAGCACTCCAACCCCACGTGCGCGGGAAGAAGGGCACAACTGGTTGGGAGGAAGGCGCCACCCCACCCAGAGAGCCCCAAGGTCAGGAACAGCAGGACAGGATAGGACTGGGCAGGCTCGGGCCTGGTGGGGACCAAGGTGGGAGGGGCACGCAGGAGGAAGAGCTGGGGGGCTGAGAGCAACGGAAGGGCCAGAGGTGGGGTCCCTGCCTTCGCTTGGGGGCTGCCCAGGAGCCCCCCTCCGTCCTCAGGGCCTGTTCACACTACACAGCCCTGAGACTCTGTCACTGGCTGACCCAGGCACAGGGAGACTGAAAGCCTAGGGACAACGGCTGGGGTGGAGGCCCACAGCGGGGGTCCAGCCCCCAATGGGGCTTCAGCGAGCACACAGCCTCCACTGGCCACCAGGGGGCAGAAGACGCACAGGTAGGCGGTGGGACAGGAAGGTGGCCGCCCCCATCCCTGCTGCCCAGAGCCCCTCTCATTGCCCCAGTCACCAGCTGGGAGGGAGCCCTCATCCGCCAGCCCCGCTCACGACCGGATGCCAGCTCCCTGACCCACCCCCAACGTGCGAGGCACCGAAGCCCAGGAAGCGCCAGGACCAACCCTCCACCCCACAGAACCTCAAAATGCAGGGTACCACGGCTAAGACAAAATCACAGGCCAGGCCCACCCCAGACCTCCCCTTCAGCTGTCAGCCTGACCTTTGTACCTTAAAAATGTTGAAAATGCCGGCGGATTTTCTGAACACATCTGACTTTACAAAGTCCTCCAGCTGGGCCAGGGTGTCATCCAGGTGGGAGCTGGCACAGATCCCAAAGCAACAGGCAAGGCCCTGGGGAGGTACACAGGTGCACTCACGCCTGGGCAAGGTCGGGGACGGAGAGGAGTACACATGCACGCGCACACCATCGGCGCATCTGTGCACACCACACACACACACACAGGTACACACGCTGGCTACACGTCCGAGAGGACAGAGAGTGGCCACTGCCAGCAAGCCTGTGGGCACCCGGGCTTCCCGTGGGGAGGGGCGCCACCTCACGCTCGCTCTCCTCCTGGTATCTGGCGGTTTCCAGCAGCTCCTGTAGATGCTTTCTCACCACCTCCTTACTTGAAGCAGCACCCAGCGTAGTTCCTATGCATTTATACAGGAAGTTCTGCAGCGAAGCCAGAGAACAGGGTTGTGCCTGGCTCCCCAGTGGAGGGATGCCCAGCACTACCAAAGCGCTGCCCCTGACAGAGTGCGCATGCCAGCAGACGTGGGACCCACGACACTGATCGCCGCGAGGACCGGATGAGCTCTGGGCAGCGTCTGAGGAGCAGGAGGTGGGTGCGGAGCCCCTGCGTCTCCCAGCCGTCAGCCACTACGAGGAGGCTCCCAGGCCTTCCCGTCCAGCCTCTGCCAGGACCACAGGGGCCACCAGAGGCAGGCGCAGGGAGCAAGTGACGGCACCAAGGAGCAGGAGCTGAGGGCCACGCCCACAGCAGCCCGCGGGTTGCCCTCCACCCCCACCCCCACCCCCGCACCTTCTCCAGGGGCGTTCCCCCCTCCCCCTGCACCTTCTCCAGGGGCGTCCCGTTGTAGCTGGGCAGTTGCTTGCACATCTCCAGGCTCAGCTGGCAAATCCACGTGTTGTCAGACACAACAGCTAGAGTGTCGCGAAGGAACTGTGGGCAGGAGCTCTAGCAGTGAGGGACCGGAGCTCGGCCTTTCACTGCGCTGGCTGGGGAGGGACCCAATGCCTGGCGGTGTCCCAGGCAGGGACCTCAGGGTCCTGTGCCATGGCTCTGAAGGGCTGTGGATCACTTTCGAGCCCAGACAAAACAAATTCTGGGGGGTCAGACACGCACCACACAGGGGCACAGACAGCTCTGAGCCAAGCAGGGGAGAGGAGAGAAGGCTCCAGTGGCCAGAGCAGCTCAAAGCCCCTGTAATTTGACTCCATCACAGCAGGGTGACAATCTGTGAGGTCAGTAGGCAGGACTCCCCCCAAGAGACACCCACCTGTCCCTCTGCCCCTCCCCCAGCCACACCATTAGGCCAAGGCAAACATCACAGCCCTGGGAAGGTACAGTTCCCCTAGCGTGGCTGCCCCAAGCTCTCCCCGCCCAGGCCAGAAAAGGCCCCTGGGTCCAATCCCCGTCCAGGCCAGAAAGGGCCCCTGGGTCCAAGACAGGCTACGCTCCCACCTCCTCTCCCTTCTCTCACCATCAGCAGCTTCTCCTCCCATTCCTTCCGCGACAGGGTTTCCTCCGTATATCCTGAAACGACCAGCCATTCACTCAGCCCAGCAGACAGACCCATGCTCACAGGCAGGAGTGCAGTGCTCAGAGCACCGCCCCCAGCCTGGCCCCATCAATGCTAGCACAGAGGAAGAAAGGGCTGCGCCCACATCCAGTGTGCTCCCAGGTGACAACCGGCAGGGAGCATCTTTTCAGCCCCACTGTCCAGGCCCTTTCCTGGACCACAGCAGAGGCCATTTCTTCCAACTTTCAAAACCCTGATCCCCACTGGCCAGGCTTGGTGCCGACTGGCTGAAAAAACGCGTCCTCGCGGCGCTGCCCCCCTCTGGGCCTCACCGTCCAGGTGCTCCAGCAGCAGGGGGATGGCGGTCGCCCACCGCTGACCCAGCATAGGGTGGATGTCCCGGTGAAGGACGCTCAGGAGGCGCAGCGAGGCCGCCCCGCGACCGTCCCCCAGGTAGGGGCTGGAAGACACAGCCTGGAGGAGCCAGAAGTGGGTTCTCCACCGGCGCCCAGGGCCACAGCGCCCCAACGCCCCACACGAGGCCAAGCACGGCCTCCCAGGTGGGGCAAGAAGCCCCCAGAGATGCAGCTCCCCAAAACCCCGCCTGGAGCACCTGACAGTCCCCACTGCGAGACAGTGTCCTTCTCACAGCAGTGACAGCGTGAGGACGGGGACAAAGGCAAGAGCCCGCTCCTCCCCGCCATCCCCAGAGCGCAGCTGCCCAGCGGCCACCTGCCTGGGGACATGATGCTTCTGGGAAGGCAAGCCCCCAGTGCGCTGCTTACCAGGAGCCTGGTGGCCATGGCGTAGGGAGATGGAAGGGTCACTGCGGGGGAGACAGATGTGCAACACTCAGGGCCGCCCGCGCCCTGGGGTCAAGGTGGGCTGGGGGGCCGGGCCAGGGCCGGGGGCGCACCGTTGCCGTTGTACTGAATGAGGAGGGCGTGGGCCCCCGCCTCCTGCCTCTTCTGGGCCAGGTGCACGAGGCTCCTGCAGAGCGGGGTCAGCGCCCCGGTGAAGCGCACGGGGACGAGGAACTCGAACAGGTATGGCCAGAGGACCTGGGGGCAGCAGCATGGGAGTCTGCTCCCAGGTGGGCGGGCAGCAGACCCCCGGGCTGAGGGGTCAGGAGGGGCGCGGTGGGTCCCAGGGGGTGGGTGGGCGGCACTCACGTCGCCCATCCTGTCCACAGTGGTGCTGACCAGGTAGAGGGTGCTGACACTGATGGCCCGCACGCTGTCTGCCGCCAGGGCCTCGCTGTTGGCGCCCAGCTTCTGAGGCTGCAGGAGGGGAGGGCGGAGGGTGTGCTCTCTGCTCTCCAGGTTACACCACCGTGGGCTCTGGCCCTGAGGACACGGCCTGAGCGAAGCAGGACAGACCCTGCCCAGGCCCTGCTGAGTGGACGCCCATGTCACCTGTCATGGGCAGGAAGCTCACTCTGCACTAAAATCGCCCAAGGAAGCCGGCTCACCAGGCTTGGTTCAGCCACCAGAACAGAGGGAACCTTGACTCCGTCCTGATGGGCAATGCCGACGTCCACAGAAACCGGAGGCCCTTTGTGGACCTGATAATAGGCTGAGAAAATGGCATTTTCTACGAAGAACAGAGACAAGCTCTGGAACCCGACGGGCCAGTGGCTTCTCTCAGACCTGAGCAGACAGTGCTCCAGGGCCCGGCTCCCCGGGAACCTTCCACGCGGAAAAGGACTCTGCTCTCCAAACACTCTGAGTCTTCAACTCACGCTTTGAAATACCAAAAAGTAAACACTGAAAACCAAGAGAAATTGGGAAAACTGCAATGACTGTAGGAGACATTTAACACCTCTCCCGGAGAAATCAAAGATGGAGTAGAAAAAATAGAGGTGTTTAATAGGGCCTAAATAGCAACTTTTAAAGCATGCTCTAAAAACATAGATAAATCTTAATACCAAATACACACAAACAACTTGAAAGTCTGACCACCTATTAGGCTAAAAAGATCTCAACAAACTCTCAGAAGCAAAAATAAACCTGTGGCCAGATTCAACGCAGAGAACGCAATAAAATAAACCTGTGGCCAGATTCAACGCGGAGAACGCAATAAAATTACAAACCCACAGCAGCCACGGAAAGCGAGCCACCTAGAAAACTTCAAACACCCTAAAAGAAACTTTGGGTTAATAAAGAATCCACACGGAAACCGCAAACTACCCAAGAGTGAACACTGAGGACACATACAAAGCCCAACAAAGGCACAACTACTGGGACCCACAGACCAAGAACATCAACTTAAGCTGAAAAATACTATCGGTGGGAAAATATTAATATGAACCAAGAACAAGAAAAGCATGTGAAAGAGTGTAACAGTTAAACACAGAATGTGATTCAAGAAATTAATAGTGAAATAGTTAAGAAAGAAATCACTGACGTGGAAGAACAGATTGAAGACTTCAGGGAAATGAAGAAGAAAGATATTAAAGTGCAACATTCAGGTAACAGAAGTGCCGGAACGAGAGAGGAAAATGGAGAACAAGAAAAAATTAAAGAGATAAAGGAGACTAATTCCCCCCAGAAATAAAAGAGAAAAAGAGCTCCTCTGGAAAGTGTCCACAGAGCTAGGGGTAAGGACAGGTCAGGTGAGCCTGGAACATCTTCTTGTGCCAGAAAACAAGGAAAGGCTCAACTCAAAAAATGATGGAGACGCGCCTTGCCTCAAGGACACAGGAGCCCGCTCCACGGGGGCTCCCACAGGCCAAACTCAGAACAATTTGACCACCAAAACCAACGACAGAAATGCATGGAAGAGTAACCCATAAATCCACACTGAGATATTATATATGAACATAAAAACAGCAAAAAGCCGGGGCTTCCCTGGTGGCGCAGTGGGTGAGAGTCCGCCTGCCGATGCAGGGGACACGGGTTCGTGCCCCGGTCCGGGAAGATCCCATATGCCGCTGGGCCTGCGCATCCGGAGCCTGTGGTCTGCAACGGGAGAGGCCACAACAGTGAGAGGCCCGTGTACCGCAAAAAAAAAAAAAAAAAAAAAAAAACTAGCAAAAAGCTCTTTGTTACAACAGAAGGGCAAAAAAATAAGTATAGAAAATTAATGGAGTTAGAAAATGAACAACTGATGCTAAAACTAGTAGGGAAAACTTTAATCAGCAAGTTATCAAAGTTTACACATGTTGTAACATGTGTCCAAATCTCCTTCCTTTTTAAGGTTGAGTAACATTCTACTATATAGATAGAGCAGACCGTGTTTACCCAGTCATCCCTTGATGGACACTTGGGCTGCTTCTACCTCTTGGCTATCGTGAATGACGCTGCTACAAACATGGGCGTGCAAGTATCTCTTCAAGATCCCGCTTTCATTTCTTTTGGGTAAATACCCAGAAGTGGAATTGCCGGATCATATGGTAATTCTGTCCACAGCACCTGAAACACTTTACATCCGGGAGCTCATCTTTTGAAACTTCCCCAAGTGAGAAGTAAGGCTGTTCTGGCTGCCTGAGCAGCGAACACGGGCTCCCCCGGGAGGCTGGCATTTTGCTGGCTGTGGCAGAAGGTGCCCACCTCCAGTGACAGCCGTGACTCAGGCTGTCAGATGGGCTTCCCTGGGCTGCACCTCTCTGATGCAGGAGGGAGTGTGCCCTGTGTGGCCCCTCCTGGGAGCACACAGGAAACCTGCACATGGATTTTAGCTACGAGTACAGTTACCTCTGAGTCCTACAAGTCCTTCTAGTGAACCACCAAGCATGTAGGTGGTCTTAGGACCCTTTACCCAGAGACAAACCATCAAAGCTTACTCAAGAAAACAGATAACCTAAATAGTTCTTTGTCTAGTAAACAATTCATGGTTAAAAGCTTTTCAACAAAGAAACCTCCAGGCCTATGTAGTTCCACTGAGGGATTCTAGCAAAGATTTAAGGAAAAAATACCAAATCTTCACAAACTCTTCCATAAGTTAGAAGAGGAGGGGACACGTCCAAACTCACCTAATGAAGGATCACCAGAGAGAGACATTACAGCAAAGTACAGGCCAATAACACTCTTGAAGAGGTACAAAATCTCTCAACAAAGTATCAGGAAATCCAATCCAGCAATATATTAAAAGCATTATAAATCATGACCAAGTGTGGTTTATCTTGGCACTGCAAGGAATTCAATACCTAAAAAGCAATCACTTATGTCCATTTCAAATTGAGAAGAATTGAAAGCAGAATCTTGGCTATTAAAAGACTGAAGGTGTTCCCCTTAGAACGGAAGCAAGGTACGGGCGTCCGCACTCATCACTTGTATCCGGCATTGTAATGGAGACTCTAACCGAGGCAATAAGGCCAGAAAAAGAAGGCATTCTGATTGGAAAGGAAGACTGAGCTGTCTATTGGAAAACATGACGCTCCATGTAGAAGATCTCAAAGAATCTATAAAAAGTAAGGCCACGGGACACAAGGTCAATATGTAAAAATCAACTGTATTTCTACACACTAGCAATGAACAATTGGAAACTGAAATTAACAAAACTATACTACTACAATAGCACTAAAACCATAGTTGCAAATCTAACAAAATATGTGCAGAATCTATATGCTTAAAATTACGAAGTACTGACGAAAGAAATCAAAGATGACCTAAGTAAATGTAATGCACCATTTTCATAGATGGGAAAACAACATCAATTTGTCAAAAGATATCAATTCTTCCCAAAGAGTCTACAGATTCAACACAATCCCAGTCAAAATTATAATAGGTGGGCTTCCGTGGCGGCACAGTGGTTAAGAATCCGCCTGCCAATGCAGGGGACACGGGTTCGAGCCCTGGTCCGGGAAGATCCCACATGCCGCGGAGCAACTAAGCCTGTGTGCCACAACTACAGAGCCTGCGCTTTAGAGCCTGTGAGCCACAACTCCTGAGCCCGTGCGCCACAACTACTGAAGCCCGCGCGCCTAGAGCCCATGCTCTGCAACAAGAGAAGCCACTGCAATGAGAAGCCCACGCACTGCAACGAAGAGTAGCCCCCGCTCGCCGCAACTAGAGAAAGCCCGCGTGCAGCAATGAAGATCCAATGCAGCCAAAAATAAAAACAAATAAATAAACCAACAAATAAAATTCTAAAAGGTTTATTTTTGTAGAAATCAACAAGATGATTCTAAAATTTATATGGATAAGTGAAGGAACTATAATAGCCAAACGAATTAGAAAAGAAGACTGAAGTTAGAGGACTCATGCTACTTTGCTCCAGAATTTACTGTAAAGCTTCAGGCAAGACAGTGTGGTCCCGACAAAAGGACAGACGCAGATCAGTGGAGCAAAACAGAGTCCACAGTCACTTGATTTTGACAAAGATGCAAAGGCAACTCGTCCACGTGGAAAGAAGAGTCTTTTCAGCAGATGGTGCTAGGACAACTGGACATCCACGTGCAAAATAATGAGCCTTAACAACAACCACACCTCACATTAAACAATATTAACTCAAAATGGATCACAAATCTATATGTAAAACCTCGAAGTTAAAACTTCTAGAAGAAAACATAGGAGGACATCTTTGTGACCTTGGGTTAAGAGAGGATTTACTAGCTAGAACACCAAAAGCAAGAGCTATAAATAAAAACCTGATAAAGTGGACTTCTAAAATATTAAAATATCCACCTTTTGAAGAAAATAAAAAGATAAGTATGACGCAACAGACTTGTCAGAAAATATTTACAAGCCATAAATCTGATAAAGGACTTGCATCCGAAATATATAAAGAACACTCTGTACTCAATAATAGGAAAGTAAACAACTCAAGAATAGGCAAAAGCTGTGAACAGACACTTAAGGAAGACATAGGGATGGCACACATTGGTCGTTGGTGAGATGCCAGCCCATCAGGACAGCTTGAGAAACAAACAGCCTGGACCCGAGCCTGCAAGCGCCCACAGGGCCTCTCAGCCGCTGCTGCTGGGGCCATGAGATGGCGCAGCCGCTTCAGAAAACCGTTTGGAAATTTCTTATGAAATTAAATGCACACCTTCCATTCGCGCTTACCCAGGCATACAAACGCATGTTCCCACAGAAACCTGTACCCACACGGTCACAGTGGCTTTTTTCATAACTGCCACACTGCAAACAACTGGAGTCTCCTTCCTCTAGAGAGTGGAGAACAGACTGGCACGTCCGTACCACAGAATGCTACTCAGCAGTAAGACAAATCACTGGCACATGTGACGACGCCCCCGACGGAGGTGGGGAATCAGGGGCCCAGGAGCAGGAGGGTGAGGCCGCGCCCTTACCTCCGCCTCGGGGGGCAGCGCGCACTGCTGCACGATGTACTCGATCATGGCCTCGCCTCCAGGCTGCTCCAGGTAGCCGTGATGGGCCATGGCACTGATCACCTGCACCACGGCCCGCTTCACCTGCCCGGACCAAGGGAGAGCGGCAAGGGCCTCAGAGGAGCGCCGGACAGCACGCCGGCCCAGCTGGGCGGTGGAATCTCACCCTTCCCTCTGCCTGCGCCTGCACCTGCCCCCACCTTCTCCCCAGACGCCTGCTACGAAGGCCAGCCTGCGGCCACGCCCACACCCCCAGGGGAAGGCCTCTTCCTCCTCTTTCCCGCAGCCCCTCCCCTCCCGGCGCCTCCTTGGGCATCTCCCAACCCCGTTTTGCCCTCCTGGGCAAGGCCCCTGGGTCTGCACTTGTCACCCAAACACTCCTGAGAGTTCTGAGTGCCCTGCTGTCCAGCCCCTTCGATAACTCTGTCTGGCGGCTCCAAGAAATGGCTGGGCCGTCGCGGCCGGAAGCAGCACCCTCTTCCCGGGGCTGGCGCCCCCCCGCCCGATGCCCCTCCCTGGGGACCCTTCCCTGTGTCCCGGTGACGCCTCTCCTCCCCCGGATCTCAGGTCGCACATCGCTGCCCTGTGCCCCCAGCTACACGTGTGTCCTGAGGGACCGTGGGGCTGACAGGTCTGGAGGGAGTGAGCGATGTGGTAGCACGAGGGCCGCTCAGGCTGAGTGCGTCTGGCCACTGACACTGTTGGAGGCACAAGGTGCGGCCCCTTGGGGGTGACCCAGGGCACGGGGGCCCTGAAACAGATGCAGGTGGTTTGGGGTCCATTTCAGTAGCTTCTGAAACTCTCACAGAAGGTCCCAAAGAACAGGGCCCCAGGATGAGCACAAAGGCTGGGGCAGCCCCAGGACAGAGCCGAGGGGCCCTGCTGCGCCCAGGAGGGAGGAGCAGCCCTGCCCCCGGCTCTGGGCGTCGCCCCCAAGGCCTTGGATGTCCCACCTGAGCCCCGGGTCCTCGCTTCCCTGAGGCTTCGGCCACGCTGAATCACCTAACCACCTGATGGTTGAGGGTGGAGGCTTCGGGCCAGGAGGGGCTGGACTCTGAGGTCTCCACGACGGAGGACTGACAGAGACCCCTGACACAAGGCTGGGGGCTTCCCTGGGGGGCAGCCGGCACAGCACTGCCAGGGAGCCCAGGCTGCCCACGGCTCCACAGGGAGAGGACAGCGGGGCTCCGACTTCAGACCCTCCTGGGCCTCCTGCCCCTCGTGCCTCTTCTGTGGCCGATGTTAGCCTGTGTCTTTTTGGTGTAATAAACCATAACGTGGGTATGACGACTCTTGTGAGTCTGGGGGTTCTTCTAGAGAACGATTGAACCCCCGGGTGGTTTTGGGGACCACTTCCTAACTTCATACTTGGTCCCAGATGCCCAGGCCTGCACGCGCCCACTGAGGTCTGGCCTGGCTGAGAGGTGGCTGCCGGGTCCGTGGTGACCACACTGCCCGCAGCTGCTCACGGCGGAGCCAGGGCTGCCCGCTGACCTACCTTGCTGTTGTTGTCCAGAAGAGGAAGCTTCATGGAGGAGAGAATAAAGGGTTGCTTGACTTCCATCTGCGCAGCTGCGGGAAACAGAGAGATGGCTCAGGCCGCCCCCCACCACAGGGCCCAAGGCCACACTGCCGGGGTTCTGGCCTCAGTGTGGCCCTCCACGTGGCAGGAGGGGGGGTGCCGCATACGCACAGGTCCACCCATTTCTCTCCGGTGGGCGGGAGGGGGAGATGACCTTTTTCAGCAAATAACATTATTTCACCCAATTAAAACGCTAGGAGGTTTGTAGTTTAGGGCAGCAGAGAAAGAGCGGGCTGAGCAGGTATCCCAGTTCAAGTGCAAGGGTCAGGGGGTCTCCTGGGGCATCAGAATCACAGCAGGCTCGTTAAGCACCACCAGCCGCTGTCCCCTCTCCCCACTCCAACCTGCAGGCCCAGGTGGGCTCAGGCGTTCACTTTTCACACATTCCCAGGTGAGCTGGCGCTGAGGACCCCACTTTGAGAACCAGCTGTATAACCCTTCCTTTCCTGGTATTTATTTATTTTAGTTTTTTCAGGGGTGGGGGCCGCACCACGCCGCACGTGGGATCTTAGTTCCCGACCAGGGATCGAACCCGGGCCCTCGGCAGTGAGAGTACGGAGTCCTCACCACTGGGCCGCCAGGGAAGTCGCATTCTGACATTTAAATGGGGGTAAAAAGTGAATACCAAGAAGTGGTCGTGAGATTAATAAAAATAAAAACAAAGAGGGACCCCCCTGGTGGACCAGTGGTCAGGACTCTGCGCTCTCACTGCCGAGGGCCCGGGTTTGATCCCTGGTCGGGAACTAAGATCCTGCAAGCCACGTGGTGTGGCCAAAAACAAGTTTTTAAATGAAAACAGAGACTGGGAGCACAGTGATGGCACTGTCATTCCAAGGACAGCCCCAGGGGAGGGGTGCGTCATGATCCCACCTCACGCAGGGGACTGGAGGCCTCACAGCCTGGAATGGCTGATTCCAGGTCTGGGGCAAGAAATATACACAACGAGCTTAGTTCATCATCAAAGGACTCGAACTTGAAGAAGTCTCCCCACTCCCCGGAGATGACGCAATT
Organism: Delphinapterus leucas; assembly: GCF_059928025.1. Lineage (NCBI taxonomy): Eukaryota > Metazoa > Chordata > Mammalia > Artiodactyla > Monodontidae > Delphinapterus > Delphinapterus leucas. The sequence goes on from NC_143145.1 coordinate 594,573, forward strand.
TGAGCTCCAATAATGGTAATAACTATAGATAACAAATAAGGACCTACTGTCTAGCACAGGGAACTCTACTCAGTGCTCTGTGGTGACCTAGATGGGAATATAATCTAAAAAACAGGGGATATACGGATACATGCGGCTGATTCACTTTGCTGTACAGCAGAATCTAAAATGACACTGTAAATCAACTATACTCCAATAAAAGTTAATTAAAAAATAATGGTGATAACTGCAATGAACTGAAATTTCTCCAATATGTTTGAATTCATGAGTCCCTTTGATATTTTTAAAGAGCAATGGTCACCTTTAGAAGATGATAGGGGACCAGTGTATTATCTTGAAAACTGACAAAACAAAGGAGCCAACAGCTGAGGCTGCAGTTCCTACATGAGCCACACTTCTGCATGGCTGAGGCAGGTGAAGAGCGTCTCTTCATCACGGCACCCAGCGAATCGGCGCAGCACAATCCATGCCCCAGGCGGAGGGCGGCAGTGCTGCCGAGGCCGCCCGGTACACACTGTGCCCCCTACAGTCTTGCCAAAGGGACTCGACTGGAGTCTGAGTTCTTGCCAATTTGCAAGAAATCCGGACGGACGAGAACCTCAGTCTGCACCTCGAGAACACAGCCCACCAAGCTGACCGTGTGAAACTCCACAGGTCCAATGGCCTAGGCTCTTCCACGGATAAATTACAAGGGAAAGAAAAGAGCACAGGAGACCTGAGGTTTAAAAGGGACCGAAATGTGGGGAGTGTTGTTTAGTGGGGACAGAGTTTCAGGTTTGCAGGATGAAAAGCGTCCTGGAGGCAGCTGCACAGCGAGTGTGAATGTACTGAACGCTGCTGAGCGCACACCTACGATGAGCACGGAAAACTTTATGTTCTGTGTATTCTACCACAATTGTAAACACGCAAATGAAACCACCAAGGGCCAAGCCCCCCAAAAGGGCGAGATTTACATCTATCCATCTATCTATCTATATATAATTTTTAAAAATTTTACTTTTTTAATGAAGTAGAGTTTACTTACAGCGTTGCTGGTGTTCAGCAAAGCGATCCAGTTATACATAAACGTATCTATTCTTTTTTTTTTTTTTGACTGCATTGCATTCGTTGCTGTGTGCAGGCTTTCTCTAGCTGTGGTGATCAGGGACTACCCTTCCCTGCGGTGCGCGGGTTTCTCATTGTGGTGGCTTCTCTTGTTGTGGAGCACGGGCTCTAGGTGTGTGGGCTCAGTAGTTGTGGCTCGTGGATTCTAGAGGGCAGGCTCAGTAGTTGTGGCACACGGGCTCAGCTGCTCCACGGCATGTGGGATCTTCCCAGATCAGGGCTCGAACCCGTGTCCCCTGCATTGGCAGGCGGGTTCTTAAACACTGTGCCACCAGGGAAGCCCTATGTATCTATTCTTTTTCAGATTGTTTTCCATTATAGTTTATTACAAGATACTGAGTATGTTGTTTATCTATTTTATATATAGTAGTATCTGTTAATCCCAAACTCCTAATTTATCTCTTCCCCCCAGTTTTCCCCTTTGGTAACAATTTTCTGTCTGTATGTTTCTATTTTGTAAATAAGTTCATTTCTGTCATATTTTAGGTTCCACATAAAAGTGATATATTGTATGTCTTCTTCCTGACGTACTTCACTTAGTATGATAATCTCTAGGTCCATCCATGTTGCTGCAATGGCATTATTTCATTCTTTTTATGGCCGAGTAGCATTCCATTTTTTATATGTACAACATCTTTCTTTTGGCCACGCCGCGTGGCTTGCAGGATCTTAGTTCCCTGAGCAGGGGCTGAACCAGGGGCCTGGGCAGTGAGGGCACCGAGTCCTAACCATATATACATATATACACTTATGGCCAGAGAAAGAACTTAAAGGAAAAAATGAAAGACAAGTGGATACGAAGTGACCCTGGAACATCATCGTGAGAGAAGAATTAACAAAGGAGAGGCAAGCGAGGCTAAACCGCGTAAAGAACGTTCAGCGCCACTAATGACCATGAACCGTGTAAAAAACGTTCAGCGCCGCTAATGACCACGAACAGCAGATCAGAGAGGAAGCGAAGGCCCGGCCGAGGCCCAGACGAGGCCCGCGGGCACCTGGGCTCCCGAGGGCGCTGTGGCTCAGGTGAGAGGCCTTGCTCTCTGTCCCAGCACCACCCTTCCCCAGCAGCCACCAGCCACGTGCTCCTGGGCTCACGGCAGGGCCCGGCCCTGCCCGCCGAGCGCTGCCCCCTCACTCCCCAAACCCGAGAGCTGCCGAGTCCACGGGTGCCACCTGGCCCACATGCTCGTCATAGAGGGTCAGGCAGAGAGCACCTGGGCTTCCAGGGCCACAAGCGGTCTCCGTCACATCTCCTTCGCTTGCTTGTACAGCCCGTTGCCATGTGAAAACCACTCTCAGCTCAGGACTGTACAGAAGCAGGCCGCAGGCCTGGCGTGGCCCACGGCCGTGGCCACTGTTTAGCAACCAAGCTCACCGGAAAAAACAGACTTAAGTGCGAAAACCGTTCAAGCCTATTGCTGATTAAATTAGCCTTAAAAGCAAGAAACCCGAATTCTTCCATCCAATTGTGAGGAAATCATCAGACACACGGAAATTGAGGGACTGTCTACAGAACCGGCCTCAACTCTTCTCAAAGGTCCACGTCTAAGACACAACTAGGCAACATATGCCCGTGCACAGACCCCACGCTGAGGGGCAGCTGCGGCAGACAGTGTGACGGGGCAGCGGGACTGAGCCACCAGACCGGCGGGCATGTGGCAGCTGCCGGGCCCAGGGTCAGGGGCACCATGTCCCACCGTCCACAGCCAGCCGTCAAGGGCAAAGGTCAGCGATGGACGCCTGCTGGGAGGCTGATGAGCACTATTGCTGCAACTTTTCAAAAAGTTTGGAATTTTGCAAACTAGAAAGTTGGGGAAAATATTTAAAGAATTCAAAGCAAGATGTTCCTTTTCACCTAAAAGCTGGACAATGTCTGCCTTTTCCATCTGCGCCACAAAGGGCACTTACCGGCCGAGTTGATGATGTGCCTCACGACCTGGAGGGTGCCCACACGGGTCCTCTCGTTGCTGGTGTCCAGCTTGGGCAGCAGGAAGGCCAGCAGGCGGTCAGGCGAGCAGCAGGCTGCAGGGCAAGCGCTCATCAAAGAACTGTTTGTAACGAGCTGTCCTCTGCTCCCTGCTGGCTGTCTGCACCTCCAAGACAAGCTAGGCCTGGCGGCCAGGGAGGCCGGACGCTCGGGGCTGCGGCCCAGCCAGGCCTTGGCTGTATGCTCCCCAGAGACACAGGCGGGCAGCACATGAGACAAAGGGCCCCCCCACCCCCCAGAGCAGCCAGGCCGCTGGCCTCGTACCCAGCACCGTGAAGCAGCGCAGCACCTCCTTCTGGTTGCTCATCACCAGAGGGCTCGAGGACTCCACGGGCACGCAGATCTGCTCCGGGAACAGAGGGCACAGTCACGGGGGCCCAGCAAGGCCACGGGAGGGACAGATCCCCTGACGATGCTGGGCCCAGGGGCAGGTCCCTCAGGCGCTCTCTCACCTGGGTGCAGGAGCCCCTCGCCTGTGCCTGGAACCGCCCTGGGGACCTCAGCCCACACCTTCCAGTTGGCCCTCTCAAGGGAAAAGAGTCCTGGCTCCGTCTACACCCCACCCCTCCCACCACCAGCCAGGAAAACAAACTCCCAAGACACATTCCCTGATGAGAAAGGAGACACTTTCCCGCTTTCCTGGGCATGACATCCTGGGCTGGAAACCGCGGACCTCTAGAATGCAGAAAGCACTGGAAACCAAAATACCTCGAGTCCATTCGTTCAAAATTGTAAAAGAAAAAGGAGCTGCACTAGTAAAAGTAAAAACAGAGGCTGTTGGCACATGTGTCTGTGGGCTCCACTGCACCTCAGTGGGTGACACTCACTGGGGGCTGAGCTCTGGGTGGCACCCCAGTCCCCACTCAACCCCTCAAGGTCACAACAAAGGACACCCACAGGGCCTCCGGGCACAGGGCTCTAAGGTGAGAAGTGACCAGCGGTGAGTGCAGGACCAGGTGAGTGCCAGGCGGCCGGGTTCTGCTCCAGGCCCCCAGGGTGCTGCTTGTCACTTCCACTGCAAAGACCGAACCTGGCCATAAAAGGCACTGCGGCTTCCTACCTGCTCCCGGGCTCGCTCAGCCACTCAGGCAGCCCAGGAGCAGGGAGCCGGCTTGGAAGCAGAACCCCCGCGCCCCGGGGAGCCTTCAGAAGATGCGTGACCGAGACCACGCGGGGGCCTGAGCTGCTCAGGACTCCGCAGTGGCTCGGAGGCAGTAAACCGCTGCTGTTTTCACGTGCTAAGTTTTGGGGTGATCGGTCAAAGGGCAATAGATAACTAGTGCAAATGGGTAGTCATCTGGAGAAAAGATGACACTAGATTCTCACTCTCTCCCTAAGATAAACTCCAGACGGATTAAACAGTAAAAGTATAGGGGAAAATGAGAGAAGCTAAAAGTTAATTGCAGAACTCGAAAGCCTTTTCCAAGTATAGCAAAAGCTGAACTGTAACATAAAAGATGAATAAATGATGGTGCAAAAACTAAATAATTTTGCATGGCAAAAAATACCATAAACAGGGCTTCCCTGATGGCGCATTGGTTGAGAGTCCGCCTGCCAAAGCAGGGGACGCAGGTTCGTGCCCCAGTGCGGGAGGATCCCACATGCCGCGGAGCGGCTGGGCCCGTGAGCCATGGCCGCTGAGCCTGCGCGTCCGGAGCCTGTGCTCCGCAATGGGAGAGGCCACGGCAGTGAGAGGCCCGCGTACCGCAAAACAAACAAACAAACAAAAAACCATAAACAGAGCCACAGATAACGGACAAAGTAGAAACATTTATACATACGTGATATGAGACTATAAATAACTGCTACAGATCAATATGAAAAAAAACTCTAAAAACCAATAGAAAAACAAAAGACATGAACGGAAAGCTCTAAGAGAAGGAAATATCACATTTTTTCTGCCTTTTCAGCTTTTATATATTTATTTTCCCGTCTAAGCCCCACCCCCACCCCACAGGTAATCATTGTTTGTTTTTATAGTTTTACACAGTCATTTTTATACTAAGTAAATGGCACTGTGCTGCATCTCTCACTTTTTCTCAGAGTTGTAAACTTTTTCTCCATAGAGATCTTAGGCATTCTTCGTTAGGTGAATTCCCAGATGCTTTACGGTAAGTTTCTGTTGCTGTTGTAAATGGTCATTTTTTTGTGCTTGGTCACTACTGATGGAGAAGAACGCTCCTGATTTTTACAGGGTGGTCTTGTAACTGGCAACCTTGCTGAACTTAGTTCTAGTATTTGTGAACCGACTCAGTTCATATATGAGTGCATTTCTGGATGAATAAATCAACCATCCATAAAACAAACATCTACTGAGTGCTCACGGGTAACACACACCGGTGCTGGGACAGCAGGGAACGGAACAGAGCGAACCCTCCCCCTCAGGCCTGTGCCTTCTCGCTGGGGAGACCCGAGTGGCAACCCACCCATCGCTAAGTGTATTAAGAGGAGCTCGGGGCCTCGGGAAAGGCAAAGAGGGGACCGGGACGGAGTGTGGGTGGCCGGGAGAAGATGAACGACAGGTCGGTCCTCACTCCCCCCATTTCTGTTCCTTTCCCCATTAACACTGAGAGTGGGGCTCCTTCCTACTCCTGACACTAGAGGAAACGTACCTGTCTCCCATTCACTATGATGTACGCGGAGAGTCTGGGTATTTAAACTTCATCAAGTTAGAGAAGTTCCTTTCTGATCCTGGTTGCTAAGAGCTTTAGTGACAAATAGGTGTTGAACTTTATCAAAAGCTTTTTCTGCATTGATTGATATCAGAGAATATTTTCGGGAATCTCGTTCCATGATGAGGTGAGCTGACTGGCCTCAGCGCTGTGCAGCCCCCCTGGCTGGGCCCTACACCCCTCGTGTACTGGGAGCGCAGTGCTGGGAGCTCAGTGCTGAGGGAACGGTGGTGAGGGTGCAGTGCTGAGGGCGCAGTGCTGGGAGCGCAGTGCGGGGCAACTCCCTTCACTGAGCACACGATCCTCACATCTAGCCTCACAGTAGTAGACCTAGATTTTTCTGTGTGGTCCTGACTTGAATTTGGAATCAAGACCAGCCTCAAAGAATCCATCAGGCAGCTCTGGATCCTTCTCTCATTTCCAAGCCCACCTGTGTATGGTGGAAATTAGTTGTCCCTCAAAAGTTTGGAAGAACGCAACCTTCAAACCACGTGGGTCCTGGGTTTGCTTTCAGAAAGGAAGGGCTTGGAATGTTGTTTCCATTTCTTTACTGGTTTAGTCAAGTTTTCTATTTCTTCTCTGCCAATTTTGACATTTTTAAGATTTTTCTAGGAATCTATCCGCTTCATACAGTTTTTCAGGTTCATTACCATTGCTCACACACTAAAATTACTATTTAATCTCTCTACCATAGCCCGACCCCCGGCCCTCGCAGGGCGCCGTCCGTGTGTGTGGCAGGTGAGGGCTCAGGCCGGCGGGCCAGGCTGGCATCCCAGCAGATGTGGGAGTGGAGCAGGCCCAGAGATGCCCCAGGGGGTGGGGGGAGCAAGGAAGTAAGTCCACTCTCCCTGCTTCTCTTTCTCACAGAGCCGCCTGCCCACGCTCTCTCTAGTTTTCCGGCCTTCTTCTCTCCCACTCAGAAAGTCCCACGGACGCAACGTCCCCCCAGAGCTCCCCGTGACCTCCATGCCCCTCATCTGACCTGGGGGGGGCAGGGTGTGCACGGCTGCGGAGCCTCCTCGAAGCCCTTTCTCCATCAGAGCCATCAAGACCCCTGGAGCAGGTCTCCACCTGAGCCCGGGCCCTCGGGACGCACAGCCAGTGCAGATGGCCCCAGAGCTGCCCCTGGCCTGCTGGCTGCCCGCTCCGGCCCCTGCACGGCGGGGCTGTGCTGTGTCGCGCGGCCCGAGCCCCAGCGCTGGGCAGACGGTGCTTCAGCCCCGCCTCCTGCTCCCTGACCCTCAGCAGGCACCTCCCAGCATGCTCCCACCCCTCCCTGGGCCCCCAGCCCACCTGAGCGTGCAGGGCAGCCAGGAGTGAGTCAAGCTGGACGTCCAGCGTGCGGCTGCCCACACTCGCTGCCGCCTCGAGGATCTGGCCCAGGCTCTGCTCGAGGAGGGAGGAGAGGGGCCGTCAGGGCCTCCTCATGGCCCTGCCCCACCCCTGCTGGCTGCGGGAGTCTCCCAGCCCTCCACCCCAGCGCTCGCTCGTGGGGAAGGGCCGGGAAGGGGGCGCGCGGCAAGGCCAGGTGGGCCTGGCTCCCGGCTCCTGTCCGCGCCCCCCACTGAGGCTGGCTGCCCCCAGGGCTTCCCCCTGACCCCGTGCCCCCTGCAGCTGAACTCCTGAACGCACCCTGGACACGTGGACAGTCTCGGCGTGCTTCTTGTAGAGGCCGAGGACTCCAGGCAGCAGCTTGGGGAGCTGCTCCTCCAGCTTCTCGCTGGGCAGCAGGTGGCTCATGGGCCCCAGGGCCTCCACCACAGCGAGCCGCAGCTGGGGGGACACAGGGACAGGCGCTCGCGTGCGGACCGGCCGGCAACGCCCGTCAGCCCGGGGCAGAGATGTGCAAAGAGCCCTTCCCCAAGGACCCCACAGCTGGACTCGGAGACCCGGGTTACCGCGAGCGGGGGTCCTAAAGGGGTGGAGGGAGTGGGCCTGCAGGGAGAGTTCCAGCGCTGGGGCCCCAGAAAACTAGCCCTACTCTGTGAGGACCTGTGGGGCGGGGGAGGGAGGGGCACACGTAGACAGATCTCTCCCCCGACACCCGAGAACCCGCAGGACCCCAGAAGAGGCCCAGGTGACTGGAGCAGTACCTCCAGGCTGGGGGTGGAAGAGGAAAGCCAGCTAGGTGAGGCCACAGGTCCCTACGGGCCACACATACCTTGGCTTCCCGGCTCTGCAGCCAGTGGTGGAAGAGGATGTCGTAGGCGCTGAAGATGTCAGTGGCGAAGGCATCCTTCCTGACCGTGGGGTCGGGGGCCTGGTCCAGGTCGGCCAGGTACTCCAGGGTGCTCTCGCTAAAGCGCTGCAGAGCTGTGGCGACCCACGCGGTAAGCGGCGGCCGGCCCATGGCCACACAGCTTCCGCGCGACACCTGCCCCTTCTAACATGCCATGCTGCCTGCGAGACACGCTCCAGAGCACCCGGCCAAGCTCGGGACCAAAGCGCTGTGCGGGCGTGAAGGGTCCCCCAACTCGCGTGCTTCGCAGAAGCTCAGAACGTGACCTTTCTCGGAAATAGGGTCTTTGCAGATGCAAAGAGTCAAGACGAGGTCACAGTGTGGGGCGGGCAACTCCAACAGGACCGTGTCCTCACAAGAAGAGAGACAGACATGCGGGGACAACGGAGGCAGAGCTGCACTGCTGCAGCCTCGAGCCAACGCGCCAGGATGCACGGGCACCTCCAGACACCAGGGGGCCTGGAAGGTTTCTCTCCAGAGCCGCAGAGGGCGCACGGCCCTGTCAACACCCTGCTCTCGGAATCCTGGCCTCCTGAGCCGTAAAGAACACATTTCTGTTGTTTTAACCCCCCCAATTTGTGGTCTGTCGTTGAGGTGGTCCAAGGAAACCAGTACAGGCACCAACCTCCCCAAAATGCCCCCAGGCCACCACGCCTGGCCCACTCCAGTCTGCTGTGCCCACCTCTCCCCTCACAGAGATGCGTGCCACACGCTTTCAAGGGCCGCTGTGCTGGGCAGGCGTGGGCCCCCCAGGACACGTGTAGGAAGAAGACCTGGGGGCACGGTGGCGGGGTGCCAAGGGTGGGGAGCGCTGGCCTGGGGGTCTGTGTCTGTGGAAGGGACTGTGCTGTGGATACCAGGCAGGTAAGCCTGGGGACTCGCTTTGCTGCAGACCTGCGAGTGGTCAGCAGGACCTGGACCCTGGGTCAGGGGAGACGATGAGGCCACGAAGGAGAGTCGGAGGCCAGGCCCTGGCCACGGGGCCTGGGCAGTGGAGGGGGAGATGAGGATGCAATGGCCCGGAGAGGCGGCGGCTCCCGGCCGGGCCTCCCGAGGGCAGAGCCCGGCGCCCAGGCAGGGGCTGCAGCAGCTGCCCCGGGGGTCTTTACTTGCCCCAGCTCACAACTCAAACCTGGTCCACTTGTAAGGCTAATTTCTTAGCCTGGGCTTTGCAGCCCAGCAGAAAGACTAACCCTAGCCCTCCATCTACAGGAGGGCAGCCATGTTCACACGTGCTCAAGACAGAACATAAAGAAATTCTGAAAGAAAACTACCTCCTGGGGGAAGGTTTCTGTGTCATGGGCAGCCCTTCCACTGAGGATGGGCCCCTGGAGGGTCTGGCGAGGTGGGCTCTGGTCCCCTCCCTGCCACACGGCTGCTAAAACCGGGGCTGCAGGTGCCCCGAGAACCCTCAGCTCCTCTCTCAAGCCCCTACTCCTCCACGGCCCCTTCGTCCCCCCACTCTTTTGCCTCCTTGAGCTGTTCAGTCAGGCTGTTGGTCAAACTGATCAGGGATCCTAGGTATTTTGCGTGGGAAGGTCTTTCAGGGTAACAGGCTACCATATGGCCAGAAGCAGAAACCCACCCCCGGACCTGTTACTAGGCTTGAGTGTTTCATCAGGCACACACACAGGCATAAAGTAAAGGGCACTTCTCACACACCCTCCGCCGCCCAATCTCCCTTGCTCCAGAAGCAAACATGGGGTTTGATCTATCTCTCGATAAATAACGTGTCCACGATGTTCCTCACCTACTCCCCGCAAGGACAGGGCCAGTCCTTCCCGTCCATCCCTCCAGACCCACGCTGCCAGAGCCCACCCACTCCGTCCACGAGCAGCTTTGTTTCCCAGAGTAACCGACCACTGCGGTTTGAGTCTCCTTGGCTCTCCAGGCACGAGTCACCAAGGCGACCTCCACATCTCTTGCCGCACACCCTGGGGCTCCCTCGGCCCCATGTGGGACCGCACCCTTCCTGATCGTGGCTTCTCCACAAGAGCCTTTACCTCCTGCTCAAGTAGCATCTGGGCAGGGTTCTGATTCTCAGAGGGTGCCTTCCACTGGAGCTTTCTGGCGCTCTCGCTTGAGCGAGAGAAGGCAAGGCCACCCTATTTCCTCAGCCTCCCCTTGGACCATCCCTGCCCACCCCCCTGCAAAGTCTTCCTGGTGCAGTGCCTGGAGGGCCTCTCCATCAGGAACAGCTCCTGCTGCAGGGCAGGTTCGGGGATTATTGCACGACTCCCCCACTCCACTCTCTCCGTTCGTTCTTTCCAGGTTGTCTTATTCGAATGCTGGCTTCATGGCCTAGCCTGCTAATTCTTTTCTCTCCTATTTTCCATATATTTGCATTTTTGCTCTACTTTCTGGAGGATTTCCTCAACTTTCTGTTCCATTTCTGCCTTCCATTTTCATCATGTTTTTAATTCCCAAAAGCTTAATTTTATTCTCCGAATGTAGCTTCTTCACAGCCACACGCTCTTGTTTCCTGAACGCATCTTCTCTTAGCTCCCGGAGGACATTAACCACAGATTTCCTTTCCTGCCTGTCTTCTCCTCCCTGAACCGTCTGCTTTCTCCAAGTCTCGGTTTCTGCTTATTTTGCGGCCACCTTTCCTATCAGAGACTTTCCTCGTGGGCAGTGATTTTTGGCCGCTACTGGTGCTGGACAGTGTGGCCAGGCCAGCCGTGCACCCTGCTGTCTGGGGCATGTCAACACGGTCTCTGGGTCTCCCTGCCCACTCTTCCCCTGCCTGGCCACAGCGTACTGCAAACTGGACGAGAAGCTTCAAGTGTGCACGTGCTCCTGTTCTCGGCCCAGCGCCGCTGCCCACTTGTGCCGCCTTCCGGCAGTGGACACAGACATCTGCCCAGAACCAGAGGCTGTCTGGAAGGACAGGAGGCCCCAGCCCTCTCGTGGCCCACCCAGGCCGCTGATGGGCTGTTGTGGACCCTCCTGGCCCGACTGAGGCCCCTCCAGCAGGCAGGACCACTCTTCCCTCCAACTGCAGACCCTGAACGTTCTGTCTGCGGTGAGGGGCGCACACCTCAGCAGGAGGGCAGCCTGCGGGCAGGTCTCTTGGCCCCACGCACTTGCTTCATACACGACATACCAACAGGTGGGAACTGCAGGGGCCTTTGGCCCGTGAAGGGCTGGGACCAGAGTGCCTGAGAAGCGCGAGTCAGCTCTCTGTGCAGGGCCCTGCACCTCCCGGAGCGAGGCCAGTGCCTCCCAGAGGAGCTGCCTGGGGCCGGTACCTAAGCCCTCGGCTCCGACACGGGCTCTGTCCTAGGCTGGTCTTCTCCCCGTGTGCGGTGCACCTGAGGTACAGCCCCAGCCCCTCAGCTCTGCCTCGGCCCCTTCTGTGTCCTGCTCCTGCATTCCCAGCTCAGCGGTGATTCCCACCCAGCTGATCGGGGATCCTGTCACAATTTCCCTTTTCAGCCAAAACTAGGTCAAGGAGGGTTTCTGCCCTTCAGCCCAAGCAGCCTGCCAATCACGCACAGTTGGGAGGAGCCTGCAAGAGGCACCAAAGAGACCATGGCAGGGAATAGAGAGAATGGGGAACGTGGGGGGCTGTGAGGAGGGTTGGCAGGGGCTGGAGCCCCTCCTAGGGCCCCCTGAAAGCAGGGGAACCCTGAACCCAAAGCCACTGTGAACAGGGAGGCCTGGGGCCCAAAGCTCTAGGCCTTGGCTAGGAAAGTCCCCAGGTGTGTGCAAGATACGCAGCTTCCCTAGGAACCCTCCCCAAACACCAATCCTCTAGCTACCAGCCCCCAACCCCAACCCTGAGCCCTGCCCAGTGCGGCCACGCCCTCACCACATGCTCCCTAGCTGGCAGCCTGGGGTGGAAGCCCAGCACCTGCTAACAGGCTGGGCTGCGGGTTAAAAAGGGTCCAGTCCTCATGCGGGCCTAGATGCTCCCTCTCCCTCCCCTCAGTACCGGCCAGCAGTCTCCCTGAGACTGGTGGGGACACTAGGGACACCAGGAAGCTGAAGGACAAGGGCAATGTGGTGGCTGCTAGAAGAGGCCCAGGCCCCCTCAGCCCCCAGGTCTCAGGACCCTCTGCTTCCCTCCCACACGATTGCCCTCCTCTCCCCCAAGAGACATGCCGCGAGGCACCGTCCCCTGCCCAGGCACGCGGAGGGCCGCACACAGAAGGTGGGAGAGTGAATACCGCATCCCAAGATGCCCAGGGAATGGTCACGCTCCCAGCACGGGGCAGGGAGAGAAATGGGAAGCAGCTGCAGCTTTGGGTAAGTCTCTTCCCGCCCCACATCAAGCGTCCAGGGCTCAGGGACTGCAGTGTGAAGTCCTGGGCAGGGGGGCCCCCAGCAGCAGAGAAAAGCAGTCAGACGGCAGAGGCCAGGTCTCTATCTGCAGCAGTGCCCACCCAGCCCGCGCCTGCAGTCACCCTTCCTCTAAATGTCCCGCCCTCCTCCTGCAGCCTGGAGGACCCACAGCCCCACAAAGGGGCACCGGAGACAAAAGGTCCAGGAGTGGACAGGCTGCACCCAGCCCCTGCCCCGCAGAGACTCACCCGCCCCGCAGAGACCCACCTGCCCTCAGAGGCCCACCTGCCCGCAGAGGTCCACCTGCCCGCAGAGACCCACCTGCCCGCGGAGGCCCACCTGCCCTCGGAGGCCCACCTGCCCGCAGAGGCCCACCTGCCCTCGGAGGCCCACCTGCCCGCGGAGGCCCACCTGCCCGCAGAGGCCCACCTGCCCTCGGAGGCCCACCTGCCCGCAGAGGCCCACCTGCCCTCAGAGGCCCACCTGCCCGCAGAGGTCCACCTGCCCTCAGAGGCCCACCTGCCCTCGGAGGCCCACCTGCCCGCGGAGGCCCCGTCTTACCACAGCAGAACACCACCCTCATCGAGTCGGGCTTGGCTGCACTCAGCATGGGCAGCATGGTGCTCAAGATGGACGTCAGGAAGGGCACCATGCCGAACACTGCAAGAGGGGTACGTCACGGGGGCCCCACTGCCATCCCCACCCAGCCTGTCCTTCCCTCGGGCCCTGTGCCCCAGGGGAGGCAGAAGGCACCCCGGCCACACGCCTTGAGCTCCTTCTGCTGGGACACAAGGAACCGAGGCCGGCGGGCTCTCAGAGGTCTTCACGACCGCTCAGAGCACGGGTCGAAGGGGCCGGGCCGCCACCTACCATTGGAAACTGAGAGGTTGGCGAGCGTCTGCACGACAAAATGGTGCGGCAGGACCCCGGGCTGGAACTTGCTCAGTATCTCCTCCATCACGCTGCTGATGAAACGCTTTCCCAAAGCTACCAGGACGTTGCTGGCGGCCTGCTGCCAGTCACAAACCAGTTCCTATCCCCCCAAAAGACCTGAACTGGCACCCAGACCGAAGGAGGCAGACCTCGCCCTGAAACCGCCCAGGATGCGAAACGAGACACTCTGCCCTCAGTCACGCCAGGGGACACGCTGCTGCTGCTGGGAGCAGGGCTCCCTGCTGAGCCCAGCGCCTCCACACACCGGGCACCACCGCCCCTGCGTGTGCCCTGAGGGTTCGGGGAGTTTGCTCTTAGCACCTCCACACACCAGGCACCACCGCCCCTGCGTGTGCCCTGAGGGTTCGGGGAGTTTGCTCTCAGCACCTCCACACACCGGGCACCACCGCCCCTGCGTGTGCCCTGAGGGTTCGGGGAGTTTGCTGTCAGCACCTCCACAGACCAGGCACCACCGCCCCTGCGTCTGCCCTGAGGGTTCGGGGAGTTTGCTCTCTGTGTCAGTTTCCATTGTGGGGTGACCCTCCCCATCCCAGGAGGGCAGTCAGTGCACAGGACCCAGGGGCCAAGCCGAGGCAGCCGGACACAAACCCACACCCTTAAGGCATTTGGGAGGAAAGGCCTCGGAAGGCAGCTTCCCTCCCAAGCCAGGACCTGGTCAGCCCCACGGACCTTCACTTTGGTCATCTCGCTGGAGGCCAGGAGGATGCTGGCCCTGGCCAAGCCCTTGTCCAGCTCGCCGATGTGACTGCTCACGACCGTCTCCATGACCCTCAGGATCATCGTCCGGTACGGATGCGCCAGCTGAGGAGAGAACCATGGAGGGAGGGCCAGGACCTGCTTGTCTCTCACGGCTCCTCTCTGAGCTTAAGAAAGAGCCCTGGTCTCCTGACGGCGTCGCTCTGGGTGGCCCGTCTCCCGGGGAGCTCTCCATATGTCCTGGTGCAGCCCTCTCCTCAGCCATGTCCCTGCAGCGCCCCCGTCCAGCACGCATCATCCTCGCCTTCACTGAGGACACGCAGACCACAGTGGAGGCCGTGACAGGTGGAGGGCATGTCACGGTGATGACAGAAAACCCCTCGACGTGAGCAGAGCCCAGCCAAGGGAAGGGCTTCATCCTGCGGGAGTCCCGGGCGTCACGGAGACCGGCGGTGAGGACAGGAAATACTCAGGGAGCCAGGAAAGACCAAGACCCGCTGCTCCCTGAGGACCCTCCCCCCTCCCCCCGGGAATGCAGCGTCCAGACAGGGGGTGCAGACCAGGGGGCACAACCTCAGTGCAGCTGGAGTGCCCAGGCCACGTGACGGGAGCAAAGAGGGCAAGAAAGGGTGCGACTCAGGCTGGCTGCACTCTGCAGAGCTGCTCAGGCCTGAGAAAAGGTGCTCGTGACCCTCGGGCCCCCTGCCAACGACGTCCCCACCACGCTCCCTCCTGCAGAGGCTGCTAGCAGCCCTCACGGGGGGGGCCCACACTACCCGGTCACTCAGCCCTGCACGCGAGAGGGGAGGGCAGGAACCCCTCTATTTCAAGTAGAAACATACAGCTTATACCTGGGGAAAGTACCAATGTCCTACTGATGGGGTCATTCACAGCTGCTGGGTTTTTTTAAAATTTATTTATTTATCTTTGGCTGTGTTGGGTCTTCGTTGCTGTGCGCGGGCTTTCTCTAGTTGCGGCGAGCAGGGGCTCCTCTTTGTTGCGGTGCGCGGGCTTCTCACTGCAGTGGCTTCTCTTGTTGCAGAGCATGGGCTCTAGGCACGCGGGCTTCAGTAGCTGTGGCACACGGGCTTCAGCAGTTGTGGCTCGCGGGCTCTAGAGCGCAGGCTCAGCAGTTGTGGCGCACGGGCTTAGGTGCTCTGTGGCATGTGGGATCTTCCCAGACCAGGGCTCGAACCCGTGTCCCCTGCATTAGCAGGCGGATTCTCAACCACTGTGCCACCAGGGAAGCCCTACTGGTTTGTTTTGTTCTGTTTTTCGCTTTTTTAAATTGTGTTAAAATACACATAACAAAGTTTACCATCTTAGCCATTCTCAAGCATACAGTGCAGTGGTATTAAATACATTCAGCTGGTGGTGTGGCCGTCAGTACCATCCCTCCCCATAGCTCTTTCCATCTTATAAAACTGGAACCTGTCTCTCCATTCCCATCCCCTCAGCCCCTGCCACCCACCTTTCTACTTTCTGTATCTGAATTTGACTATTCTAGACACTTCATAGAAGTAGAAGTATACAGTATTTGTCCTTTAGTGACTGGCTTATTTCACTGAGCAAAATGTCCTCAAGGAGGTTCATTCAGGGGCTTCCCTGGTGGCGCAGTGGTTGGGAATCCGCCTGCCAATGCAGGGGACACGGGTTCAAGCCCTGGTCCGGGAAGATCCCACATGCCACGGAGCACCTAAGCCCGTGTGCCATAACTACTGAGTCTGTGCTCTGGAGCCCTCAAGCCACAACTACTGAAGCCCGTGCGCCTAGAGCCCAGGCTCCACAACAAGAGAAGCCACCGCAATGGGAAGCCTGTGCACCACAACAAAGAGTAGCCCCCGCTTGCCACAACTAGAGAAAGCCCCGCGCACAGCAACGAAGACCCAATGTAGCCAAAAACAATAAATAAATTTATTTTTTAAAAGTCCTATGTATCCCTAGAGAAAAAATTTTTTTTTAAAAAAAGAGGTTCATCCATGTTGTAGCATGTGTGAGAATTCCCTTTTTTTTTTTTTTTTTTTTTTGCAGCACCACGGCTTGTGGGATCTTAGTTCCCCGACCAGGGATTGAACCTGGGCCCTTAGCAGTGACAGGGCTGAGTCCTAACCACAGGACCGCCAGGGAGTTTCCAGAATTCACTTCCTTTTTAAGGCTGAATATTCCGTTGTGTGGATGGACCACATCTGGCTTATCCATCATCCACTGATGGGCACTTGGGTTGCCTCCACCTTTTGACTAATGTGATTAATGCTGCTATGAACAAAGGTGTGCAAATATCTCTTTGAGACTCTGCTTTCCATCTTTTGCGTATATACCCAGAAGTGGAACTGCTGGGTCATATGGTAATTCTATTTTTATTTTTTGAGGAACCTCCATAATGTTTTCCATAGCCACTGCACCATTTAACACTCCCACCACCACTGCACAAGGTTTCCCATTTCTCCACATTTTCACCAACACTTGTTACTTTCTCTTTTTTTGATAGTATCCATTGCAATGGATGTGAGGTGGTGTTTCACTGTAGTTTTGATTTGCATTTCCCTAATGATTAGGGATGCTGACCACCTTTTCATGTTCTTAGTGGCCATTTGTATATCTTTTTTGGAGAAATGTCTATTCAAGTCCTTTGCCTATTTTTGAATTGAGTAGTTTGGTATTTTGTTGCTCAGTTTTCAGAGTTCTCTATATATCCTGGATATTAATTCCTTATTGGATATATGATTTGCAAACATTTTCTCCCATGCTGTGGGTTGCCTGTCCCTTTGGTGTCATGTCCAAGAAATCATTGCCAAGTCCAACGTCCAGGAGCTTCTGTCCTATGTTTTCTTCTAAGAGTTTTACAGTTTTAGGTTTTACGTTTAGGTCTTTGACCCCTTGAGTTAATTTTTGTGTATGATGTGAGGTAGCGGTCCAACTTCATTCTTTTGCAAATGGATATCCAGTTCTCCCAGTATCATTTGTTGAAAAGACTATCCTTTCCGCATTCAATTATCTTGGCACCCCTGTTGAAAAGCATTTGACTGTATATGTGAGAGTTTATTTCTAGGCTCTATGCTACTCCATTGGTCTATGTGTCTGTCTATGCCAGTGCCACACTGGCTTGATTACTGTAGCTTTTCTAGTCAATTTTGGAATCAGGAATTGGGAGGCCTCCAGCTTTGTTCTTCTTCTTTAGGAATGTTCTGGCTATTCAGGATCCCTCGAGATTCCCTATGAATTTTAGGATGGATTCTTCTACTTCTACAAAGTTGCAACAGCTGCTTATTCTTTAAGATTTTATTTCCACTTTACGTTGCTCTTGAGGGTTCAATGAGCAGAACAGTAACCACGTCAAAGGAAGATGTGCAGCACTCCCTCTGAGGGAGGGGGTTTCGCCCAGGCCCTCATGCAGGATGATGTAGCCACAGCCCCGTCAGGTAGCACATTGGGAATGGAACGGGGTTGGGGGGTGGGGGTGGGGGCAGCTCTCTGATGATACCTGCCCTTGGCAGGTGTGTGTGAGATTTCCGGCTCAACCATTCTGATGTGTTGGTGGGTGGCCAGTGAGCCCATCACCCCTGCTGCCCTTCCCCCACCCCCAGAACTGACTGAGTCCACTAAATGGACGAACTGGATGACTAGGCTACCTGCGGGCAGGATGACGTTAGAAGGCAGGGCCTTTGGGATGTGATTAGGCCACGAGGGTGGAGCCCTCATGAATGGAATTTGTGCCCCTATAAAAGAGACCCCAGAGAGCTCCCTCATCCCTTCTGCCAGGTGAGGACAAAGGAAGGACACATCCATCTATAAACCAAGAAGCAAGCACTCACCAGGCACCGAATCTGCCAGCACCTTGATCTTAAGACCTCCAGCCTCCAGAACTGTGGGAGACACAAGTCTGTTGTCTAAGAGCCACCCAGTCTGTGGCATTTTGTCATAGGAGCCAGAGGGGGCTAAGACAACTATTTCTGCGTCTCTTCCCCAAATCACTTCCCTGCCCACTGGCCTGACAGCCCTTGCGAAGGAGCCTGCTTGCCCCTGTGTTCACCTTTCCTATGCTGAGACTTGGCCAACAGGAAGGAGACTGGATCTGTCTAAAACTGTGCGGCCCACCACCGTCCAGGAACACAGACCAGGACCAGCTGGAGGAGCAGCGAACATGCCCCAGTGCCCCAGGCACACTGAAGCCTCGAGAAGCTGATATCTACAAAGTATCGCACGCATCTCAAAACGCTGCACTGACCTACGATGACCAGATAGTGCTGTACACCTTTCTTCTGCTATCCCACATCTTTTTGGAGAGAGAATCAAGGGGATTTGAAATGTACATGCTAAGATGCAGCCCAATAACGTCCGGTTGTGAAGAGACACGAGTGAGTGGCCCAGAGCTGCTAGCAGCAGGGTATGGATGAGGCAGTGGCGGCGGCTGGCGGGGGAGAGGCGCTGGGAAGGGCTCCACTGCGAGGGACAGGGCTTCCAACTCCAGACACACTTACTGTAAAGGGCCACTGTGAAGGAAGCTGGTTTTTAAAGTTGGTTGAAGAAACTAAAAAGGCTAGAAAAGGGGTAAAATCATAAATGAGCCAGAAAATGACAAGTATGAAGCACACTTAAATTCTGCTATGAACTGTTAAAAATAACAAAGCCTTTTTAGCCACCTTTAGTGCTCTTAGGCCATCTCCTCAAATAGCCAGGGCGGTCCTAATCTTTGTCTAACAATCAGACGCTGAATTCAGCAGGTCACGATGATGGAGCCTTTCGGCCACGAAGAGAAGGGCCCTGACGCCCAGCGTGCACGCACCGTGAAGCTCCATGAGCCGAGGAGCCTGGGTAGACACACACGTGCCCAAGCGTGAGGGTGCCCTTCCCGTCCTATGTACCCCCAGTGTCAACAGCAGTCCACGAACACGTAAAAGGCCCAGAACAGCTAGGACAGCGGGGCGGGGGCAGGGGACCCTCCCCACGAGGAGAGGCCATCAAGCCGCAGCACAAGCCGCTCAGCAGGACTCGACTCTTTCCCCCAGGAGACGGCAGTTGACAGATGAGAGAGAAATAACTTATATTGTATAGGGATCCTCTTTTACTGAGCAAATGGCAAAAGCAAAAAGAAAAATGGTCTTTTGAGACCGAAAGTCTAACTCCCAGGAATGAGCCTAAAACACGCACTGGGGAAAACTGAAACAATTTCCCACCACAGGGAGCTGAGAGCATCACAGAACCGTGGAGCCGAGACCCAGGAGAGGGGGAACTGGCAGAGCCCCTTCTGAGCCATCTCTGCAGAGTCCAGTCGGCGCGCCCACCCAGCCACAGCCCCTCTCCGAGGCCCGTCCACGTGTTCCCGTTGCCGCGGTGGACGCGAGCTGCCCTCTCTCATCGGCGAGGACGGCTGTCCAGGCTCCAGCGGGTCAGCGAAAGGGGATGGCGGCACTGGGCCTGCGGGTGAGCGGCTGGACGCTGCAGTGCTCACCACCCGGTCCCTCCACGACAGGACCAACCCACAGGCCACGAGGCAAAGAGGGTCATCTATGCTGGGCTTGCCCGCCTCGAGGGGGCTTGGACTTGCAGGTACAATTTTCTACCCACAGCAGCACGGCTCTGCACTCCGGACCCAGCCAGCCGGCAGACCCCTGGCGCAGACCCCTGGCGCAGACCCCTGGCGCAGGCCCCGCCCCGCAGCCCCGCCCCGCAGCCCTGCCCGGCAGGAGCAGCAATACCTTCTCGTGCAGCCGCAGGTGCTCCTCGCAGGCGCGGAGAGCCTCCTCAGGCTGTGACTCTCCGAGGGCGCACAGGGCGCCACACACCTGCTCCTGCACCTGAGGGTCCTTGTCGGTGACAGCGTCCAGCAGAATGGTGAACAGCCCTGCCGTGACAAAGCCCAGTGGGGTAGTCAGGCCCGGCCCCGACCCCACCATCGCTACGCTCAGCCTCTGAGGACTCGGCCCCACAGCTGGAGGAGACCGCCGCGCCGGCCTGGCCACTTTGCAGCCGCCACTGCGCTGGCCGGGATCTCTGGGACCCACTGGCCGCCTGCTCTGAGGTCACTCCAGCCACCTGTACCCCGACCTTCCAGCCCAGGCCACGTCTGCTCCACGTCTCCGGCCCCGCTGGATCCGATCCGAGCTCCTATAAAAGGCAGGCGGTGCAGACTCAGGGCCCCTTCGGAAGCTGCCCCAGGTGGCCCTCTGGCCCACACTCTGCCCTGTGCTTGCCAGGCGGCACCCCAGTCCCACCAGCTGCTTTCGCAGACTCCTCACCCTGGGGACTCCCCACACTCAGATCCAGGCCTCCGCCCCACGGACAGGACCCCCCATCCTCAGTGCCCCGAGAGCTCCGGGCGTGTGCCCGCCAGCGGTTCGCAGACCCTCACCCTGGGGATGGAACCTGTGGGGCAGGAACACCATTCCCAGCCTCTGCCCTGCCCTGGGCCATGCCCTCAGCAAACAGCTGGCCCTGGCTGCAAGCAGAGCGGCCAGCCAGAGTGGATGCCAGCCCTGGGGCTTTTGTAAGAAGGGACGAAGGCTCAGGGACCCTCCCACATGGAGCACGAAGCCCCCTGTGCCAGGCAAATGCCGTCCCCCACGCCAGACTGAGCCTGTGGCCAAACCTGGACCTCTGCGCCAGCATCTGCAGAGACGAGAGCTTTGTTTTCTTTTTTTTTCTAATGGAAACTTAGAGAAAGTGTGTGCGTGCAAGCGTCATTCCTTCCAAGCACATTTACTCAACGCCACGGGCTCCCCTGTGTCCCAAACTCAGAAACCGGCAGGCACGACATGGAGACCTGCCACACACTCACTCTTCACGTATGACTCGCTCATTGCTGTGGCCGTGGCTTCCTCTCGCCCGGTGTGAACATGGACAGCTGTCTTCAAACCTGGAGCAACCAGACGTGCAATATTTAAGTCATAAGCCTCCTCAGTTTTTGAGCAGTTACTGTGTTTGTGTAAAACACAAGGTTTAAACAATTTCGCCCTGGGGGAACTGTCTCTGCCACAGTTTGGCTGAAAGGCGTGCGGAGGACGGAAGGCACCGTCCCCTCAATGGTCACCGGCTCTCCTCCACCCCAGCAGCTGTCAGCCCCGCCGATGCGTGGCCGGCCCACCAGGGCTGGTCCTGATTGGCCCACGGTGGCCTGGGCAAGCGTGTTACCACCTCCAGCTACAGCATCTCCCTTCACTCTGTGCGCATCAGGTCTGGTGTTGCTGGTGGTCTGTGCGGAGCAGGGACACCCTCCCCGAGAGCCAAGAGCAACTGCCTTGGTGGCTGCGGGGCCAGGACTCCCCATGCCTGAGATCCCAGCACAATGTTAAATGAGCCTCCTGCTGGCCGAGAGACTGGGCGGGCAGCACAGGGATCTGGTGGGCTCCCTGGCGCCTGAAACCAACCATCCAAACAGCACACGGGATCCAAACACCACACGCCTCGAAGCGCCACTTGCAACAGATGGACCCAAAGGATAAAGCCCATGAAATAGGCAAGTGGCTCCCCACTTCACCACGTGGTCACACGCTCTGCCCTATGGCACACTCTCCGAGGACCTGTACAGTGCTGCTTTCTCACACTAGTGTCCTCGACTTGCTGGTCACCACCCTTCATTCCCCAGTCATCACCTATTCAGAAAAGGCTGAAGGTGGAGGCAGCAAAGGAGAGACGCCTGGCCTTGCTCCCGAGCATGGAGGATGTGCTCATTTGGTTGCGGCCACACGGGAAGGGGGCAGTGAGAAGTCACCTAATGCGGGGACAGGGTTAGGGGGTGGAATTTAAAATAAGTGAGAGGGCTTCCCTGGTGGCGCAGTGGTTGAGAGTCCGCCTGCCAATGCAGGGGACACGGGTTCGATCCCTGGTCCGGGAAGATCCCACATGCCGCAGAGCAACTAAGCCTGTGCGCCATAACTACTGAGCCTGTGCGCCTAGAGCCCGTGAGCCACAACTACTGAGCCTGCATGCTGCAACTACTGAGCCTGCGCACCTAGAGCCCGTGCTCCACAAGGAGAGAAGCCACTGCAATGAGAAGCCCATGCACCACAATGAAGAGTAGCCCCGGCTCTCTGCAACTAGGGAAATCCCGTGCACAGCAACGAAGACCCAACGCAATCAAAAATTAATTAATTAATTAATTAATTTTTTAAAAATAAGTGAGAATTCTAGATCAAGAAGGCACACTGGTCCTAAGCATTCACCCATCCCACCAAAACCTCAGTGAAATGACAGAAAAGATGCATGTTTTAAAAGAACAAACCCACAAGAGCACTAGAAAACAAGAAAAGATAAAATTAGCAGACCAGAAGCTTCCAGGAATCCCAGGCAGACAGAAAGCAGGCGGCGAGGACTGGTTTGCAGCTGGTGGCATCAGCAAGGTGTTTCCCCTTTCTGGAAAGGTCTGAAAATAACAAGGAAAACAAGAAATAAAAACACATATTCCACTGGCAGCGCAGCAAGAAGGTGGCAGAAACCACCCCCCCCCCCTCGAAAAGCTGAAAGGCGGAAGCGCCACAGCCGGCAGGCAGGTGTGAGGTGCACCGGCCACAGGCTTCAGAAAGCCCACAGGACACTTCTCAGAGGCAGGCACCCCCACACATGGAACCCACATCCTGAGTTCCCAGAACTGGTCTGAGTTTACAAGGCAAGCAGCCAGTTCCTGGGGCAGAGGCTTTGCCCTGTGGAAAGATACAGCTATGTCCACGCCTCAGAGAAAAGGGGCTAACCAGCTCCAGCTGGAACATCCTTCACACAAGTGCAGACAGCTGTGCTCACTCGACTCAAGTGGCAGCAAACGCAAACAAGCATAAGAGACGTCGGCCCCCAGCCCACCTGGGAGGGATGGACCCGTTTGCCATCTCAACCAAAACAACTAAGAAACTGAACAAAACACGTGAAGCCATAGTTCTCAGGCTGTTGGTTAACAGGAAACGAAGGGCAGGAAACCCTGAGGTCACTCCAGCTCGTCACCTATAGGGCACATCCAGCTGAGGACACTCAGGAAGGACCAGAGTTAGGACGGGGAGCATCTCGGGAGGCCTGAGTCTGGCTGGAGTTTGGAGGGTCTAGTACCAGAGAGAAGTCCAGAGACCTGCAGAGGGTCTCCTGGTCACTCAGTTGACTTACTGGCCAGCACAGGGGCAACAGAATAATGTCCCCAAAGATGCCCATGCCCTCATCCCCAGAATGTGAATATGTTACCTTATCTGGCAAAGGGACTTAGCAGATGGGATTAAGGGTACAGACCTTGAGGTGGAGAAATTACCCTGGATTATGTGGGTGAGACCAGCCTAAGTTCTTAAAAGCAGAGAACCTTTCCCAGCTGTGTCAGAGAGCTGAGATGGAAAAAGGGGGAGAAAATCAAAGCATGGGAAGAAAACCCACCATGGCTGGCTTTGAAGATGGAGGAAGGAGGGTCTGAGCCAACGAATATGGGCACCTATAGAAGCTGGGAACAACCCTCAGCTTACAGTCAGCAAGAAGACACGGACTTTGGTCCTACAGCCATAAAGAACCAAATTCTGCCAACAATCTGAAACAGCAGGAAACAGATCCTCCCCAGAGTCCCCAGAAAGGAGCACAGCCCTAGCAACCCAATTTGAGCCCCATGAGATCCATGTCAGCCTTCTGATCTTAAGAACTTTAAGATAATGAATATGTGTTGTTTAAGCCACTAAGTTTGTAGTAATTTGTTACAACAGCAATAGAAAACCAATAAAGCACGATGTTTAAGAAGAAATTACGGGGGCTTCCCTGGTGGCACAGTGGTTAAGAATCCGCCTGCCAATGCAGGGCACACGGGTTCGAGCCTTCCCTGGTCTGGGAAGATCCCACATCCCGTGGAGCAACTATGCCCGTGCGCCACAACTACTGAGCCTGTGCTCTAGAGCCCGCGAGGCACAACTACTGAGCCCGTGTGCCACAACTACTGACGCCCACGTGCCTAGAGCCCGAGCTCTGCAACAAGAAAAGCCACCACAATGAGAAGCCTGCGCACTGCAACGAAGAGTAGCCCTGGCTCGCCTCAACTAGAGAAAGCTGCACGCAGCAACGAAGACCCAATGCAGCCAAAAATAAATACATAAATTTATTTTAAAAAAAAAAAGAAGAAGAAATTACGCAAGGCCAGGAAAGGAGCCACCCAAAAGGATTAGCAGCAAATAATCCCTGGAGCTCACAATGAGGCAGGAACGGGCCTGCTCCCAGCAATCGGGGGGAAACACCACAACTCACAGGGTTCTGGGAAGGGCACTAAAAAAGATTTCAGCTCAGTAAAGAAGTAAAATTAGGGAATTCCTTGATGGCTTAGTGGATTCCAGGTTTTCACTGCCACGGCCTGGGTTCAATCCCGCAAGCTGTGCCATGCAGCCAAAAAAAGACAAAGAAAAAAAACAAGTAAGATTAGCCCGACGCTAAATGCCATTCTGATTTCACCTAACAAAGCTAAAAGCAAGACCTGAAAAGATCAAACTGTTCCCAAATAACTTAGCCACAACCCAGCACAAAGCTTGAGAATAACACTAGGAACACCAAAACATCTGGCACTAACAAAGTAAAACTACAATGTCTGTCATCCAATCAAAAATTACCAGGCAGGGACTTCCCTGGTGGTGCAGTGGTTAAGAATCTGCCTGCCAATGCAGGGGACACAGGTTCGATCCCTCATCCGGGAAGATCCCACATGCCGCGGAGCAGCTAAGCCGGTGCGCCACAACTACTGAGCCTGCATGCCACAACTACTGAAGCCTGCACGCCTAGAGCCTGTGCTCCGCAACAAGAGAAGCCACTGCAATGAGAAGCCCGTGCACCGCAACAAAGAGTAGCCCCCACTCGCCGCAACTAGAGAAAGCCTGCGCAGAGCAACGCAGACCCAACGCAGCCAAAAGTAAGTAAATAAATTTATTTAAAAAAAGAAATTACCAGACATGCAAACAGGCAAGAAAACTCAACCCATAAAGAGGATGAATCAATCAATAGACACTGAACCAGAAATGATACAGAGGAAAGAATTAGTAGTTAAGGACATTTAGATTATAATTGCATTTCATATATTCAAGAAACCACAGGAAACACTGAGTATGTTAACATAAAGAGGCTAAAGTACAAGAATGGGAAAAGAAAAACGAGGCTGACAACTAGTCATAAAAAAGCTGGAGTGACTATATTAATATTAGACAAAGTGGATTACAGAGACACAATTCTAAGCATTTATGCACCTAATAACAGAGCTTCAAAATACACAAAACCAAACCTAACAAAAACGCAAGGAGAAAGAGACAAATCCAAAACACAGGTAATTGTCAGAACAAGTGTACAGAAAATTGCTAAAGGTACAGGAGACCTGAACAATACCGACAACCAACTTAAGTAGTATTTATAGAACGCTGTATTCATTAACAGTAGGATATGTATTTTTTCCAAAATCACATGAAACATTTACCAAGACTGACCATATTCTGAGCAATAAAACAAGTCTCAATAAACCTAAAAGAATTCGAGTCATAGAAAGTATGTTCTCTGAGCACATAGAGTTAAATTTGAAATCAATAAGAGAAAGCTATCTGAGAAATCCCCAAGTATTTAGGGGATATGCTTCAAAATAATGCATGAGTCAAAAAAGAAATCAAAAATGAAATTAGAAAGCATTTTGAAGTGAATGAAAATGAAGACATCAAAATTTGTGGGAAATGTATAGCACTAAATGTCTGTATCAGAAAAGAAGAACGACTTTGTGAATTTGAATAAAAGAAACCTAATTTAGCAGGGAGTGCGGAGGCCAGAGTGGGAGCTCCTGTGCACTACCACTCCAGGTGAATCACAGACCCAACAGGAAGAGTCATGACTTGCATTCCCAGCAGGAAGATGTCTCTACTTTAGGACCCTGGCAAGAGGAAGGAAGATCTCTCCTTGCCCGGCAACAAGCCCAGCAGATGGGAACCCTCTCAGCTCAGGCACTGGGAAGCCATCACCATCCTGAACTCTCCCATCCCTCCTGTGGACTTTCCTTCAGAGCAGCCCCTCCCAACTTCCTCCTTTTTCTCTGTAAAGTAACTTCCTCTCCTTTGTTTGCTGGACTAGCCTATAGTTTTTGCTATACCATGGCTGCAATTCTCTGCTATTCCCAAATAAACACATTTTGCGGGTAAAATAACTGGCTGTTTTAGTTTTAAGGTCAACAACATCAAATTCCACCTTAAGGGACTCCCCTCGTGGCGCAGCGGTTAAGAATCTGCCTGCTCGGGGCTTCCCTGGTGGCGCAGTGGTTGAGAGTCCACCTGCCGATGCAGGGGACACGGGTTCCAGGGGACACGGGTTCGAGCCCTGGTCCGGGAAGATTCCACATGCCACGGAGCAACTAAGCCCATGCACCACAACTACTAAGCCTGCACTCTAGAGCCTGCGAGTCACAACTACTAAGCCTGCATGCCACAACTACTGAAGCCCCTGTGCCTAGACCCCGCGCTCCACAACAAGAGAAGCCTGTGTGCCGCAACGAAGAGTAGCTCCCGCTCACCGCAACTAGAGAAAACCCACGTGCAGCAACGAAGACACAACACAGCCAAATAAATAAATAAATTTATTTAAAAAAAAATGCCACCTTAAGAAACTAGACACTCAAAAGAAGCAAAAGGAAATAATAAGTATCAGTACATAAATCAAAGAAATAAAAACAAAGAATAGAAAAAGAAAATCAAAGTACCAAAGGCTAGTTATTTGAGAAGATCAATCAATTTGATAACCTCCAGCCTGACTGATCAGGAAAAAGAGAGAAAACACAAATTACCAATCTTAAGAATGAGAACAGTGACATCATTACAGATTCTACAGATATTAAAAGGATAGTAAGAATATATTCTGAATAACTTTTTGCCAGTAAATTGGACAACTTAAAAGAAATAGACAAGTCAATTATACCTCAATAAAAAATTATAAAAATTTAAAAAATAAGAGAAATAGGGCTTCCCTGGTGGCACAGTGGTTGGGGGTCTGTCTGCCGATGCAGGGGACGTGGGTTCGTGCCCCGGTCCGGGAAGATCCCACATGCCGCAGAGCGGCAGGGCCCGTGAGCCATGGCCGCTGAGCCTGCGCGTCCGGAGCCTGTGCTCCGCAACGAGAGAGGCCACAGCAGTGACAGGCCCACGTACCGCAAAAAAATAAATAAATAAGAGAAATAGACAAGTTCCTTGAAAGACAGACTATCAAACCTCACTCAAGAAAAAACAGATAACCTAAATAGCCCTATACCTAATAAAGAAATTGAACTTGTAGTTAAAAGCCTTCCCACAGAGAAAACTCTAGGCCTAGATGACTTCCCTGGGGAATTCTGTCAAACATTTAAGGAAGAAACAATACCAACTATACACAAATTCTTCCAGGAAAACTGAAAATAAAAAGCACTTACCAAGACTTCCCTGGTGGCACAGTGGTTAAGAATCCACCTGCCAATGCAGGGGACACGGGTTCGAGCCCTGGTCTGGGAAGATTCCACATGCCACGGAGCAACTAAGCCTGTGCACCACAACTACTGAGCCTGCGCTCTAGAGCCCACGAGCCACAACTACTGAGCCCGCACACCACAACTACTGAAGCCCGCACACCTAGGGCCCGTGCTCTGCAACAAGAGAAGCCACCGCAATAAGCCTGCGCACCGCAACAAAGAGTAGCCCCTGCTCGCCGCAACTAGAGAAAAGCCCACGCCCAGCAACAAAGACTCAATGCGGCCAAAACTAAATAACGAACTAAATAAAAACACTTACCAACTGATTCTCTGAGGCCAGCATAACTCTGATAACAAAACCAGACACAGATACTACAAATAATGAAAACTATAGACCAATATCCCTCACAGACACAAAATTTCTTGACAATATTTTATCAAATCATATCCAACATGTAAAAAGGATAATACATCATGACTAAATTGGGTTTATCCTATGAATGCAAGGTTGGTTGAGTATTTTTAAGTGCAGCCAATGTAAGTCACATTAACAGACCAAAAAATAAAAACCATATAATCATCTCAATAAATGCAGAAAAAGCATTTGCCACAATCCAACATCCACTTATAATAAAAATTATCAACAAACAGGAATAGAAGGGAACTTCCACAACCTGACAAAGAGCACCTAAGGGAAACCTATAAGAACATCCTTAATGGTAAAAGACTAAATGCAATCCCTGTAAGATGGGGGACAAGGCAAGGATGTCTGCTCTCACCCATTCTATTCACTATCATACTGGAGGCTCCAGCCTATGCAATAAGGCAAGGAAAACAATAATATAAGGCATCCAAATTGAAAAAGAAGTAAAACTGTTTTTATTCACAGATGATGTGGCCATCTATGCAGAAAATCCTACAGAACCTACAAGTGGAACCAGATCAATAAGTCAGCTAGCAAGATCACAGGATATAAAATTAACATTAAAAAAGCAACGTACGGGGCTTCCTTGGTGGCGCAGTGGTTAAGAATCCACCTGCCAATGCAGGGGACATGGGTTCGATCCCTGGTCTGGGAAGATCCTACATGCCACAGAGTAACTAAGCCTGTGCACCACAACTACTGAGCCTGCACTCTAGAGTCCACGAGCCACAACTACTGAGCCCACAAGCCACAACTACTGAGCCCACGTGCCACAACTACTGAAGCCTGCACACCTAGAGCCCGTGCTCCCCAACAAGAGAAGCCACCGCAGTGAGGAGCCCACGCACCGTAATGAAGAGTAGCACCCACTCGCCTCAACTAGAGAAAGCCTGCGCACAGCAACGAAGGCCCAACACAGCCAAAAATAAATAAATTAAAAAAAAATTAAGAACAATAAAGCAACTGTATTTCCATATACTAACAATAAACAAAAATTGAAAAAGCCACACCATTTGCCACTGAGCAAAAATTATATGAAATATTTGGGGATAAATTTGACAAAAGATGGACCTGGTGAGAGATATTAAAGAAAACTTAAATAAATGGAGAGAAATACGGTAAAAGGATAACAATTTTTTGCAAATGCATCTACGGATTGAAGGCATTCCCAATCAAAATCCCAGAATGTTTTTTGTAGAAATTGACAGACTGATTCTAAACTCATATGGAAATGCAAAGGACCTAGAATAGCCAAGACAACTCTGAAAAAAAGCAAACCAAACAAAATTGGAGAACTTACACTACCTGACTTCAGGACTTATATGTCCAGTTTTCAACAAAGGTACAAAGGCAACTGAGTGGAGAAGAGACAGTCTTTCAACAAACAGTACTGAACAACTGGACACCCACATACAATAAGTAAACTCCAATCTATACCTCACACCACACACAAAAACTCCAAGTGACCCACAGACCTAAATGTGAAACTTAAAACTATAAAACTTCTGGAAAGAAACATGGAAGAAAATATCCATGACTGACACCAAAAGCAAAATCTATAAAAGAAAAACTTGATAAACTGACATTTGTCCAAGCACTGCTCTTTGAATATGCTGCTAAGGGAGTGGCAACTGAACGAGCGAGCACCTCTAAGGCCACCACTCAGTGACAGACATGCCATGATCAACGTCAGCGGCCCCCCACCCTCCTCACTCCACCCCCACCCTGCACATCAGACAGCAGGTGCCCTGCTCCTTCTCTGAGAGCTGATCCCTGGTGGCCGCCTCACCTAACCCTGCCTTTGGCCACTTCCTCCACACTGAGTGCTGGCCTTTGTCAAACGCAGGTCACATCACGTCACACCGCTTCTCACTGATCTTCACTGTTGCCCACAGAATCAAACCAACACCTTCAACGAGGGCCGTCACAACCTAGACCCAAGCCCCTCTCTGCTTCTCTCTCGCCCCTCACGCTGCAGGCGTCCAGCACCTGAATGCCCTGGGCCAGGGCATTCAGCTCTCGCACCTCTGCTTCTGTTGGTCCCGACAAGTACCGTGCCCTGCCCTCCCCCTCCACCCCGGTAAACCCACTCATTCCTCAAGGGCCAGTCCCTTAGCACACCCCTCCAGCGGGTGACCCAGTGTTCCTGCGGCCCTGGCTCCTACGGGGACTGTGGCGTCAGTTCCAAACAGTGACAGTTGTGCGTGCCAGTCCGCTCCAGCGCACTGTGAGTGGGGAGAAAAGTTGTGGTTTATATCCTTAGTATGCACGCAATTTCAAAAAACAAACAAAAGCTGTTCATTGAAGGAAAAGACCCAAAATCCTCCCATAAGACTCAATATTATACAACTGTCAATTTTCCTTCATCTACAAATATGTGAGTCAGGCTACTGAAGGGTACTTGATAAAATGGTTCCAAAGTTCATATGGAAGAATCAACAGACAAAAGTAGCCAACTAAATTCTGAAAAGTATGTGAAAAGGATTTGTCCTATGTTATGTTAAAACGTATTAAAAGGCTACCGTAATTAAAACTATGCTATTGTTCTAAGAAGAGGTGCACAAATCAACAAAACTGTATAGAAAGTCCAGAAATAAACACCAATAAGGAAGAAAAAGAAAGGGAGGGTTTTAAATAATGAAGACAGATTAGCCAATAGTGTTGGAACAGCTAGTTAGGGATTTAGGGAAAAGTATTAGTCTTCCCTGCATCTTTCCTTACCCCAAAATAAATGCTAGATGGATACAAGTGTTACATGTAAAAATGAAATGTAAGTCCTAAGTAGAAAATACAAGTACACATTTTATAGTCTTGGAGTAGGAAAGGACTTTCTAAGCCAGACACAAAAACCCACACACCTTGATGAATGTTGTTCAGTTGGACTATATAAAATTTTTTAATTTCTGAAAGTCAAAAACACACATAAATTGAAGACCATATCCATACACATACAACCCCACACTCCCACAACTCACCCCATCCTCGGTGGAGCATAAAGTAACTAAAAGACAAAGCAGGTCCAACCGTTCATAACCGTTCATAATCAAGAGGCTAAACTGTCTCATACTAACACACAAAGGAGCTCATCCGCATCAACAAGACAAACAAGAAGGAGGGCGGCATGCAGACGGCCAGTCCAGGACTGGGCTCTGCCCGCGTCACGAGTGAGCCGCTGGGAGTAAGGCCTGCACACAGCTGCGCTCTGCCAGCACCAGACGTTGTCAGTGCTGTGGCCACCACACAGGTGCGGACAACCAGCAGAGCCTGTGGAGTGTCCCCCACAAGCCCAAATGGTCGCGCTGCGTGACGGGGTCACCCACCTCTCGACATCCGTCTACAGAAGCCCTCCCATGAGTGCAGATGTTAGAAAACACACGTGTCAATCAGGGATCTCGTTAGACTTTTTAAAAAACAAGCACTGGAAAAAGGTGGTTGTCAAGTAAGTATAAACTACCTGGCTGGTGGAAGAGCCGGGCTTGACCGGTTTTGTAAGTTTCCACCTGCTGCCCCTGCCCCAGGCCAGGAGGTCTGTGGAGCAGACAGACCTGTGAGCACAGAGCTGACAGCAAATCGAGGTGAACATGCTGCAGGGGAAGGGGGTGCAGAGACGGGGACGGGTCTGGGAGGCTCCCCGCGTCCCACAGGATGCACTGAAGAGGCACCATCTCCTTTAATCTGCACGGCCAAGCAGGTCTGCGAGGGACGTGCTGTCAGCAGCTGGTCAGCGATGGGGTGGGACTTCCGCCGGGACTGGCTCCTGCACTGCCCTCCTCCACACCTGCCCAGATGCTCCCAGCACAGGGCACGGAGCAGGGCCAACAGGGTCCTCCCACGCTGGACACGCTGTGGGTGAGCGCGGAAGCAGCTCCCTCCTCCCTCTCCCACCCCTCCTCCTTGCTCACCTGTACTGAGCATTCATTCAATGGCATTTAGTAATGCCCACCAGGTGCTGCCCCCACCCACAGAGCCCCTGGCCTGAAAGATGCCCACTTGTATTATGGCTGCCACATGAACTGGCACACGCTAACAGAGGTGCTGGGCCAACTTTGCTGAGCCGGAGGGGGGTCAGAAGTGGGTGTGGGAGGCCAAGGAGGCCACACACAGCCCAGCCCAGAGGCAGCCAGGAGCTGGTCTGGAGGGTAGGTGTGTGAGGGGAGACTGGGAAGTCAGGAGGCCCTGGGGGGGTCACGGGAACTCCCCACCCCCACCCACACACAAGGCCCAGGGTCTTCCCCTCTCTTAGCACAGGAGCTAGAGAAGGAATCAACTTCCAGAGTCCCCGACAAGAACCTGGGCAGATGACCCAGGAAGCACAGTCCTTTGAGAACACCGCTTCTCAACATAAGCCATGCTAAGCGGTGTCACCCCAAAACTGGGTGGCCCTCCAGCTCAGTGGAGAAAGCACGTTTCTCATGACGTCCAGCAGCCAACATTCCGTGAGCACCGAGCAGGAGCCTTCCTGGGGCCCTACCTTGAGAAGATCAAGTAACTCAGCTCCACGAAGGGGCTCACGAGATCTGGGGCTGCTGATCACAGACAAGCAGCGAGCCGGCTGTCCACCTGGGCCTCGGTGGACCCTGGGTCTGAACTAAGCACAGACACCTGCTTCCAGGCACAGGCGGCAGCTGTGAAGGTGAGGGAGCAGGCAAGCAGCCACAGGCTCCACCTCTGATCCCCTGAGGGCCCTCAGCAGGCAGCAAACAGCCCTGGAGGAGTGAGAAACAGCAAGACGCAGGTCCAAACAATCCACCACAGCGTGCACATCGGTTTCAAGGTAACCAAGACAGCTCAGCTCCAGGTGATCCTATTCTGACACCAAAGAGAGACGAGAGACACGTGCTCGCGGGAGCCATGGTGGCCGACGACCCTGCTGACAACAGCATCCCCAGGCCCTTTGGCTGCCAGGACCACAGGGGCAACCACGTCACAATCATGCCACCACTCAAGTGTCCCACACTGATGATTCCCGCATGGGTCTCCTGGGGCCCAGCGCCTGCTGGCCTTCTCCATCTGGACCACCATCGCCACGCACACTCAACAGCTCTAACACCATCGTCACCCCGACTTCTCCCCGACCCCCACCTCACCTGCCTCTTTTCCTGTGTCATCGTGCACTCAGCTACGTGGGTCAGAGGTCAGCATCACCCCCTCCTGTTCCTCTATCTCCCTCCCCACACCCTACAGTGACTCACTGACCACCTTCTTCCCCACCTCTACCACCATCCCTTTCCAGGGTGGTCCCCTCAGCCAGCTTCCACCCCAACCCCACCTGCCCCCCGCACCAGGCAGCCGCTCCCGCTTACATCCCCACACCCGCCCCCTCTGCCCCCCGCACCCCTTTGTGCCTCACTGCCCTTGAGCTTACCAGTCAGCCCCGCCCCCACCCCGGCTGGGCCGGCAAAGGGCAACCTCAGGCCCTAGCTGTGCTGGCGCTCCAGGAAAACCAGAACCCAAACTTGGGCCTAAGGGCCCAGGGGCTGACTGGGAGCCAGCCCTGGCCTAGCACCACGTAGCTCTCACCTAGATTGAGATCGGGACTTCCTGCAGCCCTCTAGCTTCACGCCTACCTTACATGACCAGTAATCCTCAGGACTGTGGACAAAGTACCTCCCTGCTCTACAGTCAAAGAGAAAATGGAACGAATACAACGGCCCCTGCGCGTTGGGACTCTCGGGTTTAGGCTTAGCTTCCCATAGGGAGGACCCCGTTTTCCCCCCGGGGAAGCAAGGACGTGGACCACACGCCTCTGGAGTGACAGGCGCTACAACTGGGGACCGAGCGCCCCCCAGGGAGGAGACGGGCACAGAGACCAGGTACCCCGAGTCCCACCCTGGGAGGGGACGGGCACGGGGGCCGGGCTCCCCATGCCGTTGCGACGAAGAATGTGAGCGGCTCGGCTCCCAGGGCGCTCTTCCGGGTTGTGACGCGGCAAATGCGGCTCCGCGCGCAGCTGGGCGCACCTGAGCCCGGGGAAGGGGGTGGGCTCGGCCCCGCGACGCCCGGGACCCTTTCCGCGCTCGCTCGGTGACCTTGGAGAGGCGCCCCCTGACTCGGTTTCCCGCGGCGGCCTGGCCAAGGGGGCGGCCCGAGAGTCCGCAGCCCAGGCTTCCCCGAGGGGCGCCTCGCCGAGTTACCGCCGCCAGCCCCGATCCCCAGCCCCAACCCCGTTTACCTGAGGAGCCGCGGCGGCCGCAGCCCGGGATCCGCCCTCCCGCCTGCCGCTGACCGGAGTGGGCGGGGCCACGCGGCGAGCCCCCCCCGCCCCCCCTCCCCCGCCAACCGTGGCCCGGCGCGCGGCAGCCCGGCCCCGCCCCCAAGCGATCTCTGCGCTCACTGGTCGGAGGTGCGTCCCTCTCGCCCTCTCCACCTGGTCCCCCGAACCCCAGAGAGTGAGAGTGCGCAAACTCCGCCTCGCGCTCGGCCCCGCCCCCGGCCGCCCCGTGACCGCCACACCTGACTGTTGGGCGCCAGTAGGGCAGCCCTGTCGGCCTCAAGGCGTGCGGCCGGCCACTGCGCAGGCGCAGGACGCGGCTCCCTTCCCACTCTGCCGTGTCCTCGTACGACATTTACACCGCGATGATCCCGGCACACAGACACCGCCCCACATACCGGGAGAGGCATCGGCGACGCCGGCTCGGCGCGTCAGTGCGCCCAAAGCCGGTCCTCTCACAAGCACATACCTGTCCAGGTACGCACGCCAGGTGGGACTGACCTGGACACACACAGGCACTGTCATGCCCTATATCTCTCACACATGCACACACACTGAACACCCAACCAACACCCGAGAGACCCAGGGCCGAGGAACCCTCCGCAGAAAGGTACACACACGCAAGCCGGAGGCACACGTCCAGTATGCCAACAGACCGTGGGAATCAAGATGAGCAGCCATAGGGCTTTCCTGGTGGCGCAGTGGTTGAGAGTCCGCCTGCCGATGCAGGGGACACGGGTTCGTGCCCCGGTCCGGGGGGATCCCACATGCCGCGGAGCGGCTGGGCCCGTGAGCCATGGCCGCTGAGCCTGCGCGTCCGGAGCCTGTGCTACGCAACGGAAGAGGCCATGACAATGAGAGGCCCGCGTACCGCAAAAAAAAAAAAAAAGATGAGCAGGCATCAATGAAACTCCTAGGGACTTCCCCGGTGGCCCAATGGTTAAGAACCCACCTGCCAATGCAGGAGACACGGGTTCCGGGTTTCAGCCCTGATCCGGGAAGATCCCACATGCAGCGGAGCAACTAAGCCCGTGCACCACAACTACTGAGCCTGCGCCCCAGAGCCCGCGAGCCACAACTACTGAGCCCGCAAGCTGCAACTACTGAAACCAAGCACCTAGAGCCCATGCTCCGCAACAGAGAAGCCAACACAATGAGAAGCCTGCACACCACAACCAAGAGTAGCCCTCGCTCCCACAACTAGAGAAAAGCCCAGGCCCAGCAACAAAGACCCAGCGCAGCCAAAAATAAATAAATAAATTTAAATAAATAAATAAATTTATTTATTTATTTTAAAAAATAAAACTCCTAGAAGAGAACATAGGCAAAACATTCTCTGACATAAATCGTACCAATGTTTTCTTAGGTCAGTCTTCCAAGGCAATAAAAGTAAAAGCAGGCCTTCCCTGGTGGCGCAGTGGTTGAGAGTCCGCCTGCTGATGCAGGGGACATGGGTTCGTGCCGCGGTCCAGGAGGATCCCACATGCCGCAGAGCGGCTGGGCCCGTGAGCCATGGCCGCTGAGCCTATGCGTCTGGAGCCTGTGCTCCGCAACGGGAGAGGCCATGACAGTGAGAGGCCCGCGTACCACAAAAAAAAAAAAAAAAAAAAGTAAAAGCAAAAATAAATAAATGGGACCTAATCAAACTTAAAAGCTTTTGCACAGCAAAGGAAACCATAAACAAAACAAAAAGACATCCTATGGAATGGCAGAAAATATTTGCAAATGATGCGACCAACAAGGGCTTTATTTCCAAAACATACAAACAGCTCATAGAAATCAATTAAAAAAAAAAACCCCAATCGAAAAATGCACAGAAAGGACATCCCTGGTGGCGCAGTGGTTAAGAATCCGCCTGCCAATGCAGGGGACATGGGTTCGAGCCCTGGTCCGGGAAGATGCCACATGCTGTGGAGCAACTAAGCCCGTGCACCACAACTACTGAGGCTGTGCTCTAGAGTCCGCAAGCCACAACTACTGAGCCCACGTGCCACAACTACTGAAGCCAGCATGCCTAGAGCCCATGCTCTGCAATAAGAGAAGCCACTGCAATGAGAAGCCCGCACACCACAACGAAGAGTAGCCCTGGCTCACCACAACTAGAGAAAGCCTGCAGGCAGCAATGAAGACCCAACTCAGTCAAAAGTAAAATAAATAAAATAAATACACTTATTTTTTTTAAATGCACAGAAGACGTTTCTCCAAAGAAGACATACAGATGGCCAATAGGCACATGAAAAGATACTCAACATTGCTAATTATTAGAGAAATACAAATCAAAACTGCAATAAGGTACCACCTGACACCAGTCAGAATGGCCATCATTAAAAAGTCTACAGGGCTTCCCTGGTGGCGCAGTGGTTGAGAGTCCGCTTGCCGATGCAGAGGACATGGGTTCGTGCCCTGGTCCGGGAAGATCCCACATGCCGTGGAGTGGCTGGGCCCGTGAGCCATGGCCGCTGAGCCTGCGCGTCCGGAGCCTGTGCTCCACAACGGGAGAGGCCACAACAGTGAGAGGCCCGCGCACCGCAGAAAAAAAAAAAAAAAAAAAAAGGCTACAAATAACAAATGCTGGAGAGGGTGTGGAGAAAAGGGAACCCTCCTACACTGTTGGTGTGAATGTGAAGTGGTGCAGCCACTATGGCAAACAGTATGGGGGTTCCTCAAAAAACCCAAAATAGAGTTGCCATATGAGCCAGCAATCCCACTCTTGGGCATATATCTGGAGTAAACTATAAGTTGAAAAGATACATGTACC
Organism: Delphinapterus leucas; assembly: GCF_059928025.1. Taxonomy (NCBI): domain Eukaryota; kingdom Metazoa; phylum Chordata; class Mammalia; order Artiodactyla; family Monodontidae; genus Delphinapterus; species Delphinapterus leucas. Next base: position 631,301 of record NC_143145.1, read on the forward strand.
TCAGTGTTAATAGCAGCACTATTTACAACAGCCAAGACATGGAAGCATCCTAAGTGTCCACTGACAGATGAATGGATAAAGAAGATGTGGCACATATATACAATGGAATACTACTCAACCATAAAAAAGGATGAAATAATGCCATTTGCAGGGACATGGATGGACCTAGAGATTATCATGCTAAATGAAGTAAGTCAGAAAGAGAAAGACAAATATAACGTTACCCTCCCCTTGAAATACCTGGCGCAGCTTCTCTTTTCCTAACCCCCAGGTCAGTAGCAAACCAGTTAGTTTGCCCATATTTTCTATACTCCAGGCAGTTTGCTAGACAAGGGTTGTGGGTGAGCAACGGAATATCAAACACCAGCCTTGTTCTCAAGCAGCTCACAGTCCAACAGGGATAACAAAATGTGTCGCAGCAGTTCAATTCCAAGCATTCTAAGGCTTTCCCTGCAGTGGGAGTACCCTGTGGACTGTGGATCCCAGTGGGGACAAGTCCAGTCCCCAGCCACTGCCAGGACGGCAGCCCCCAGCCACTGTGCATTCCAGCTCACAGAAGAGAGACTACGACTTGGGCCTCAGTTGTGTCGTCTGGAAAGGGGGCATCGCTTGGTGTTACTCAGATTTGAAATCCTGGGTGTGAACTGCCTACCACAGGACAGGCACGTCGGGTGCAGTCTGTGCACAGAAGCAGGACTCTGGGAGCTGGTAGTTGCCCCTTAGAACAGCACCTGGCTCACAGCAGGCACTTAGGAAACATTGGCTCCCCATGGTAAAAGCACTCACAGAAGACTCCAGGGGCCAGGAGAAGGGAGGGACCATGCTGGCGCATCTCTCCTGGAGCTGGGGGTTTGAGGTGGACCCAGGTGGGGGCGAGGGTTACTTGCTTGCTTGGGAATGTGTCATCAAGTGTGTAGACAGCTCTGGGGGAAAGGCCTCTGCAGCAGGTCTTGGCCTGGGCAGAAGCTTCCAGGCCTGAGCAGAGGAAGGCTGGGTGGCTTTGGGAATTCTCTGGCTGGCCAGTGGTTTTTTTGTTTGTTTGTTTTTGTTTTTTGGCTGCGTTGGGTCTTCAGTGTTGCGCGTGGGCTTCCTCTAGTTGCGGCGAGCAGGGACTACTCTTCGTTGCGGTGCGTGGGCTCCTCATTGCAGTGGCTTCTCTAATTGTGGAACAGACTCTAGGCGCGTGGGCTTCAGTAGTTGTGGTTTGTGGGCTCTAGAACACAGGCTCAGTAGTTATGGCGCATGGGCTTAGTTGCTCCGTGGCATGTGGGATCTTCCTGGACCAGAGATTGAACCGGGGTGTCCTGCATTGGCAGGCGGATTCTTAACTGCTGTGCCGCCAGAGAAGTCCCCAGGCCAGTGGATGTGACTTTGCACTTTCACTGCCAAAGGCCTGGATTCAATCCCTGGTCGGGGAAATAAGATCCTGCAAGCCTCACAGCACCGTCCAAAAAACGCCTCTTTTGGCCCTTGGGGTTCTCACCCCAGAGAATGGGCCTCGCGCAGGGTAGGGCTGGTTCCAGCAAGATGTTCTTAGGGCAAGCAAGTCCTGGGGGATAGGACACCCCCTTCGAGGGCACACTGCAGGTACAGCTACAGAACCTTCCATTCTAGAATCTGCCCCTGCTATCCCAGAGCCTGCCTTCCCCCATGCCAGTCTATGGTTGTGCAGCTGTGTTAGCCTCCCACCCCGAGTTCTCAGTCCTGGTCCCTCCTGTGTCTCTGCCCCAGTCCCAGGAAGACTTCAGAAGCTTGGCTGCAGCCTTGAGGGGGCGCAGGTCCCAGCTGGCCTCCTGCAGCCCCATCACCCCTGTCCCGCTAACAGCTCAGGCCTCAGTCACGCCTCCCGTCCCCCATCCCCAAGGCCCTGCGGTGAGCTGGATGGCCCCAACCCCTTCCGCAGTGCCCTGACCTCCGGAAGGTCAGACCAGACATTCATGGACCAGAGAGCCTTCATGGAGCAGGTATGCCAATGCAGGGACAACAGCTACCTGCCTTCCTCCAAGAAGATCAGCTCTGGGGCCTTCTCCAAAGTCTACCTGGTCTATGCCATGCAGGAGCACACACAGCACAACTCCAAGCTGGCCTCTGACCTGCGGGGCACATGCCACACCACGGAGAGGCAGGCCGCCTCCTCCCCATGGGGTGGGGGATCCGTGGTTCACCCTCCAGCCCAGCCCTGAGGCCCCTGTCCTAACCCCACTCAGGCACTGCCCAGGTGCTCTGGCCCCCTCCTGGTCCTGCATCCTCCCTGAAGGCCAAGGCTCGGGCAGGCTGATCACTCCCAGTTCCTGGATCCGTTGAACACATAAGTGCCTGGGACAGGAGTGAGCAGGAGACCAGAGCTGCCCGCCAAGGACGCTGCTCACCGAGCCTTGCCCCGGCCAAGTTCAGCAACATGCACAAAGGCCACAGGGCCTGTTCTGCCACATCCCGCCCCCAAGGGGCTGTGGTCTTCGCACAGTGGCCACCCTCCACCCCCGCAGGTGGCTATCAAGATCGTCTCCACCGCTGAGGCCTCTGTGGAGTTCTCCTGCAAGTTCCTGCCCTGTGAGATCTCGTCACTCAGTGCTACCTACAAGCACCTGAACGTGGTGGGCAGAGACCCCAAGACATCCTGGTCCCCTCCTGCCCAGCCCAGGCCTGCCGCCTTCCCCTCCTGGGACCCTTACGCTCGAGCCCAGCCCCATCCTGAGACCCCAATCCAGTGCACCTGACAGCCCCTCCTCGGGGTGATGGCAAGCGGGCGGGATCCAGTAGGTGCAGCTCTACGAGACCTACCGGAACAGCTGGCGCGCCTACTTGGTGCTGGAGCCAGCGGCCCGTGGTGACCTGCCGGAGCACATCAATGCCGTGTCCCACGACTGCCGCTGCCCGGGGCTGGAGCAGGGGGCCCACAGGCTGTTCCGGCAGCTAGTCAGCGCCGTCGCGCACTGCCCCAACTCAGGCATGGCAGTTGAGGGCGCCGCCCAGCCCACCCGCCCACCGCATGGAGAGAGCCGCCTGAGCTCAGGCCCAGCCTCACCTCCGCTTCCCCATGCAGGGACCTAAAGTGTGAGAACATCCTGCTAGATGACCGAGGCTTCCTAAAGCTGAGCGGTGAGCCTGCGGCCCAGCCCGCAACCCTGCCCCCAGCCTGCGCCAACTAACTGAGGTCTTCGACTTCTGCGGGCCACACATACCCCACTCTCGCCCCAGCCAGGCACCCAGTGTCTACGCTGGCTTGCTCCAAACTTCTGACCCCAGTCTGCCTTGTCCTTCAATCCCCCTAGGAGGCCTACACCCCACCCTCGCCCAGAGCCACACTTGCAGTAACCCCACACACCCCATGCCCACCACACAGCCACCCCGCAGGAGCCCACTTACACCCCGCCCCTCACCCGCCCCCCCGCCCTCCCTGTATGCCCCCTGCAGACTTCGGCTTTGCCAATCGGTAGGGGCTTAAGAACTCGCGGCTGAGCACCTTCTGCGGCTCTGTGGCCTACACAGCCCTGGAGGTCCTCACGCGCAAGTACAGCGGGGAGCAGGCTGACCCGTGGAGCCAGGGAGCGCCACCTCATGGGCTCCAGGACCCCTAGGGAGGGGAGGGGAGGGGGCACGCCCTGGGAAGCCCACGCCCCCAGAGGTGTCATCCTCTACGCCATGGTGACCGGGAAGCTGCCCTTCAAGGAGCGCCAGTCCCACCGCATGCTGTACCTGATGCGCCGGGGCCCCATCTTACGGCCAGGCCTGTCCCCAGGTGAGCGCCTCCACCCTGTGTCCCTCCCCGGTCCCAGCCCGCACCCAGGTGGGCGGCAAGAGAGAGCTGGGTCCAGAGAGGTGGAAATGTGTTGGTGGCCCCGCTAAGCCTGAACCCTGCACTAGCCCAGGGCAGGCCGCCTCACCTCTCTCTGCCTGTCTCCCCACATGTGAAACATGGACACCCTACGGCCGTTTGGGAAGACTGAATGGGATGACCCCTCCAAGCTGCCAGCATTGTTGGCCGTGATGGCTGCGGGCTGGGGCGCGAGAGAGCAGTGGCATCTGTAGGCCACATCCTTGAGCCCTCACCCGCAGAGTGCCAGGACCTAATCCGAGGCCTGCGCCAGCTGCGCCCGCGAGCGCGCCTGGGCCTGCAGCAGGTGGCCGCGCAGCACGGGAGGCTGCCCGCCGCACATGCGCTCTTCCGCACCGTGCTCAGCGGCGTCACACCAGGTGCTGCATGCCCACCAGTGTGGGCAGGTGGGCGGCTCCTCAGCGCCCCACCTGACCCTCCCACTCCGGTCAGTTGCAAAGAAGCCTGAGGAGTCCGAGCTCCCAATGTCCCCAGACAACGTGGAGCCCAGCGCGGACTCAGATTCCCCAAGGCCGCTCCTGCACCTGCGGCAACCCCAGCAACAGTGCACCCCCCTTGAGAGTGCCTCTGGTCCGGCGCCCGAGCCCACGGAGTCTCCCCCGAGACGAGGTGCGACCCTGCCGGGCTGGGACTCTGGAGCACGGAGACGGCCAGTCGTGCGGTGAGCCCCTCCAGGCATCCGCTGTCGCCATGCTCCATGTCTGCCATCCGGACCGTGCCTGGACACTACTTGGTTAACTGAAGGTGGGCGGGAGGGTGGGGGTGAGGCCAAATAGAGCGTTTATCCTGTGGAGCCAACGGTGTGGACTTCTCAAGGCAGGAAGAGGGCCGCGGGCCTTGGGGCATCTGGAAAACAGTCCACACACCTCCAGGCCAGAGCTTTCATTTATCTGGGAGGAGGGAGGGAAGAGAGAGGGGACCGCACAGGAGGGAGGCACCCGGCACCCACGAAGAAGCCAGCCTTGATGGGCGCACCAGTGGAGTGTCTCCAGCTTTGGAGGGTGGTCAGGGGAAAGACGAGCCCAGGGCAAGGCTGCAGGCACATCAGGGAGGCTCTCAGCTCGGCAGGCAAGGGGCTCTGGGGAGCTGAGGCTCAGGCAAGCTGACCAGCGAGAGGGCCTAGCTAGTGGGGGAGAGCGAGGGCATCAGGTCAGCCCAGGACTGGGAAATAGGACTTGAGGAGCTTGCAAAGAGCAAAGGGCAGGTTTGGGCACAGGTCAAGTGGAAAGGTGGGGAGCATGAAGGGGAGGCAACACCCAGCAAGTGCTCCGAGGACAGGCCACAGGGGTGCAGCCCTGGGTAGACCCCACGACAGGCTGTGGCTGGTGAAAACCTCAACAGGTGAGCCCTTTGAGGCTGGGTCTCAGGCAGGGCCCCAGGATGGAGGGGCCTGGGGTGGGACTGGTACCAAGGGGCACTGCAAGCACCTGGGTGCCCCCCTATGCCCAGACCCCTGTAGCACCGTTGGGACTGGGAAGCTCCAGCTAGCCCCTTGGGCTTGCAGTGTTTTTCTGTCCGGCCCTGCTGGCCATCCCCGTGGAGATACCTGAGCAAGTCATAGGGTTGGGCCAGCTCTGGCTGAACAGTCCTCCTCTGAGCAACCAGCATTCTTGCTGGAGCCAACAGAGCACAGAGCCAGGGGACCCAGAGGCCTGCGAGCGGCTGCACACAGACCCGGTCTGGGAGGCCTGGACGGATGGCGAGCAAAGGTGGGCCCAGAGCTGGCGGCAGGCTTCGCGGGCCTCAGGTGGGTGCAGCTCCCTCTGAGCGCGTCTCTGGGGCCACAGCTCCAGCTGCTGCCGCACCGCTCGCGCTGCTCTGCTCCTGGCGGTCCTGCTGCTGCAGCTGTCGCTCAACGTCCTCAGGTACTTGTACCTCCAGCAGGTTTTCCATGCCATGCTCTGGCTCATCCCCAATGAGAACCTGCCAGCAGGGCAGGCAGGGGAAGCAGGTGAGCAGCTGGCTGGCACACTGTGGACATCCACCACTCCCCCAACCCTGCACCCACCTGGATGAGTTTCTCACAAGTCACCCGCACATCGGGCTCTGGCTCCCAGTTGTGCAGCTCGCGCAGGATCAAGTAGGCTCCCTGGTCCCTCACCTGCTTCCGACCAGGTGCCGTGGCCGTCAGCTGGGAGAGGACAGAGGTTATCCAGACATCAGTGTGCTAATATATAAGTGTGGGGGGGGGGTGACATTAATGTAGCAGTACTCTGGCTCACCAGCATGATGGCCTCAATGAGCATCTTGCGGATGTCGGCATCAGGATCTCGCTGCTTGTCTTGTGGCAGGTATTGCAGGTCAACGGGCAGCCCTAGGAGTGAATTCACTGGGTCCCTATGCTGGCCCCTGGTCTGCTAGGCAAGACCCTGCCATTGTAAGGCCCATCTGTGTTCAGCAACTCCCTGCTAGAAGGTTTCAGAAGGGGCCCTGATCTGGACACTTCCTTCTGCCTCTCCCCCCACTGGCCTCCCCTCCTGCCAGACCAGCCCTGAGGCTCGACCCAAGCCACTCACGCGCCATCTCCTCCTCGGAGAAGTCCTCAGGCCCAGCCAGGGGCAGTAGCAAGTAGGGGAGAATGTCCACCTCAGGCCCAAGCAACCACTCATGGTGTCCTGGGGAGAAAACAGGAATGGAGGCCAGTCCAGAGGGGCCCCAGGGTCCAGTCTATTCCTCCCACTCCCCGACACGGCAACTTCCTCACCACCACTCACGGTGCTCGAAGCAGCAGTTTCGCAGTGTCCCCACCACCCCGCCCCTGCGCACCGAGGAGTCCGGGTATTGGGTAAGGGGCAGCAGACGCTGGACCACGCACCTGGAGGGAAAGACCACTCAGTGCCGTCCCTGCTCATTTCCACGCCCTCCCCGCGAGCGCCCTGGGCTTCACCTGTCGTGGTTCAGCAGGAAAGCGCGCGTCGCAGGACGCTGGCTGAGGTTGGAAAGCATCGGCCCCAAGTAGTGCAGGGGCGCGCGGGCGTTGTAGCCGGGAGTGCACAGCGCGAGCACCAGCCGCTCCAGGCCCGACTCCCCGGGCTCGGCGGCCGCCAGCGCCGCCATCAGCGCAGTACATGGCACCGGCTCGCGGCTGAGGTTAGCCAGCACGGCGGCCGCCTCCTCGGCCCAGGGCCACTGTGGGTCCAAAGCGCAGCCCAGCAGGCGGGCAGGTAGTCCGGGCTCGGCCGCCAGCAGCGGCTCGTGCAGGCCAGGGTCGGCAGCCAAATTGACTAGCGCGCGAGCGGCGTCTCGGGCCGGGGCTGGAGCAGGGGCCACCGCCAGCTCGACCAGAGCCCGCAGCAGTGCCGCCTGGCCGGCCAGCAGCGTGCGGCCGGGCCCCGAGCCGGTCAGCGCCAGCACATGCTGCGCCGCCGCCGCCTGCAGGTCAGCCCGCGCCCCGAGCGCCAGGAAAGGCAGCAGCTTCGCCGCCTCCGCCTTCGGGCCGGCCTCCAGTATCGGCGACCCTACGGAGGCGAGGCCACCGGCTGACCCACCAACGACCCCTTCGTTCTCCCGCATGCTTGTCCGCGTGCTCCGCTACGCAAGCTCAACTATGTGGTGCGCCTACAGGTGGGCAGCGGCCCCGCCCACCAGGGTACCGGAAGCCCCGGTGACCAATCCGAGGCTACCGACTCTGCGCAAGGGGCGGGACCGGCGCGCGGAGGCGGGGCCACGCCAAGCCCGGGGGATTGTGGGATTGGTTGCCGGCCGGAAGCCGGGGACCTCGGGCTCTGCGCGGTGGTGGGGGTCGTGCAGGGACAAGCTTTGGGCCCCGGCATGGCACGGTCCCTTGGGGGTCCTGCCAGCCGCTGATAGCAGACCGATTACATTCCCTCTTCCTTCATGATTGGCAAACATCCGTCTTCGCGGGAAGAAAAGCAGGATCAATTACAGTGATTGCCTTTCTAGTGTATCCCTGGCATACTCTCCGTTTGATCGTGATGTATTTTCGGTTTTATATATGGTTGTATTCAGTTTGCGAAAATTTTTTTTTTTTTAATTTTTGGCTGTGTTGGGTCTTTCTTGCTGCGCGCGGGCTCTCTCTAGTTGCGGCGAGCGGGGGCTACTCTTCGTCCCGGTGCGCGGGCTTCTCATTGCGATGGCTTCTCCTTGCGGAGCACAGGCTCAAGGCGCGCGGGCTCAGTAGTTGTGGCGCACGGGCGTAGTTGCTTTGCGGCATGTGGGAATCTTCCCGAACCAGGGCTCGAACCCGCGTCCCCTGCATTGGCAGGCGGATTCTTAACCAGTGCGCCACCACGGAAGCCCTTATTGGTCTTGTTAAAGAACCACCTTTTGGATTCATTTCTTTATTTTCTTTTTCAAGTTTATTGATTTCTACTTTGACCTTACTGTTTCCTTTCTTCTGCTTACTTTGAGTTTAATTTGCTGTTCTTTTTCTAGTTTCTTAAGGTAGAAGCTGAGGTCATTGATTTGAGACCTTTCTTCTTTTCTAATATCGGGGTTTCCCCCCACTTATTACCTGAGTCATGGGTTATTTGTTATGTGCTTTACTTTTACATAGATTATAAGCCTCTTAATAGATATTATTTTTGTTTCACACTAAGGGCTAGGACGAAGCCTCTAGGGGCAGTGATGCCCAGAAGAGCCACTTACAGGGAAAAATATGGCCCTGAAGTCAGGAGGTCATAACGTCCAAGAACCGGGACTTGCCCCGCCTGAGACCCATAGCCTCAATCCCAATCTAAACTTTCCTGAAAGTCCCATGGAAATTGAGGAAGAGGATGGATGAGTCCAAGGACGTGCCACCTCTCCAAGGCAACCACATGCTCGGGACACACAGATCCCGGCCAGGCCATAAGAGTTGAAAATTCCTCAAGGTATGGAATTAGAATATTGTGGATAACCTAGGTAAATGATGCCCTCTGGTGGGTACTTTTGACTGAGACAGAAATGTGCACCTTCAGGGCCCACTGGCGTGAGCAGGGGACTAATGGGCAGGCCCGTGATTTGACTGCATCAAGGATGTGTTTACAGTAATCACCAGCTAGGGAGCCTTAAATATGCCCACGGTGAATTAAAAGATCCAAAGTGTTTGGAAGTGATTTCAAAGTTAAAGGTACAAGAACTGTACAAAGAACCCCCATATAGCCTTGACCCTGAGACCTCAAATTCCCAGGTCACCCCAGTAATGACCTTTGTCTCACCTCTTGTGTCCAGGTGGGAACAGCTCTTCATGCCCTTGACACAGACCACCGGCCAGCTATCGTGTAGCATGTTCCTCGATTTGTATTTGTCTGGTTGTCTCCTGATTAGATTCAGGTTGTGCATTTCTGGCAGGAATGCTCTGGAGGAAATCCTGGGTTCTTTTCATCCTGTCCAATCAGGTGGCACAATGTCAGTTTGTCTCAACGCGGGAGAGGCTTATTTTGATCACTTAATTATGATGGAGTGGCCCAAGCTTCTTCCCTGTCAGGTTACTCTTTTTCTTCTTGTATTTAGTAAGTATTTTATGGGGGGATACTTTGAGGCTATGTAAACACTCTGTTCCTCATCCACCTTTCACTCCCTAGTTTTTGCATGTATTGTTTTTTTCTCTGAATTAGTTTTTACCGTGATGGTTTCCAAATGGCTATTTTCTAATTTTATCATTTATTGTAGGGAAAAAAGCTTTCTCTTTACCTATTTATGTCAATGTAGTCTCATGGATTCCTAGTTTATTCAAAGAAATATAATACTTTACTGTCATTATTTTGATCCTCAATTTGGCCAGTGGAAGCCCCTTTAAGGAGGCTTCTGTGTGTTTTTATTTATTTATTTTTAATTAATTAATTAATTTATTTTTGGCTGTGTTGGGTCTTCGTTGCTGTGCGTGGGTTTTCTCTAGTTGCGGTGAGCGGGGGCTACTCTTGGTTGCGATGTGCGGCCTTCTCATTGCGGTGGCTTCTCTTGTTGCGAAACACGGGCTCTAGGCACGCAGGCTTCAGTAGTTGTGGCATGTGGGCTCAGTAGTTGTGGCTTGCGGGCTTTAGAGCTCAGGCTCAGTAGTTGTGGCGCACGGGCTTAGTGGCTCCGTGGCATGTGGGATCTTCCCGGACCAGTGCTGGAAGCTGTGTCCCTTGTATTGGCAGGCAGATTCTTAACCACTGTGCCACCAGGGAGGCCCTTCTGTAGTTTGTTTTTTTTTTTTTTAATTTTTAAATTTTGTTTTATTTTTATTTATTTATTTTTGGCTGCGTTGGGTCTTTGTTGCTGTGCGTGGGCTTTCTCTAGTTGTGGCGAACGGGGGCTACTCTTTGTTGTGGTGCGTGGGTTTCTCATTGCGGTGGCTTCTCTTGTTGCGAAACACGGGCTCTAGGCACGTGGGCTTCGGTAGTTGTGGCACGTGGGCTCAGTAGTTGTGGCTTGTGGGCTCTAGAGCGCAGGCTCAGTAGTTGTGGTGCACAGGCTTAGCTGCAATGCGGCATGTGGGATCTTCCCGGACCAGGGCTCAAACCCGTGTCCCCTGCATTGGCAGGCGGATTCTTAACCTCTGTGCCACCAGGGAAGTCCCTTCTGTGTGTTTTTTGAAAATAGCTTTATTTGAAACCAAACAGGACCCTGCAGGGCCTTCCTGGGGACAGACACCCCCTCCCACCGCCACGTCCCCCACCTCTTGTTTGTAGAGGAGCTTTAGCCTCCTAGGCTGTCCCTGAGTTCCAAAGAGCAAATTGAATCAGAGAAGTGGGAAAACGTAGCAAAAAAGAGAGAGCAGTCTAGACAAAGTAATAATAGTTTAGCCATAAAACAAAGTCAAGGACCTTTAGTTCTACTTGAAGGCTATAGATAACATCCTGAGCCATATCCTTGAGTGGTTTTGCAGATACTAAAGCCCCCAGCAGGTGGAAGAAGTTAACTGCATGCTGACCACCAGCACTTAGACCGCAGAAAACTGATAATTGAGATTTCCAAAATACCTAGTACCCTGTTACCTCACCATCAACCAACCAGAGAACTGCGCACGAGCTGATCACGAAACCCATGACACTCTCCCTCACACTGTCGTTAAAAGCCATTCCCTGAAAGCCACTGGGGAGTTCAGGTCTCTTGAATATGAGCTGCCAGTTCTTCTTGATTGGCACCTGCAATAAACGCTGTACCCTCCTTCACTACAGCCCGGTGTCAGCAGATTGGTTTCGCTGTGCATCAGGCAAGCAGACCCAAGTTCCGTTCGGTAACATATTGAGATATAATCCACATACAGTACAGATCATCCATTTAAATTCAGTGGTTTCTGGTGTGTTACATTAACTGTTGTAAATGGTTGTAAAATACGTGTAACAAAATTGACCATTTTTTTGGCTGTGCTGCACAGCTTGTGGGATCTTAGTTCCCCAACCAGGGATTGAACCCTTGCCCTCGGCAGTGAGAGCGCCAAGTCCTAACCACTGGACCAACAGGGAATTCCCCCATTTAATTATTTTTAAGTGTATAATTAGTGGCATTAATCACACCCACAACATTCTGCCACCATCACCACTGTGTGTTTCCAAAACATTGTCACCCCCCCAGAGCAGGAACTCTAACCTCCCAACCCCTCCAGTGACCTCATGGCTATTTTCTGTCTCTACAAAGCTGCCTGTTCTAGGTTCTTCAGTGGTTACTCTTATGAGGCTATAATACAGTGTCAAAATGAAATTGTGTGTGTAGATTCGTGCCTTTTTTTTTTTAAAGATTTATTATTTAATTATTTTATTTATGTTTGGATGCATCGGGTCTTAGTTGCGGCATGCGGGCTGTTCGTTGTGGTGTGCTGACTTCTCTCTAGTTGTGGCATGCGGGTTTTCTCTTCTCTAGCTGTGGCACACAGGCTCCAGGGTGCACGGGCTCTGTAGTTTGCGGCACGCGGGTTCTAGTTGAGGCGCGCGAGCTCAGTAGTTGTGGCGCACGGGCTTAGCTGCCCTGCGGCGTGTGGGATCTTAGTTCCCTGACCAGGGGTCGAACCCACGTTCCCCGCATTGTAAGGCGGATTCTTTACCACTGGACCACCAGGGAAGTCCTTCCATGCCTCTTTATCCCTTGTGTAGATTCGTGTAACCAATGTCACAGTCATAATAGAGAATAGCTTCATCACCACAGAGATCTCCCTCCTGCTCCGCCCTCTCCTGCCCATCCTTAACCCCAGGCAACCACTAATCTGTTCTTCACCTCTATAATTTTGTCATCGCAAGAACGTTATTTAAATGGAATGTTTTGAGATTGGCTTTTTTCACTCAGCATAATTATCTGGAGATTCATCCAGGTTGTTGCGTTAATAATTTATTTTTATTGCTGAGAAGTATTCCATGGTGTGGATGTGCCACAGATTAGCCAGCCATTCACCTGTTGAAGGACCTTTGTGTCATTGACAGTTTGGGGCTGTTACAAATAAAGCTGCTATAAACATTGGTGCATAGTATGGTTTTGTGTGGACATAAGTCCTCATTTCTCTGGGATAAATGCCCAGCAGTGTGATTGCTGAGTCCTGCTTTTCAAGAAGTTGCCAAATTGCTTTCCAGTGTCTGGACCATTTTACATTCCCGCCAGCATCGTACACAGATCCAGTTGCTCCACATCTCCAGCATTTGGTGGCGTCACTTTAAATCTGAGCCATTCTTAATCTACACTTCCCTAATGGATGGTGATGTGGAGCATCTTCTCATGTGCTCGTTTGCCATCTTCATCTCCTCTTGGGTGAAATGTCTGTTTTGTGTCTTTTGCCTGTTTTCTAAGGAGATTGTTTGGTTTTTAGTTAATTTTGAGAGTTGCTTATATATTCTGGATATGTGTCCTTTGTGGATGTGTCATTTGCAGCTATTTCCTCCCAGTCTGTAGATTGTCTTTTCATCTTATTAACAAGGCCTTTCCCAGAGCAGTTTTAAAATTTGATGAAGTCCAATTTATTGATTTGTTTTCTTTTACATATGGTGCCTTGGGCGTTATGTCAAGACTCTTCATCAATTGCTAGGTCCAAAGGATTTATGTTTTCTTCCTAAATTTTTATAATTTTACATTTACATGTATGATCTGCTTTGAGTTTTGTCTTTATGTTGTCTTTTGCCATAACTTTTTTTTTTAAATCAGGAAATATATCTGTCTTTTCTGAGTGTTCTAAGTTAATTATTTTTCTAAATTACCTTCTGATATATTTATAGTTTTATTTTCTACTTTACAATCTTCATCTGAAAATTACTCTCATAAATGATGTGAGGAAGGGTGCTCAGCACTGTTCCTAAGTTCTTTAGATATAACAGTTCATTTAATCCTCACAGCAGTCCTGGAGGCATCATAGCATTATCATCCACATTTCATAGATTGGAAACTGAGGCTTAGAGAACATGGGTAACTTGTTTAACGTCACACAGTCAGGAAGTGGAAAAAAATATGTATTTATGTTTGCTATATATATATTTGGTATTTTAACATCTATAGTGGAAATCCCATTCTAGCTTTTTATACATTTAATTGGGTTGTGTGATTTTTTTTTTATTAATTTGTAGAACTTCTTTATATATTTTGGAGACAAGCCATTTTTAGTTACATGTATTTCAAATATGTTCTCCCACTCTGTGGCCTGACTTTTTACTCTCTTAATGGTATATTTTGATTAATATATTTCCTAATTTTAAAAGTTATATATTAATATGTATTAATAAATATATTAGTGTTTTCCTTTATGATTAGTGGGGATTTTGACCTGTTTAAACTTTTGCCCTACTTTCTCACGTTTGTATGTTGGTTTTTTTTTTTTTGGCCGCACCGCATGGCTTGCGGAATCTTAGTTCCCCAGCCAGGGATCGAACCTGAGTCCTCGGCAGTAAAAGCGCAGAGTCCTAACCACTGGACTGCCAGGGAATTCCGATGTCTGTATTTTTTAAAGCATTTATTGCTTCTGTAGTTCAACATAGAAACACCAGTAGATGCGGACTGCTACGGGCCTCAGTCCTTGTTGTAGCAGGTACAGTTCCTTTTATAAAAACGTCAAGTTTTTCAGTTATCTGGACCTGGCACTTCTGGCCCTCCTTGGCCTAGGAAAGAGCTGCCCACTCAGCAGCCCTGTAACAAGAGCCCCTGCGCAGGTTAGGGGCTGTAGGAAAGGTGTGGGAGACCAATTTTAACCACAAAGCCATTGAGCAGAAATGTCTAAAGTCAGAGGCTGAAAATACAGGAAAGAAATCGCTGCTCAGGCAACCCAGCAGCAGGATATAGAAAGCTAGAACAGGCCCGTCGCAAAAGCCGTCCTAGTAAGTGCGCACGTGGGCTCCACGTGTGGTTGGGTCAGTGCCCTTTGAGGTCATGGCAGTTCAGAAGAAGGCCGAGGCCCTGAGACCCTGTGCTTCACAGACAAGGTGAATCTCCTGGTGACTTTTAGGTTGAAAGGTCCAGAGAACACTGCCCCTTTACTGCTTCTCTGATAAAGCACACGGGGCCTCTTCATTAATTTTTCTCCTTTCCAGCCTAAAGGTAGCAAAGCTCCGACCGACTCCTGGTTTCACCTGCATCAAATGACTGCAAGTTCCCCCACACACACCTGCGACCACCCAGACCCTCCCCTCTCCCCGGCCCACCCATTAGTCTCCCCCTCCCCTCCTGAGCACCGTGGCTGAGTGCCTGAGCAGGGCCATGCCCGTGCGGCAGGTTCCCTCTCTGGGCAGACAGGCCCTCCCGCACCGAGAACGCTGCTCTACCACGTGCTGACCCGAGCCCAGACCCTGTCCCATCCCAGACCCCACCAGTCCCCCAGCTCCTGCCTCACACATGCAGCTGGCCACCAGCAGGTTCATGACACACCAGCCAGACCCCCCCTTTGCCCACATCAGGGGCCCCCAAAGGTGAAGGTGGCATCCAGTGAGCTGGCCGTGGCCTCTGGACTTTATTCGGGTCCTGGGCCTTGGCTGGGGTGAACAGCCGGCTGGAGAGCCATGTCCTGACTCCATGCTGGAGGGAAAAGGGGGAGGCAGGGTCAGGCCAGGGTCACCAGCCAGCTCAGCTGTAGCTGTCAGGGTCCATGTCATCTGGCAGAAAGTAGCGTTGCAGGGCAGGCTGCAGGAGCTGCGGGGGCAGCGGACGGGCAGGACTGGGCCAGTCTGGGGGGAAAGGCTGCAGTTCCACCCGGGGCAGTGGCAGCTTCAGCATCCGGATGGCGCCATCCAGGGTGCGGCCCGCCCAGAGCCGGGACAGCATTCGGCCTGGGGGCCAGCAGTATAGTGAGACCTTGGGGTGGGGTCAGTGTTCCGCGGGAACTGGGCTGGGGTGGGGTAGAGGTCAGGGTCCGATTTCTATCCCTGTCCCTACTCACCCCTCAGTTTCATTGGAGACCTCTGGACCTTGGCCTCCTGAAGCCGGAGGATGGAGTAGTGCCTGGAGGGTAAGGAGGCAGGTTTGGCTGAGCCCGCGCCTCAGCTGTTCCACACAGGCTCTGCCCCAGCCTCTTCCAGGGACCCGTGGCGTGCTCACCGGGGTTCCCGGGGCTGTGGCACCACCATGCTGGGCCTCCGTGGGGGCGGGCGAGGGGGCGGGGTCTTGGGCTCCTCCTGCAGGGGGCCCTGCTGCCGAGCCCCATGCTGCTCGCAGAAGAAGTTGAGTGCGTCGATGGGCCCCAGGTCCAGCATTTTTGACTGTGACCAGGTCGTCTGCTCCAGAGGCAGTGGCTCATCAGGCAGTGCAGCTGGCGCGGAGGATCGCAAGCGGGCCTCAGGCAAGGGGCAGAAGTGTGTCAGTGTCCCAGACAGTGCACGTTGGGTCCGCCCAAAGCGCATCTGTGCGAGCGTCTGCTGGGCCTGCAACTCCAGGGCGGCCAAGTCTGGCTCTCCGGGTGAGACCACCGGTGAGGGCGTCCGGGAGACGCTTGAGGGCATCACAGAGATATGAACAGTTGCCCCAGAGACCATGGAAATCTGCGACAGGGTCTCCTTCGAAGGAGGGTGAAGTGCTGAGGTCTCTGAGACCTCAGGCAGCATCTCTGACAACTTGGCTACAGATGGCGGCACAGTTTCCATCTGCTGGGGAGTTGGCCCGTGGAGGCTGGAGAGGTGCTGCCCATGGCTCCAAGCCTGAGACCCCACCCCAGACTCCCTCCTGGGGAGGCGCAGGAAGATCCCGGGAGATGGGGGAGGGGTGAGGGATGGGGGAGGATGGAAGAGGCGCAGAGCCAGAGCGGGGCAAGGAGCCCGCTGGCCTCACCTGGCTCTCCCCTCTGCACTTGGGAAAAGCCTGGGGAGAAGGCGAGAGGCTCTGCGGACAGGTGGCCCGCCCCCGCCCCGCCCCCACTCCCGCCCCCGCCCAGACCTTCAGCTGCCAGACCATCTCCTCCAGCTTCTGGCAACAGCGCTTGCGCAGTGCGGCCTTGGAGGCGCGCTCCGGGCCCTGGACCCAGGTCATCATCTCCTTGAACAGGAGGCCGTGCGGGTCCTGAAGGCCGAGTCCTTCCAGCAGCTTCCTGAGCTCCGGCCTGGGACAGGTGTACAGGCGTGGGAGGCTTCTGGGCGGCCTCCCTGGCAGCATCGGGGAGGAGGGAGGGAAGGGAGCGGAACTCACCGGCAGGAGGCTGGCGAGTAAAGGACGTAGCACAGGAGCTCCAGCACCACCTCGCGGGACTCCAGGGAGCAGGCCAGGAGCAGCTGCAGCGCCAGCATCACAAACTGCTTCTGCATCCTGTCCTGAGCGCGGGGGAGCGACACTGGGGCCCGAGGCCTGGGGCGGGGCGGGGCGGGGCCGGTCTGGGGACTAGGGGCTCACCTGGAGGCTGGGGGGCTGGTCCAGGTTGAGCAAGCGAACGAGGATGCCCTGCAGCCGGCTGCAGAGGTCTCTGCTGACGTCGGGCAGCAGCCTCAGCAGCGCGTGCAGGATGTGCACACGGTCTGCCCAGGAGGCCTCGTCCAGCAGGTCCATGAACAGCGAGGCCAGGCCCTCCACCGTGCCCACCTCGGGGTACGCCTGCAGGGATCTGGCGCTGAGGCCTGGCCCCCTGCGCCGCACCCGGGCGCTCCAGCCTCCCCCTCCCGTACCTGAGCCCGTGCCTCCAAAACTCCCCCGAACCTGCAGAGTGAAGATGGGGAAGAGCTTTTTGAACCAGTTCTGGCCGACGAAAAAATGCAGGAACCTAGGCAGATGCCCGCAGCGCTCTTCCCAGAGCGAGTGCCCGTAGTGGAACTGGGGGCAGTGAAGACAGGTCTCGGCCCTGGCGGTGTCCTCGCGGGAGCCCATGGGCTTCGGGATGCGACCCTCGGGGCTCTAGGGGCAGCGGCAGCAGCTGCAGACCCTGCCCGCCTCAGGCAGCTCCTGCGCCGCTGCCCAGCCCAGCCCCGGACGCTCACCTGAGCCTCCTGCTCCAGCAGCTGGTCGGAGAGCTGCGTGTGGGGGCGCTGCGAGTCCGAGGCCCAGTTCAGACCCTGCTCGCCCTCCTCCTCCTCCTCCCCTCCCCACAACTGGGTCCGCTTCTCCTGCCGCTTGGCGCGCCGCCGCCTCGTGCCCCGCGGCAGCCACGGGTCGTCCCGGCTCCCTCCTGGCTGCGGGTGGAGAGCGAGGCGTGGCCACGGGCGCGTCAGGGAGCCGGCCCCGCCCCGCCCCGCCCCGCCCCGCCCCTTGCCGAGGGCTCCGAGGCCGCTGACCTCCACAGGCTGCCGCATCTGCTGCAGCACCACCGAGTTGGGCACGCTGCCCGGGAAGCGGATGGGCCGCCGCCAGCACTGCAGGTGGAGCACAGCGGCGCAGGCTGAGGGCCTGGACTCCACCTGCCCCAGAGACCACCCCGGCCACCAGCCCAGCTCTGCCCGCCTGACGTCCGAGAGCTGAGTGGGGCTCACACGCCCTGCCCACGACACACACACAGGAAGAGAGAATCTCTAGAAATCAGGCCGAAGGGCAGGCAGCGAGTGTGGTATCAGCTGTGGTAACTGAGGACGGAGATCTGGGTAACAGCCGGCCTTTGGGGAGCCCTGACACCCACATGGTCTCCACAGGACTCAGCCCCCGGTCCTGGAGCAGAGACGCTGATAAGAAGGGGGCAGTAGGAGGGACTCCCCCGGCGGTCCAATGGTTAGGACTCCGTGCTTTCACTGCTGGGCCGGGGTTCAATCCCCGGTCGGGGAACCAAGATTCCACAAGGCACGCAGTGTGGCCAAAAAATAAAAAAAAAAAAAAAGAAGGGGACAATGGGAGCTCGAGGGGGGTTACTGGGGGCTTGGGTAGATGGAGTAGCAGCTGGAAGGATCCGTTACCCACCTGGGAAGGTAAGAGTGCCAGATGTGTGGGGAAAAGGGGCTGGGCCTGTCTGGGCATCCGGAGGGGGAGAGAGTGGGAAGGCCGGCTCCCACCGACTCTGCTCCCCTCAAGGGAGGGGACTCTGGTCTCGCAGACAAAGTGCACAGAGGCCCCAGCCCCCCAACCCTCGCGCTAGGGAGTGGCTGCAGGAGCAACCGCTGGCAGAGGCTCTGGCTTCGCCTGGCTCCAGCTCCGAAGTCCCTGGCCCTCTGGCAGCCAGTTCCCGGAGTGAGGAGTCAGGGCACACGGAGAGCAGCAGCGGCAAAACCGGGCCCGGGGTGAGGGGTGCAGGTGGGCCTGGCCCTCGGGTCAGAGCTGGGCACAAAGGCTTACAGCAAAGGGGACATGGGGTACATAAGGAGAGCCCCCCCGGGGAGGGAAGGGCCTCAGGACAGCAAGGGGTCTCACCTCATAGGGCTGAACAGCGGCAGGGAAGAAGCCCCTGGGGTTGGAGAGAAGCTCCTGGGGCCGCCTCTTCAGCAGCAGGGGGATCTGGGGATGGGACAGGGCTCAGAGCCGAGTTTGGACTCCAGTGTCCCTGCAGTTCTGCCTTCGGGCGGCAGCCTCCACCCACCTGGGCCCCTCACCCTGCGCTGCAGGTGGGAGGACAGTGGATCCGGGGCCACAGGCTTCTCCCCGTGGAGCCGCTCCCACTGCAGCTGCAGGTGTAGACTAAGGCCCAGCTCGTGGCTCGGGGAGGAGCGGGCCAGCAGCTGGGGTGGAAGGAGTCGCCAGGGGGTGGGGTGGGGACCATGAGGTGAAGGCAGAGGGGTGGGAGTGGTGGTAAGCCTCACCTGGGATGCTCTGCTGTGCAACCTCCGGTGGGTGGTGGGGGGAGGGGCAAAGCGCTGGCCCAGGGTCCCAAGATCCTGTGGTGGCGAGGCTTCAACGCCCCTGAGATCGGGGACATCTCTGGGCAGGGCGCACACGTCCCAGGTCTGTCTCTCCACTGTGAGGGTCACGGTGCTCCACTGCTGGGACTCTCCTCCGGAATACCTGCCCTGGCAGGGAGGGCAGGGCAGACGGGCAGTGTCAGAGGCTCCGGGTGAAGGGAGGGACTGGGGAGGCCCCACACTCACCAGCAGACCAGGGCCATAAATCAGATGGAGGTAGTTATCAAAGGCCTCCTGGCACTGCTGCCAGGAGGGGGGGCGCCGGGCTGCAGGGTCCACCAGCCCCAGTTTCAGCTGCTGAAGGTCTTGGTCCCGGGCAATGAAGGCTTCCAAGTCCTGGGGTGAGGGTCAGGGGTCAGCGCATTCTTCCTTGAGCCTTGCTGCGTGCCCCTAGACAAGCACAGGGATCCCAGGCCTGCCCCAGGGACTGAAGGGGAAGGGCCCGAGCCGGGGCTGGGGGGCAGGGCTGGGTCCCTGAGGTGGAGAAGGGGTCAGGAGCCGCCCCACCTTCTCCAGCACTGGCTGCTGAGGCGTGGCCGTCTGGCAATGGATGAAAGATGAGGCTGCGCTGCAGACAGGGAGGGACACAGGTGGGACACTGGGTGGCATTACCAGTGGGATAGGGCAGAGGCTGGGACAGGGACCCAGGGGTGGTGGCCAGGCCCCTGGTGGGGAACCACAAACAGCCAGGAGTGGGAAGGCCGGCACTGGGACGGGCTTGCGGTGGGTGGCCAAGGGGCCTGGGAGCCCTGGGGTCTCAGGTTGGGAGCACTCGGCCAGGCCCTGACCCAGGGGAGCCAGGTCGGGGCCTCCGGGACGGCTCGGTTGGGCCTGCCAGCAGACCTGAGGCTGGCCACCCCGCGCAGTTTGGCAAGCCTCTGCAGCTGGGCTGAGGTCAGCGACTCCTGGCTGGTCAGCGGCAGTGGAGGATCATCCACCACATCAGGGACATCCTGGCACAGCTTCTGAGCAGGGGAAAGGAGCCTGGAGCCCTGGCCTCGGTGGCTGGTCTGCCCACAGCAGCCCCACCCCGCCTACCTGTGCTCAGTGCACACCTTAATCAGGTAAGATGTGGGCAGGTAGAGCCTGTGGGCCACCAGGCAGAGGCAGGAGCCCAGGGCCAGCACCAGGTCCCCGCTGTTACTGCAGAAGCTCAGGGCCTGAGGGGCACCGTTTAGCTGCAGGAGCCTGGAGGGTTGTTCAGACCGACAGTCTGGCCCTGCTCCTTGGAACAGAACACGGAGGCAGCAGCAGAGGCAAGCCCCCACCCCTCTCCCACCCCCCGCCCACCGCAGCAAGCGGTTCTCCGCGGTCCAGATGCCGATGGTGCCGTCCAGGCTGGAGCAGGCGTACAGCTTGAGTGTGGGACAGCAGCACAGGCCTGGGGGGCCAGGACTCAGGGTCAGGGGCCAGAGCCATCTGGCGGCCCGGACTTCACCTCTGCCCTGCCCGCTCACCGGTGATGTGGTCCGTGGGGTCGTCCTGGGGCCGGTGATCGAAGCGTGGGCTGTTGCCCAGGCCAAACTGCACCAAGCCATAGGTGGCGCTGTTCAGGTCCTCGAAGCCCACGGTGATGCGATTCCCGAGGGCGCAGAGCACCAGCGCTGGGTGGCAGCAGGAGAAGGTGCGCAGGAGGCTCAGGCTCTCCTCGGCATACGGGAAGACGCGCCACATCTTCACGGTCAAGTCTCCCCCTGTGGGGACGGGAGCCACAGTGGGGCCTTTGGGGAGGGAAGGGGTTCCCAGGCCGGCCGTGGAGGGAGGAGAGGTACCCACCGGAGGACACGATGCTGTTCCAGGTGGACGCAATGGCGGTGACGGGGCCTGGGCCGTGCGCCTCCGTACGGAAGACCGTCTTCGAGGAGCTCAACTCAAGTACGGACAGGGTGCCATCAGTGTGCCCCACCACGAGCAGGTACCTATGGGTGACCACAGCCTGTTGGTGTGGACCCGGCCGCCTTGCCCAGCCCTGGCTGGCTCCGGCACCCACCGGTTCTTGTCCTTCCAGGCCCCGGCCACGTCACTGCGGCACAGCTCGCCCTTGTACTGGCGCACTATCTCCCAGGCGGCAAACGCGCTCCCGGGGTCCGTGAAGTGGCTGTAAAGGTGCAGGCAGCAAGGCCGGGGCGCCGGGGGCGGCGGCGGGCACAGGCGGTGCAGCACGCGCATGGGGCAGCGTGCTGCGTTGGCGCACAGCAGGTGCCCGGCGCGCGTCAGCAGCCACAGCACCTCGCGGGGCAGGCAGTAGGCCACGGCGGCCGCGCAGTCCTCAGGCTCCAGCAGAAGCGCGCTCACGGTGTGTCCGCTGGAGACCGACACCAGGTAGACCGAGCCGTCGGCGCAGGCGCACACGAGGCGCGTGGGCAGCTGCGCTTGCGGGGCCATGGGCGAGGGCAGCGCCGGCGCCACCTGCAGGTGGAGCACCGGCGCCGACAGCTGGGCCAATGGCGAGTAGAGCTCCCGCACGCGCCACAGCTCCACGCTGCGGGCGCGCAAGGCGAGCAAGGGCCAGCCGGGGCCGGCGGGAGCCAGCAGATGGCTCACGGTCTCCGACGGCCCGCTCGGGCCCCGGCGACTTGGCGCCACCTCACCCACCTGCGCCGCTGCCTGCAGGTCCCACGTGCGCAGCGTCCCGTCTTGAGAAGCCGACAGCACAAGGGCCGTGCTCGGGAGCACAGCCACCGCAGTCACCGGGCCTGCGGGAGGGGCTCGGGTCACTCCTGCGCACCAGGGACTGAGGGAAGGGGAGCCGTCGGTCAGGGTCATGACCAGGGCGGAGAAGCTTGGCCAGAAGCCCGTGGAGATCCTGTGCCCGGAGCTCTCAAAGGCAGGGCTGTGCCCAGGGTGAGGGGAGACCAGGCCTCAATAGCCACACACGGCACACCTGTGTGTCCCACGAACACCATCCGGATCTGCCAGTCAGCCTCCCACACCTTCACCGTGCTGTCCCGGGAAGCTGTCACCATGGCCCCCACCTCTCTACAGTACACCAGGTCGGAGATGGTGCTGAGGGGGGAAAGGGAGGCCCGTGGACTCAGGACTGCAGTGTGTGTGTGTGTGTGTGTGTGCGCGCGCGTGCGCACGCGCCGGCACCCCTGCCACGACCGGATTTGTGTCGCGGACTCACCTCATGATTTCCCCCTCTCCCACCAGCCCCTGGGCCCCTCCTCACGTTTTGTGCAGATCCCGACGCACATCTGTGAGAGCCCAGGTGTGCAGATCAAAGGTGAGCACGGCTGA